>NC_069502.1:151482003-151845040 GCF_027579735.1 Bombina bombina
AATGTATCTCAAAGTCAAGGAAAGGGGATATGATGATAAACTTCTACGTGGGCCACTGGATGAGTCCCTTTCCTTGACACAAGAACAGGCACTTGTATAGAAGAACCAGGACTTCGCGAGTAAGAGACTAATATTCTCAACAGCTTTTACACTGGATAAAATGGAAATACCTAGTATCCTTAAGAAGAATTGGGACATTATAAGATCTGATGTATCCTTACCTTTTAAAGAATTTGAGAGTCCTATGGTTGGCTATAGAAGAGGCAGATCTCTACGTGATCAGTTACTGCGTACTGACAACAAACATAGCTATACCAGCAGAACCTGGTTGCGCGCTGAGAAAAACGGGTGCTACAGGTGTAGTGGTTGTGTGACCTGTAATGGGTTGTCCCAAGGGAAATTTTTTTATACACCCCTGGAGAAACAAACGGTTTGACATTAATTACAGGGTCACATGCACCACTACACACGTAGTATACATGATACATTGTCCTTGTGGGATGTTCTATGTGGGTAAGACCCAGGATGACCTACGGGTACGTATGGCCAAACATAGGTCGGCCATATGTACCACTCTCCGCATTGGTAGCTCTGAACAGCCATGTTCCAGCACCAGTGAGGGGTGGTAACAGGGCAAAGTCTCTTCTTCAGAGGGAATCCAAATGGATTTTTACTCTGGAGACTCAGGGGCCTAAATACTAACTTTGATCTTCATTGCTTCCTATAATCTATTTTTGTAATTGCCTTTTTTAAAACCTATATATGGTGTATATGTAGATAGTCTTCATCTCTAGGCTATTGCAAAAATTTTTGTGATTAGGTTTGAACCCCTAAATATTTAGAATTTGTGGTGGGTGGTCCCTAATTTCAGGAAGTGAGTGTGCCCATCTATACGCAATCAGCTGGTTATGTCCTTCTTTTATGCATGTTAGGTAGGATTATACACTAATAGGTTTATGGTATGCTATGTTTTATGATCTAGTTTGGTTATAAACCCTTTCTTCTTTAGATTAGCTGATGTGCCTCGTTATATGCCCCCCATATAGAGTATTATTAGTACATAATGATTGATGTCCAATATACATATGGTACAGTCATATCACTAGGATCTTCACTACATTTGTGCAAGTTGAAGTTTGATTAAGTTGCTTTAGCGACCACTGCTCAAATTCTGCATGATATTTTTGACAGATTGGACTACTCGGTTTGGGCATGTATTGTATAAATTTGCTTGTCTAGGTGTTGGAATTATCATACAGAATAAATGATCTAATAATACTGTACATCCCCTCATTTGCTCCTTTTTCTGTATTGTATCGCTCCACTGTATCTTTTTAAAACCGTGTATGTGCTGTTTCATATTAATGTATTTTTAACTTCGCTTTTTACGTTGGCCCAGAGGGAGACCGGTAGTCTTGTGTGCGCATGCGCAGTTGCGCAGTGGGGGCTGTTCGGTTTCCGGATGCGGCAGAGCGTCTACACTTGGGGATGTAATGGTAGCACTTAAGAGGGTGGTAAGTAATTTGTACTTTGTATGTCTGAGGACGGGCTATGACCCGAAAACGTTCACTATATGCTTTGTGCACAGTAAATATCTGCTTTATACAAAACGACAGTGAGTGCTTGCTTTTTGGGATTTTTTTTTTGTACTATCGTTATGCAGGCACCCTGGGAGCTGGATTAATGAGTGTGTGCTGGGTTTCTGGACTTTGTATATATATATATATATATATATATATATATATATATATATATATATATATATATATTATTCAGTCTAAAGCTAATTAATAGTTTTAAACAAAAACACAATTTATGCTTACCTGATAAATTTATTTCTCTTGTGGTGTATCCAGTCCACGGATCATCCATTACTTGTGGGATATTCTCATTCCCAACAGGAAGTTGCAAGAGGACACCCACAGCAGAGCTGTAATATAGCTCCTCCCCTAACTGTCATAGCCAGTCATTCGACCGAAAACAAGGCGAGAAAGGAGGAACCATAGGGTGCAGTGGTTACTGTAGTTTAAATTTAAAAATTACCTGCCTTAAAATGACAGGGCGGGACGTGGACTGGATGCACCACAAGAGAAATAAATTTATCAGGTAAGCATAAATTGTGTTTTCTCTTGTAAGGTGTATCCAGTCCATGGATCATCCATTACTTGTGGGATACCAATACCAAAGCTAAAGTACACAGATGAAGGGAGGGACAAGGCAGGAACTTAAATGGAAGGAACCACTGCCCGTAAAACCTTTCTCCCAAATATAGCCTCCGAAGAAGCAAAAGTATCAAATTTGTAAAATTTTGAAAAAATATGAAGCGAAGACCAAGTTGTCGCCTTGCAAATCTGATCAAAAGAAGCCTCATTTTTAAAGGCCCAAGTGGAAGCCACAGCTCTAGTGGAATGAGCTGTAATCCTTTCAGGAGGTTGCTGTCCAGCAGTCTCATAGGCTAAGCGGATTAAGCTTCTTAGTCAAAAAGAAAAAGAGGTTGCCGAAGCCTTTTGACCTCTCCTCTGTCCAGAGTAGACAACAAACAAAGCAGATGTTTGACAAAAATCTTTAGTAGCTTGTAAGTAAAACTTTAAAGCACGGACCACGTCCAAATTGTGTAACCAAATTGTGTAACACAAGGATGGAACAACAATTTTCAGAGAAATTAGATTTGGATGGTTGAAAGGACCCTGAAGTAGAAGATCCTGTTTCAGAGGCAGAGACCATGGTGGAAAGGATGACATGTCCACTAGATCTGCATACAAGGTCCTGCGTGGCCATGCAGGTGCTATCAGAATCACCAATGCTCTCTCCTGCTTGATCTTGGCAATCAGTCGAGGGAGCAGAGGAAACGGTGGAAACACATAAGCCAGGTTGAAAGACCAGGGCGCTGCTAGAGCATCTATCAGTGTCGCCTTGGGATCCCTGGACCTGGATCCGTAACACGGAAGCTTGGCGTTCTGGCGAGACGCCATGAGATCCAGTTCTGGTTTGCCCCAACGATGAATCAGTTGTGCAAATGCCTCCGGATGGAGTTCCCACTCTCCCGGATGAAAAGTCTGACGACTTAGAAAATCCGCCTCCCGGGGGATTTCCGGTGGGCGGTAACATCGGAGTGGCGCGCAGCTAGCGTTTGCTCCGTGTATACTTCGTGTATACTCTAACCGCCAGTCACAGGCTCTAGGCCCAAAAGAGCCGAGCAAAGAGTACCAGTTTGGGAGCGCTTCTCATCGACCATCGTGAAGCCTTGACAGGCTACGCTCAGCGGGTACGTGACACAGAGATAACAAAGGCACTCCACCGAACATATCCCACAGCCAGTAAAGCTCCTTGGCAGGAGCAACGCTGCTCAGGAAAATGCCCATGAACATGGACATGGATCTACAAGACTGACGATAACAGAAGAGAAAGCCATCCTCTCAGATAAGTACTCACACATCAGACTATGTGTTGAAAAAGCCGCTGCAAGGTTATTTTCTTTCTCTGATTATGAGGATATGAATGTGTGCAGTTTTATTAGTCTGGGTGCAGGGAAGTCTGTGACTGATATCTGGTAACAATTGAGATAACACTAAGGCCTGAGGTATTCATCCGTTTTATCGGCCTAATTTCTGTTATTGATGGCTGGGGAAAAAAAAATGAAAAAAAAAATAACTAGACAAAGAACTCAGTTGGAAACGTGATCCCTGGTCTGGGTACTCTATAGGGGGAAGTTGTTGTGATGGCCCATATCTGTGTGACAGCATAAAGAGAGTCACTGAAGCAGGTCTCTGGAATCCAACAGGCTGTTTTCTTTCCCCTATAGGAAGGTGCTATATATTGCCCCAGTGAAGAAAACTGTTACACACAAATCTGATTCAACAAACCCTACACTTTCATATCTGAACCCACTGCGCTGTTGAAAAAAAGAAAAATAAAGAGAAAGAATACAGATATATTAAGAAAAGGAAACCCGGGGGCTAATTACTCAGCTCAGAACTATAATACACATAAAAGTGCAACTCTATAGGCATTAAGCAAAGCCTGAGTTTGAGGGGACTTAACTGCAATATACCATAATACACTATACTGAAGAATATACTGTGTGCCTAGTGTGTAAGTCTGGGATAAGTATGTGAGAATTCTGTGCCGTGTTTGAGGCCTGAAGCTCCCAGTGAAGAAACTGGTACTAGCTGGTATTTGGAATATACTGATAGTGGTCACGGATCTTGGTTGTGATATCAGTCTGAGTAAAAGTTTCACTATACTAACAGGAAGAAAAATCAGAAAGCCTGGTGTGCAAGTCTGGGATTAGCATGCAAGTGGACTGTGTTGTGATAAAAATGCTGAACCCAGTGAAGAACTAGGTAGCTGGTGACACTTGGAAAGACTGTTATTTCCTTCTGACAAAGATATATTAACCCAGGACCAACTGTGCTGTATATGATTAAGCTTTAGAGTTTTGTTATATGTAGTAAAAACACCCATGGTTTCACCTTTGTGAAGAATGTACAGTGTGGCTAGGGTATAAGTTTGGGACTCTGATCCAGTGGGTTTGTGTTGTGAATAGAATGTAGGGACTGCAGTGAAAAACCTGGCAGTTGGTTCAAGTTGGTTTTTTTGGAAGGTTTGATAGGCTAGATTGATAAAATAGAAGAGTGTAAAGTAATTTGAACTCTGTCTTTTTTATTTTTTAAGATTGAAGGCTCCACAACGATTAAAAGTAGATAAGAGGTTAAACTCAAAGTAATAACTTAGCTTAGAAAATTGTATAGCGCTTAACATCACAACCTATCCCTTGTTGGGTACTTGATATATAGATTTTCTTCTTCTTTTTTTTTTTTTTCTCTCTTCCCTCACACACTCCTACACTAATTATTCACTTTTGACCCAAGACACCATCTCACACTTTTTATTTTTTATTCCCTCTGTAGACTTTGGTTTAGTCCTTGATCACTTAGATTTACACCTGCCCAAGTGGCTCATACTCACTACTAACACTTCTTCACACTAGTTTTACTCACACACTTCCCCCCCCCCCTTTTTTTTTTTTTTTTTTTTTTCTTCTCTTGTCTTCCCCTTCCTGTGGTACATTTTTATAAATACAAGTGATTATTAATGGATAAGTTTATCCAGAATTCAAAAGATAAGTCCCCAGCTGTAATGTCAGCCAAAACTAGGGAAAGAAATAAGAACAAGAATACAATCGATCCCATACAAGAGAATCTAGATAGCGCGAACACACCTCATGTTAACATAGATACACAAATGTTAATAACTCAAATTTCTGCTTTATTGATGCCACAGTTTGATAATCTCAGACTAGAAATATCAACGGTATCGAATGAGTTAAAACATTTTAATGCAAGAATAGGAGAAATAGAAAATAGAATATCGAACCTAGAGGATCAACTGACTATTAAAAGTAATAGGATTGAAGATTTAACTGGACAAATTGCAAAATTACAAGTCAGAGCAGATGTTGCTGAAGATAGATCAAGAAGAAATAATCTAAGGTTCATAGGTATATCTGAAAAATATGTAAATAGTGAGTTAGAAGCACTTATCACCAAAGAAATACCAAGGAAACTGGGCATGCAAAGGGAAGGATTAGAAATCATAGCTGAGCGGATACATAGACTGGGTTCAAGTAAGCAATACTTGGGTGAAGACCCTATGGGCAGATCCCGCACTAGGCCAGTGATAGCAAAATTCTTGAACTATAAGGACAAAGCTGAAATCTTAAAATACTTTAAAAAACTCTCAGAACCTCTCCTGTTGGATGACAGGAAAGTCCTTATCTTTCAAGACTTTTCAATGGAAACCTCGAATAAAAGGAAAATAATGTCACAAATGTGCTCGCAATTTATTCAAAAGGGGTTACAGGCATTTGTAGTCTATCCTGCTATCTTGAAAGTAGGAGGCAAGGATGGCTTTAAATCTTTTCAGAACAATGAAGAAGCTAAACAGTATTATGTCACAGTTTGTCAGGATTTATGTCATAAAGGAGAACAGCGTTAAAATTTTAACTGGTTTTGATTTGTATTTTCTCTTCTTTTTTTTTTTTTTTGTTTTTTTGTTTTTGTCTTCTTATCAGCCTCTCATAAAGTTAAGGATATGTCTAGTAGTGTTGGAAAATCTGTGGTTGGTAGCTTGCATAGAATAAAATTAGGAACTTACTAGGTCTTACATCTTGGAATGTTGGTGGTATTGTCTCCCCTATTAAAAGAAAGACAATCCTACAGCATCTTAAAAAATTAAACACTGATATTGCCTTTCTCCAGGAAGTCAGGTTGTCTGCAACATAATTAGCTAAATTAAAAGTTAATTGGGTAAAAGAAGTAGTTGCCACTCCGTGTTTAGAAAGGAAAAAGGGTGTAGCCATACTACTTGGCAAGAATCTAGAATATAAAATTCTTGAAGTTAAAAAAGATGACAATGCACGCTATATTATTATCGAAATAGAAATAAAAAAAAAGATTTATACTTTGTGTAATGTCTATGGTCCAAATAATCTGGACCCGGAATTTTGGAATAAATTGCAGGTATTAATGTTAAAGTATAATGAAAAAAATTTAATAATTGCTGGTGATTTTAATTTAACACCTAGATTCCCACTAGACAGGAAAAGCACAAAAGGTAGGAAAAAGGATGCTAGAATATCGAAGGAAATGAGAATCCTGCATACATTTAAAAAATCACTTAAAGTCCATGATATTTGGAGACTCCAATATCCAGATTTAAAAAGATTTACATGTTTATCAAAATCACTAGAATCACTATCGAGGATTGATTTTTTCCTGATATCCGAGTCCTTATTGCTGGCTAACCCAAAGGCAGATATAAAAGATGTGATCATATCTGATCACGCTCCTATTACACTAGAACTTACCCTAGAGGAAATATTAACAAGAGTTCCTAAAAGAAACTTCTTCCACTTCCCGAAATATATGCTGAAAAATGCATCTTTTGTAGCTATGTTAAAAGAAAAATTCAATATTTTTATAAATTTGAACAGAGAATATCTAGATAGGATAGAAATACTGTGGGAAACAGCTAAATCAGTGTTAAGGGGAGAAATAATAAGCTATATGGCCACATTTAAAAAGAAAAGAAAGAGAAGGGAAGAACAATTAACGAATCAAGTTATAAATTCTTATAATAGATACCTATCAAGTACTACAAAAAAGAACTGGTTCAGGTATACCCAGGCAAAACAAGAAAGGGACACATTCTATACACAAGAAACTATTAGAGAAGATCTCAAAAGTAAAGCTAAGTTTATGAAATTTGGTAATAAAACAGGTAGTCTTCTAGCGAAAGTAGTTAAATCTGAAAAAAAAACTAATACAATACCGGTAATAAAAGTGGAAGATACATATATACATGACCCGTTAGAAATAAATGAGATCTTTTACCAAATATACAGCAAATTTTATGGGGCATCTGAGTTAGACAGCTCGAATAAAAGGCGGTTCTGGGATTCAATAACTACTCCTAAAATAACACTGGAAGAAGTTAACACAATTAACCAGCCTATTACGATAGAAGAAGTAGAAACAACAATTAATAAGATTAAATTAAATAAAGCACCCGGGCCGGATCATCTGCCAGCCGAGTTCTATAAAATTTTAAAAAAAGAAATTGCACCATATTTGACCAAATTATATAATTGGTATTACTCCGAGAATTCTAGCATGTCAAAGAACTTCACTAAAGCAAATACAATTCTGATATATAAAAAAGGAAGGGACCCTGAGAAGCCAGACGCATACAGACCTATTTCCCTACTAAATGTGGACTATAAGATCTTAGCAATAATTGTCGCGGAAAGATTAAAAAAATTTTTTGGTAATATCATACATACAAATCAAGTAGGGTTTATGAATAATCGAAGTTCAGTGGTTAATATACGTAAAGCTTGCATTATTATTGAATATTTTAACGATCTGGCACCAGGAGATAAGAGAAGATGCAGCCTTAATAGCCATAGATGCAGAAAAAGCTTTTGATGCGGTACAGTGGGATCATCTTTTTACATCACTGTCTAAGTTTGGTTTCTCGGGCCCCTTTCTAAACTATATCAAAGCAATATATAAAAATCCGATATCTGTAATTTCAGTGAATGGAGTGGAATCCGCAGATATTGCTCTGAAAAGAGGTACAAGACAAGGTTGTCCCTTGTCACCTTTCTTGTTCAACCTGTCTATTGAATCATTAGCTATTAAAATTCGTCAAGAGATGCAAGGGATTGTTTGTAATAATATAGAGGAAAAGATCTTGCTATATGCTGATGACGTTTTGATATTCCTGAGAAATAGCAATCGGAGCATACCACAACTTATGGACATAATAGAGCTATATAGCTCCTTTTCGGGTTATAGAGTTAATTTTAATAAAACTGAACTCCTATGGCTTAATAAACAAAAAGAATCTAATACTTTATTTCCCTATAAAGTAGTAGATCAGATTACATATCTTGGAATTAATCTCAGTAAGAACCCTAAGTTGTGGTATGACTTGAATGTTAAACCAATTTTACAGAAAATTACTGACCAGTTAAATGTGTGGAAATATATTCCCTTGGCCCTGTCAGGTAAAATTAGTTTAATCAAAATGATTATTTTCCCAAAGATATTGTATAAAATGCAGAATTTACCTTTACTCATTAAATCCACAGATATTAAAGTATTCAATAAAAATATAATCGATTTTCTGTGGGGTAAGAAAAGAAAAAAAATCTCTCTCAAAATATTGTGTCTTTTAAAGGAATCTGGAGGATTTGCACTCCCAGATATAGGGAAATATAACTTAGCATGCCATGTTAAAATTGCAGCGGAATGGCTGCTAGATAAGGAATATTATACAGCAAGGTCATTGGAAGAGGGAATAGTGAAACCCTATTCTCTAAAGGCTCTTTTACATACTAAAGTTGCAGATATTCCTAAAAAGATCAAAAAGATCAGCTCAGTTATGAGTATTATAAAAGCGTGGCAGCAGTATTGCAAGAAATTAAAAGTTAATTATACAATATCTAATTATTTAACAATTACTGGCTACCCCCTCTTCCCGGAAGCGTTAAAATCTGCAGTCTTCCATAGGTGGAAAAGTAAGGGATTTATATATATTGGTCAAATGATTAATTTCAACACAGAAAATCCGCACATTAAGACGTTTGAGGAATTAAGAGCTGAATTCGATTTACCCAATAAATTTTTTTTTGCGTACCTACAATTAAGGAGTCTAGCCAATAAGCTATTACACCTCCAAAATAAGGACTGGGATTGGCCCTCACTTATGCTGAACTTTAATTTAAGTAAAGCAGGAGATTTCTCGATTAGAAAATGGTACAATGAATCTTTGAGACAGGAGGGTAGCTTAAACTTAAAGCTTATCGTCAAAAAATGGCAACTGAAGGGGTTTAGAGAATGTAATGAAGATCGTATATATAATAGTATTAATAAAATAAATAAGATTTTCACTTCTACTAATTTTAGAGAAGCACATATCTTCCTGCTTAATCAAACATACCTGACACCATGTGCCATGTCAAGATGGAACAGCCAAATTAAGGATAAATGTGCGAAATGTGGTAATAGTGGGGCTGATATTGTACACTATTTTTGGGAATGTACATTAGTTAGGCAGTATTGGAATAAAATAAGTTTTCTACTCTCAAGGATATTAAAAATAGGGATATCAATCTCCCGAGACACAGTCTTTTTCCTATTACAGGCAGATTCCAGAATAAAAAATAAATTATTTATCGAATTAGTGATAGGGGTGGCAAGGTTTCTATTGCTGAGAACTTGGATCTCAAAAAAACTACCATCCATAGCAGAAGTGAGTAACTTTATCTTTAAACAAATGACACTAGAACAATGTATGATAGAACAAGATAAAAGTAAGGAAGTTGAGACTTTCTTTAAAAAGTGGGAAACTTTCATATACTCCCAGGCAATAGATATACAGAAGAAAATTATTTATCCGTTAAGATCAACAGAATACGTTATGAATGCAACACTAAGAGGGGAATTGCCGCAGGTATAACAAGTCATTACCTTAGAGAATTGAAGGCGACCGTAAACTAGAAGGCTGATAAGAATACATAAATTTTTGCGTATTTACTTTTTTTTTTTTTTTTTTTTTCTCTCTTTCTTTATTTTCTTCGTCTTTTTCTTTTTCTTTTTTTAGTTTTATGTGTTGTATAGCAATTCTTATTAGAAAATAAGCCCACAGATGAGACACATTGGAAGACATAGTCGGGACAGATAGCGATGAGTCCAGTTTATTCTAGCTATAGAGTTTAATGTTATGATTTGTTCAATGTATGGTTGCTGGATTTTTCCTTTTGTTTCATGGTATTCTCCTTTCTCTAGAAGAGAATGCCATGACAGATATTTCTTTTACTGTTATAATATTGAGACTGTTCCCCGCTGCTATTGTCTTCACCTTTTTCTTTTTTCTGTACCCCATCTGTGCTCTCAATAAAAATATTTATTAAAAAAAAAAAAAAAAGAAAATCCGCCTCCCAGTGCTCTACACCTGGGATATGGATAGCTGATAGGTGACAAGGGTGAATCTCTGCCCAGCGAATTATTTTTGAAACTTCTAACATCTCTAGGGAACTTCTCGTTCCCCCTTGATGGTTGATGTAAGCTACAGTCGTGATGTTGTCCGACTGAAATCTGATGTACCTCAGAGTTGCTAACTGAGGCCAAGCCTGAAAAGCCTTGAATATCGCTCTTAGTTCCAGAATATTTAATGGAAGGAGAGACTCCTCCTGAGTCCATGATCCCTGAGCCTTCAGGGAGTTCCAGACTGCACCCCAACCTAGAAGGCTGGCATCTGTCGTAACAATTGTCCAATCTGGCCTGCGAAAGGTCATACCTTTGGACAGATGGACCCGAGATAGCCAACAGAGAAGAGAATCCCTGGTCTCTGGGTCCAGATTCAGTTGAGGGGACAAATCTGTGTAATCCCCACTCCACTGACTGAGCATGCATAGTTGCAGCGGTCTGAGATGTAAGCGTGCAAACGGCACTATGTCCATTGCTGCTACCATTAAGCCGATTACTTCCATACACTGAAGCACCGAAGGGCGCGGAATGGAATGAAGAACCCGGCAGGAATTTAGAAGCTTTGATAACCTGGACTCCGTCAGGTGAATTTTCATTTCTACAGAATCTATCAGAGTCCCTAGAAAGGAAACTCTTGTGAGTGGGGATAGAGAACTCTTTTCATCGTTCACTTTCCACCAATGCGACCACAGAAATGCCAGTACTACGTCCGTATGAGACATGGCAATTTGGAAGTTTGACGCCTGTATCAGGATGTCGTCTAAATAAGGGGCTACTGCTATGCCCCGCGGCCTTAGGACCGCTATAAGCGACCCTAGAACCTTTGTAAAGATTCTTGGGGCTGTAGCTAATCTCAAGGGAAGAGCTACAACTGGTAATGCCTGTCTTGAAAGGCAAACCTGAGAAACCGATGATGATCTTTGTGTATCGGAATGTGAAGATAAGCATCCTTTAGATCCACTGTAGTCATGTATTGACCCTCCTGGATCAGTGGTAGGATGGTACGAATAGTTTCCATCTTGAACGGTGGAACTTTGAGGAATTTGTTTAAGATCTTTAGATCCAAAATTGGTCTGAAGGTTCCCTCTTTTTTGGGAACCACAAACAGATTTGAGTAAAAACCCTGTCCCTGTTCCTCCTTTGGAACTGGATGGATCACTCCCATAACTAGGAGGACTCGTACACAGTGTAAGAATGCCTCTCTCTTTATCTGGTGTGCAGATAATTGTGAAAGGTGAAATCTCCCTTTTGGGGGGGAAGCTTTGAAGTCCAGAAGATATCCCTGGGATATAATTTCCAACGCCCAGGGATCCTGAACATCTCTTGCCCACGTCTAGGCAAAGACTGAAAGTCTGCCCCCTACTAGATCTGTTCCCGGATAGGGGGCCGTCCCTTATGCTGTCTTAGAGGCAGCAGCAGGCTTTTTTACCTGCTTACCTTTTTTCCATGTCAGGTTTGGTCTCCAGACCGTCTTGGATTGAGCAAAAGTTCCCTCTTGTTTATTAGGAAGTTGATGCCGCACCTGCCTTGAAGTTTTGAAAGGCACGAAAATTAGACTGTTTGGCCCTAGATTTGGACCTGTCCTGAGGAAGGGCATGACCTTTTCCTCCAGTGATATCAGCAATAATCTCCTTCAACCAGGCCAGAATAGGGTCTGCCCCTTGAAGGGAATGTTAAGTAGCTTAGATTTTGAAGTCACGTCAGCTGACCATGATCTAAGCCATAGCGCTCTGCGCGCCTGTATAGCAAAACCAGAATTCTTAGCCGTTAGTTTAGTCAAATGAACAATGGCATCAGAATAAAAGAATTGGCTAGCTTAAGTGCTCTAAGTTTGCCAAGTATGTCATCCAATGGAGTCGCTACCTGTAAAGCCTCTTCCAGAGACTCAAACCAGTACGCCGCAGCAGCAGTGATAGGGGCAATGCATGCAAGGGGCTGTAGGATAAAACCTTGTTGAATAAATATTTTCTTAAGGTAACCTCTAATTTTTTATCCATTGGATCTAAAAAAAAAAAAAAAAAAAGCACAACTGTCCTCGACAGGGATAGTAGTATGCTTTACTAGAGTAGAAACTGCTCCCTCCACCTTAGGGACTGTCTGCCATAAGTCCCATGTGGTGGCGTCTATTGGAAACATTTTTCTAAAAATAGGAGGGGAAGAGAACGGCACACCTGGTCTATCCCATTCCTTATTAATAATTTCTGTAAACCTTTTAGGTATTTGGAAAAACATCAGCACACACCGGCACTGCAAAGTATTTATCCAGTCTACACAATTTCTCTGGCACTGCAATGGTATCACAGTCATTCAGAGCAGCTAAAACCTCCCTAAGCAACACGCAGAGGTGTTCAAGCTTAAATTTAAATGTAGAAATATTAGAATCAGGTATCTTTCCTGAGTCATTAACATCACCCACTGACTGAAGCTCTCTTTCCTCAGCTTCTGCATATTGTGAGGCAGTATCAGACATGGTTCTTAAAGCGTCAGTATGCTCTGCATTTTGTCTCACCCCAGAGCTATCTCGCTTACCTCTAAGTTCAGGTAGTCTGGCTAATACCGCTGACAGTGTATTATCCATGACTGCCGCCATGTCTTGTAAAGTAAACGCTATGGGCGCCCTAGATGTACTTGGCGCCATTTGAGCGGGAGTCCCTTAAGCGGGAGTCAAAGGGTCTGACACGTGGGGAAAGTTAGTCGGCATAACTTCCCCCTCGTCAGATTCCTCTGGTGATACATTTTTTAAAGACAGAAAATGATCTTTATTGCATAAAATGAAATCAGTACATTTAGTACACATTCTAAGAGGGGGTTCCACCATGGCTTTTAAACATAATAAACAAGGAGTTTCTTCTATGTCAGACATGTTTATACAGAATAGCAATGAGACTAGCAAGCTTGGAAAACACTTTAAATCAAGTTAACAAGCAAATATAAAAAACGGTACTGTGCCTTTAAGAGAAACAAATTTTGTCAGAATTTGAAAAACAGTGAAAAAATGCAGTAAATCAAACGAAATTTTTACAGTGTGTATAATAGGCTAACAGAGCATTGCACCCACTTGCAAATGGATGATTAACCCCTTAGTTCAAAAAACGGATCAAAAAAACGAAATAGACGTTTTTTAACAGTCACAACCAACTGCCACATCAAGCTGTGGCCCTACCTTCCCCAATAAACGACTTTGGAAAGCCTTTGGGCCCTTTAGAGATGTCCTATAGCATTCAGAGGGCCTTTGAGGGAAGCTGGATGTCACAGTTTGTAATTTTAACTGCACCAACTGTAACTTTTATACTACAACAGGGGAAATTGTTTCTAGTCAAAATTTAAGCCAGCCATGTGGAAAAAACTAGGCCCCAATAAAGTTTTATCACCAAAGCATATATAAAAACGATTAAACATGCCAGCAAACGTTTTATATTGTAAATATCATAAGGGTATTACCCCTAGGAGTAAGCATGATACCAGTCGTTATTAAATCACTGTATTCAGGCTTAACTTACATTAATCCGGTATCAGCAGCATTTTCTAGTGTTTTCCATCTCTAGAAAAAATTATAACTGCACATACCTGATAGCAGAATAAACTGCACGCCATTCTCTCGCTGAAGTTACCTCATCTGTGTAATCCCCTCAGACATATGTGAGAATAGCAATGGATCTTAGTTACAACCTGCTAAGATCATAGAAACCTCAGGCAGATTCTTCTTCTATTTACTGCCTGAGATAAAATAGCACAACACCGGTACTATTTAAAAATAACAAACTTTTGATTGAAGAAAATAAACTAGCTATATTTAACCACTCTCTCCTACAACGTCCTAGCTTGTTGAGAGTTGCAAGAGAATGACTGGCTATGACAGTTAGGGGAGGAGCTATATTACAGCTCTGCTGTGGGTGTCCTCTTGCAACTTCCTGTTGGGAATGAGAATATCTCACAAGTAATGGATGATCCGTGGACTGGATACACCTTACAAGAGAAATGTATGTTTCTGTGAAATTTTCTATATCTTGAAGTGCTAGAGGCCTCTATTTATCAAGGTCTGTTGGACCTGATCCGACAGTGCGGATCAGGTCCAACAGACCTCGCTGAATACAGCGAGCTCAGCATTGCACCAGCAGCTCAAAGAGCTGCTGATGCAACGCCACCTCCTGCAGACTCGCGGCCAATAGGCCGCCAGCAGGGGGGTGTCAATCAACCCGATCATACTCGATCGGGTTTATTTCCGACGATGTCTGTCCGCCTACTCGGAGCTTGATAAATATGCCCCATAGTGTTTCAATCAATAATCTCAAATTGTTGTTTCCATGTACTTTGTTGTATACTGAAATGGGTTCCTAATTTTAGAGCCTTCCGGTTGACGGCTACATTATTTACCTTTATGACGAATCCTAAGAGATGTCTACAGGATACTATATGGACACATGCTTTAAGTACTTTTACATTGCTCTTTACCAACATTTCACAGATGTACACCAAGGTGATTTAGGATGTTTTAAATTGTGGGGAATTCTTAAAATTCACCCTAGTACCAGGGGGGGCAATATCGAAAAAACACTGCTAAAAAAAGAAGCTGAGCTTATTTTTAGTTTCAAAACACTTTATCCACAGAGCTCCTTTGATCTCAACAGAATATGTATATATATTTTTTCTGATACATTTTTATATTTATATACCTTTGAGCATATAACATATGCACATATATACTTCACTACATACTGATTTATTTACTACTGTATACACTCGTTTAGTGTTTTTAGACTCACACACTTCACTTTAAAGGGCCATTATACACTCATTTTTTCTTTGCATAAATGTTTTGTAGATGATCTATTTATAAAGCCCATAAAGTTTGTTTTTTAAAAAAATGTATAGTTTTGCTTATTTTTAAATAACATTGCTCTGATTTTCAGACTCCTAACCAAGCCCCAAAGTTTTATTGGAATAACGTCAGCTACCTTCTCCAGCTTGCTCCTGTTTGTGTAAAGGGTCTTTTCATATGCAAAAGAAGGGGGAGGGGGGTAGTATCTTATTTCCCACTTGCAGTGGGCTTTCCAACTGCCTTTTCAACAGAGCTAAAATGAAAGCTTCTAAGTAAGTTTTTAAACCAATTTATACTCGATTTTTATATCAGTATCTGTGCATCTTATTCTTTATAGTAGTGTCTATTACATGCAGTTATATGAAAATGAGTGTATACTGTCCCTTTAAGTGAACACACGTTTAGTATGTACCACAATATTTCTTATAAATGTTTCACTAAGGATATCAAATATAATATTGTATTTATTAATACCTATATATGGTTTACTCATTATCACCACTTGTTTGGAGGGCATTATAGTAACTCTCCAAATAACATTTCTTTTTTATTATTCTACAAGTTATCATAATTTGTATTTAGTTCCTCTAAAGCGGTGTGAATAGATTCGACCTGCATATTTAATGGTTTATTTTCTGCTCCATATTTGGCTCTAACCTATTCACGATGCTGCATGTATTCGCTATATATATTTGTTAAACATATGCTATATATATGTTACATAAATCCATATATCTATATATCATTTTCATTCATCATTTTGAGTACTGCAGATACAAATGTTTTGAGAACTGTTAAATCTTTTTGCTAATTTATTATAGTATGTCTTTATAAATTATGAATATATCATGATTTTAACAGTACCTATTTTTATAACACCGTAGGGTTTGTTATGTTAACTCCCACTCTAGTCTAATTGGATAATAGTTTCCACCAATCATAACTTATTTACCCATAGGGTGTTCCCTATAAAAAGGCAGTTTGGTCTGCCAAAACGTGTAAATTGTGCTTACTACCCCTGTATTTTCTTTGGAGGGATTTATACTTGCTATACTCGCTATACAGTGTAGACATATGAATAATTCCTGTTTTTTGCGTGTATTCCCTACCTTATTGTGTAAATAGTCAGCTCAGGTACATTGTTTGTTTTGTTTGGCTAATTAACAAACTACATGAATAATCCCTGTTTGGTCCTCACCACCCAATTTCCTGCCAGAATCGGCTTTAAATCTGCTACAAGTCTGTGATTCCCAGCTGTGTTAGGCTGCAAATATATTGTAAAAATTGTATCAGCATTATCAACATCATCAACATCATCCCAGATTTTGCACTACGGAAGATACATAGTATCGGTTTAAGCAGAGAACTATTATCGATTGGAGGTCAGCGGATCATGTTACTCTGTCACATGATCTGACGTCATCATTTCAACGGAATTTACTATAGAAGTTGTTTAATCCACGAACAGTGAATTTTTCTCTTTTGTATCTCATTCCTTTGGAGGCTGTGCACAGCTGAAGACATCGACACACCTCTATATACATAGACAAAGTTTCACTGTATTTTGCCAACATCACCTTAGTCCATTGAGGTTTGTCACGGAACTGTGATAGAATCTGTATTTTTACAGTGAGCTGGATAGACTCATCTGTTAACTCTTTCGTTTGTGTTATATATCTGTTATTCACTTGTTTTATTAAAGGGATAGTAAACCCCAAAATTTTCTTTTATGATTCAGATAGAACATACAATTTTAAACAACTTTCCAATGTAATTCTATTATCACATTTTCTTCATTCTCTTGTTATCCATTGCTGAAGGGACAGCATTACTGACAGGAAGCTGAAAATATCTATTTAGCCAATCACAAGAGACAAAGGTGTGCAAGCACCAATTAGCAACAGCTCTCACTAGTATATGATATGTGCGTATTCATTTTTTAACAAGGGATACTAAGAGAATGAAGCACATTTGAGAGTATTTTATATCTTATTGTTTTTAAAACTGCTTATTAAATAGCTTATTGTATCAATCTTTGGTTTTCTATATACATTTTTCTATATACTTTTTTCGGTATTAATTTGTCATAATAAATTTTTATCTGTTTCTTTTTGGTATACATCTATTGGATATTTACATATCTTATAATGTTCTCTATGTAGAATTTAATCAACCTTTTTTTTTGTCAGCTCTTGTATTAGAGCACTTTATCCCACCCCCTATCTATATTGCTTGTTTTTTTATCACTTTTTAGAGATTTTGTGATCTCTTTAGGGATTTTAGCTAAGACCATATCTAGGTAGCTCCTACACCACCACCCTTTCGCTTGCACGCCTTTTTTTATATTGGCAAGACTGTTGATGACCTTAGAACCAGGATGGCCAACCACCGGACTGCTATTGAACAGCCCTGAATAAGGGAACATCCGACCAACCAGTAGCCAGGCATTTTGCACTGGCAAAGCACAATGTATCTGATTTAAAATACATTATAATTGATCATGTCCCCCATCTATCTAAAGGACGTGACAGTGCAAAAATATTGCTACAGTGAGAGTCAACATGGATATATATCCTTGGCATTATGGCACCCCAGGGTATAAATGTACATCTCGACTGCAGCTGTTTTATGTGAGCAATAAGCAGGGTAGATACAAAATGAGTAGTTTTTCTGTGGGATTAAGTATTCATAGGACCAGGAGGCTAGGAAAGCAGAGTAGAGCCCATTGATTGGTATACTTAACCAACATAATAGGATAGAAATTAATATTGTTTGCCAGTGGGATTAATGGTTAGTATAGTATATAGTGTATATTATGCTATAATATATATGGAGTTCGCATAACCAAAACTCTTTGGATGTAAAAATAAAATTGCGTAAGATTGATGTATATAACATAACATAATTTAGGCATTTACAGCAGTGAAGTAATCTGAATCGTAGAAGTAGAACACAGCAGTAAGACACGATATTGTCTCAATAATGTTTAGAGACTGAGGAACTGTAATGTATAATGTTGTGTTTCCTAAGCAGAATAGGCTGTTCAATTATACATAGAATATAACTGCATAGTAAATGATTGTTGTAATATTGTGCACATTTGTTTTTAAAACACAGAGACCCTGCGGAGCGGCATCAGGTTGCTGGGGGGCAATGGGTGACGTGAGTGGTGCATCACATGACGCCCACAACTTCCGGAACACCATGAGCAGCGCTCGCCGATGGTATCAGGGTGGCTTTAAATGGGGGTAAGTGAGTTATGTTATGTAAGATTTGTCTGAGTACGGGGGCAACCCCAAAATGTCACAATTGATTAAAAAGTTATCTATGTTTAAGTTCCTGTTGAGTGCATTTCCATTTTTTGTTGCACATGTAATTTTCTTAAGTGTAAGTATCTTATAAAGTTATCGTGAGTGCTGTACCCTGGCTTGGACTTATATATAGATTTTGGGTAATCCTAAAATTACCAGGGTAAAATGGAGATTACCCAAGCAGCTGTATGATCATAAATCCCCTCAGAGTACAGAGTCACCACATTCAACATATAGCATGCAATGTAATTCCTCCATCTTCACTATCTTTTTTCCTCCTTCTGGGTGGTTTAACCTCATTCTCCAAGGTTCACTTGGGGTGGGTGCTGAGGGATCGGCGGGGCATCTTCCTTGAACCCCCCAGGAGGAGACAAAATAAATAGTATAGATGGGGGAATTACAGCAGATCGGGCTTTACCCACAGCCGCTTGGGTAATGTCGGTTTTACCCGGGTAATCCTAGGTTTACCCAGATTTCTTACTTTACCTCTAACATATATATATATATATATATATATATATATATATATATATATATATATATATATTTATATTTATATTCATTGCAAAAGAGATGAAAAGGGAAAGGGAATACAAAGCAAAGTTCAATACTTTCATAGTTCAAAATAGCTAGATATGAGGATGACTGTACAGTCATGTGAAAAAAGAAAGTACACCCTTTTTGAATTCTATGGTTTTCTGTATCAGGACATAATAAAAATAATCTGGTTGGTCTTAAAATTAGGTAAATGCAACCTCCAATGAACAACAACACATGACATATTACACCTTGTCATGATTTATTTAACAAAAAATAAAGCCAAAACGGAGAAGCCATGAGTGAAAAACTAAGTACACTTTATGATTCAATAGCTTGTAGAACCACCTTTAGCAGAAATCTCTCACATCATCGTGGAGGAATGTTGGCCCACTTTTCTTTACAATGTTGCTTTAGTTCATTGAGGTTTGCGGGCATTCATTTATGCACAGCTCTCTTAAGGTCCAGCCACAGCATTTCAAACGGGTTGAGGTCTGGACTTTAACTGCATGGCCATTGAAAAACCTTGATTCTTTTCTTTTTCAGCCATTTTGTTGTAGAAATGCTGGTGTGCATGGGATCATTGTCTTGTTGCATTACCCAATTTCGGCCAAGCTTTATCTGTCGGACAGATGGCTTACATTTGACTCTAGAATACTTTGAGTCGACCATATTTCATGGTTGACTCAATGACTCCAAGGTGCCCAGGTCCTGTGGCTGCAAAACAAGTCCAAATCATCATACCTTCACCACCATACTTGACAGTTGGTATAAGGTGTTAGTGCTGATATGCTGTGTTTGGTTTTCGCCAAATGTGGTGTTGTGCATTATGGCCAAACATCTCCCCTTTGGTCTCATCTGTCCCAAGGACATTGTTCCAGAAGTTTTGTGGTTTGTTCAGATGCAACTTTGCAAACTTAAGCCATGCCACCATGTTCTTTTTAGAGAGTAGAGGTTTTCTCCTGGCAAACCTTCCATACAAACCGTGCTGTCATGAACTTAAACATTTAACAGACTAACTGAGGTCTGTAGAGTCTGAGATGTAACTTTTGATTTTTTTGCAATTTCTCTAAACATTGCATGGTCTGACCTTGGAGTGGATTTGCTTGGACGTCCATTTCTGGGAAGATTGGCAACTGTCTTGAATGTTTTCCACTTGTTAATAACATCTCTAACTGTAGAATGATGGACTTCAAATTATTTCGAAATTGCCTTATAACCCTTCCCAGATTGATGGCCCTGGGCAGCAGCAATTGCTTCTCTAAGATCATTACTTCAAATTCAAATCTGCCAAAGGAATTTAAGCTTTCCTTTCATTCTATTGGCTGATTTGAATTTGAAGATTCAAAACAGCCAATAGGAATGCAAGGGTACCCCTATATAAAAGGGGTACCTCGCATTTACTATTCAGTGTGTGGATGGAGACCACATGAAGAGGAGCTCTCTGTTGCTGATGGGAAGAGGAGGCCCTCCACCGCCGGGAAGAAGATAAGAAGATGGATGAAGATGGACCACCGCTGGGATGAAGATGGAGCGCCACCACCATCAACATCGGTGAGTACCAACTTGAAGGTTAGTGTTAGTTTTTTTTGTGTTTTTTTTTTTATAGATTCATTTTTGTTTTAAGTTAAGATTTGTTTTTCTTTTAAGTGCAATGCCTATCCAAATGCCCTTTTCAGGGCACTTTCTAATTTAGTTTTTTTTTTCGATAGGTATTTTTTTATTTTGGGGTGGTGGGGATGTAATGTTAGAGGGGTTAGCATTTCTGGGTGTTTTTTTTTTACGGGGTATTAGAATAGAATTTATTCTTTTATTTATTTTTTGGTAATTACTTTTTTATTTTCTGTAATGTTAGATATTTTTAGTAATGTTTTTTTGTTTTTTTTGGTAATGTTTTTTAAAAGTAATGGTAGTTTTTTTATTAGTAATGTTAGGTTTTGTTTTAAAGGTAATATTAGGTTTTATTTATTTTATAGATAAGTTTTTAATTTTTTTACGATAGTTAGGATTTATATTTTAATTTTTGTGTAATAGTGTAGTTTAGAATTTGCGATGTGGAGGGATAGCGGTTTAGGAGTTTATAGTTTATTTAGGTACTTTGTGATGTGGTGGGATAGCAGTTTAGGGGTTAATCGTTTTTAAGGTACTTTGCGATGTGGGGGTATGGTGATTTAGGGGTTACTAGTAGATTTAGGTACTTTGCTATTTGTGGGGGGTTGGAGGTTTAGGGGTTAATAGTGTGTTTAGTGAAACTATTTCACCTATACAAACTGTTTATGGCAACATTTAAGTCATGTAAAAAGTTTGAGCGGTAAATGCCATTGCGCTTGCACAATCACATTTACTTTCAACTTGTAATACAAGTGCTACTTAGCACTTTACGTTCCCCATAGAAAATATGGGAAGTGTAAATTAACACAAGTTTGCACAAATGCTAATTTTGATAGTGCTCCACTTGTACTATGGATTTGAGGGTAAAAAGTACTGCAACCTTGCAATTGCGTTTATTCTCCTAGTGCTATCGATAGCACTCCACTTGTAAGCTAAATCATAGGCCTAGATTTGGAGTTTGGCGGTAGCCGTGAAAACCAGCGTTAGAGGCTCCTAATGCTGGTTTTAGGCTACCGCCGGTATTTGGAGTCATTCAAAAAAGGGTCTAACGCTCACTTTTCAGCCGCGACTTTTCCATACCGCAGATCCCCTTACGTCAATTGCGTATCCTATTTTTTCAATGGGATCTTTCTAACTCTGGTATTTAGAGTCGTGGCTGAAGTGAGTGTTAGAAATCTAACGACAAAACTCCAGCCGCAGAAAAAAGTCAGTAGTTAAGAGCTTTCTGGGCTAACGCCGGTTCATAAAGCTCTTAACTACTGTGCCCTAAAGTACACTAACACCCATAAACTACCTATGTACCCCTAAACCGAGGCCCCCCCCGCATCGCCGACACTCGATTACATTTTTTTAACCCCTAATCTGCCGACCGCCACCTACGTTATACTTATGTACCCCTAATCTGCTGCCCCTAACACCGCCGACCCCTATATTATATTTATTAACCCCTAAACTGCCCCCCACAACGTCGCAGCCAGCTACCTACAATAATTAACCCCTAATCTGCCGACCGCAAAGAGCCGCCACCTACATTATAGCTATGTACCCCTAATCTGCTGCCCCTAACACCGCCGACCCCTATATTATATTTATTAACCCCTAATCTGCCCCCCTCAACGTCACCTCCACCTGCCTACACTTATTAACCCCTAATCTGCCGAGCGGATCGCACCGCTACTATAATAAAGTTATTAACCCCTAATCCGCCTCACTAACCCTATAATAAATAGTATTAACCCCTAATCTGCCCTCCCTAACATCGCCGACACCTAACTTCAATTATTAACCCCTAATCTGCCGACTGGAGCTCACCGCTATTCTAATAAATGTATTAACCCCTAAAGCTAAGTCTAACCCTAACACTAACACCCCCCTAAGTTAAATATAATTTTTATCTAACGAAATTAATTAACTCTTCTTAAATAAATTATTCCTATTTAAAGCTAAATATTTACCTGTAAAATAAATCCTAATATAGCTACAATATACATTATATTTATATTATAGCTATTTTAGGATTAATATTTATTTTACAGGTAACTTTGTATTTAGTTTAACCAGGTACAATAGCTATTAAATAGTTAAGAACTATTTAATAGCTAAAATAGTTAAAATAATTACAAATTTACCTGTAAAATAAATCCTAACCTAAGTTACAATTAAACCTAACACTACACTATCAATAAATAAATTAAATAAAATACCTATAATTATCTACAATTAAACCTAACACTACACTATCAATAAATAAATTAAATACAATTCCTACAAATAAATACAATGAAATAAACTAACTAAAGTACAAAAAATAAAAAAGAACTAAGTTACAAAAAATAAAAAAATATTTACAAACATTAGAAATATATTACAAAAATTTTAAACTAATTACACCTACTCTAAGCCCCCTAATAAAATAACAAAGCCCCCCAAAATAAAAAAATGCCCTACCCTATTCTAAATTACTAAAGTTCAAAGCTCTTTAACCTTACCAGCCCTGAACAGGGCCCTTTGCGGGGCATGCCCCAAGAAGTTCAGCTCTTTTGCCTGTAAAAAAAAACATACAATACCCCCCCTACATTACAACCCACCACCCACATACCCCTAATCTAACCCAAACCCCCCTTAAATAAAGCTAACACTAAGCCCCTGAAGATCTCCCTACCTTGAGTCGTCTTCACCCAGCCGAGCCAAATTCTTCATCCAAGCGGAGCAAGAAGAGGTCCTCCATCCGGTAGAAGTCTTCATCCAAGCGGGGCAGAAGAGGTCTTCCATCCAATTGAAGTCTTCATCCAAGCGGGATCTTCTATCGTCATCCATCCGGAGCGGAGCGGCAGCATCCTGAAGACCTCCGACGCGGAACATCCATCCTGGCCGACGACTGAACGACGAATGACGGTTCCTTTAAATGACGTCATCCAAGATGGCGTCCCTCAAATTCCGATGACGTAATTTAAAGGAACCGTCATTCGTCGTTCAGTCGTCGGCCAGGATGGATGTTCCGCATCGGAGGTCTTCAGGATGCTGCCGCTCCGCTCCGGATGGATGACGATAGAAGATCCCGCTTGGATGAAGACTTCTACCGGATGGAGGACCTCTTCTTGCTCCGCTTGGATGAAGAATTTGGCTCGGCTGGGTGAAGACGACTCAAGGTAGGGAGATCTTCAGGGGCTTAGTGTTAGGTTTATTTAAGGGGGGTTTGGGTTGGATTAGGGGTATGTGGGTGGTGGGTTGTAATGTTGGGGGGGGTATTGTATGTTTTTTTTTACAGGCAAAAGAGCTGAACTTCTTGGGGCATGCCCCGCAAAGGGCCCTGTTCAGGGCTGGTAAGGTAAAAGCGCTTTGAACTTTAGTAATTTAGAATAGGGTAGGGCATTTTTTTATTTTGGGGGGCTTTGTTATTTTATTAGGGGGCTTAGAGTAGGTGTAATTAGTTTAAAATTGTTGTAATATATTTCTAATGTTTGTAAATATTTTTTTATTTTTTGTAACTTAGTTTTTTTTTATTTTTTGTAC
This sequence comes from Bombina bombina, assembly GCF_027579735.1. Taxonomy (NCBI): domain Eukaryota; kingdom Metazoa; phylum Chordata; class Amphibia; order Anura; family Bombinatoridae; genus Bombina; species Bombina bombina. The sequence continues at coordinate 151,506,351 of NC_069502.1, forward strand.
TTTAGTTAGTTTATTTCATTGTATTTATTTGTAGGAATTGTATTTAATTTATTTATTGATAGTGTAGTGTTAGGTTTAATTGTAGATAATTATAGGTATTTTATTTAATTTATTTATTGATAGTGTAGTGTTAGGTTTAATTGTAACTTAGGTTAGGATTTATTTTACAGGTAAATTTGTAATTATTTTAACTATTTTAGCTATTAAATAGTTCTTAACTATTTAATAGCTATTGTACCTGGTTAAAATAAATACAAAGTTACCTGTAAAATAAATATTAATCCTAAAATAGCTATAATATAATTATAATTTATATTGTATCTATATTAGGATTTATTTTACAGGTAAGTATTTAGCTTTAAATAGGAATAATTTATTTAAGAAGAGTTAATTAATTTCGTTAGATTAAAATTATATTTAATTTAGGGGGTTGTTAGTGTTTGGGTTAGACTTAGCTTTAGGGGTTAATACATTTATTAGAATAGCGGTGAGCTCCAGTCGGCAGATTAGGGGTTAATAATTGAAGTTAGGTGTCGGCGATGTTAGGGAGGGCAGATTAGGGGTTAATACTATTTATTATAAGGTTAGTGAGGCGGATTAGGGGTTAATAACTTTATAATAATAGCGGTGCGGTCCGCTCGGCAGATTAGGGGTTAATTATTGTAGGTAGCTGGCGGCGACATTGTGGGAGGCAGATTAGGGGTTAATAAATATAATATAGGGGTTGGCGGTGTTAGGGGCAGCAGATTAGGGGTACATAGGGATAATGTAAGTAGCGGCGGTTTACGGAGCGGCAGATTAGGGGTTAAAAATAATATACAGGGGTCAGCGATAGCGGGGGCGGCAGATTAGGGGTTAATAAGTGTAAGGTTAGGGGTGTTTAGACTCGGGGTACATGTTAGAGTGTTAGGTGCAGACGTAGGAATTGTTTCCCCATAGGAAACAATGGGGCTGCGTTAGGAGCTGAACGCGGCTTTTTTGCAGGTGTTAGGTTTTTTTTCAGCTCAAACAGCCCCATTGTTTCCTATGGGGGAATCGTGCACGAGCACGTTTTTGAGGCTGGCCGCGTCCGTAAGCAACTCTGGTTTCAAGAGTTGAAGTTGCGTTAAATATGCTCTACGCTCCTTTTTTGGAGCCTAACGCAGCCATTCTGTGGACTCTTAATACCAGAGTTATTTTAAAGGTGCGGCCAGAAAAAAGCCAGCGTTAGCTACGCGGGTCTTTACCGACAAAACTCTAAATTTAGCCGTTAGTGTTTAATGTCCCTTTAAAACACCAACATGTAAAATAAAATAATTTAAAAAAATCCTCATTCTTCCCTGCACTGTTTTACAAACTTAGGCACTTACAACAAGTCATAAAAAAGGACTAGAGACCCCCATGAAACCTTGTTTTAAAATCCAGAAGCCCCTCTGTAAAATAAAGCCTCATTACAGTTTTTTTTATAGCCAGGTGATCACTGTGGTAATATTGATCACTGTGTGTGTATAAATATGCATTTATTTGAGTAGAGGCTCTCGGGAGCCCCTACGTGCACATCAGAGTTATATACATATACCCATATATCCATATATATATGGATAACCCCTTCTTCTTTTTATAATAGACTTTAGGGAAAAAAATGCAGAAACTATTTTTTACAACCTTGTTTATTACAATTTTAATAAAATTACACATTTTGTTATTGAGTTCTCACATGTCATGATATATACATAAAATAATGGTATAGTGCAAATCTGGAGGATCTATTGAAAAAAACAATATATAACGTGTGGGTTTCTCACTGAAAAATTACCTTCAGTAGGGCATAAATGTGAGCAGCACCCAAAAACTCAAAAACAGCTTAGCACATAGGTGGAAATGGCTCAGCAGTTAAAGGGTTAAAGGGACAGTACACACTCATTTTCATATAACTGCATGTAATAGACACTACTATAAAGAATAAGATGCACAGATACTGATATAAAAATCCAGTATAAAATGGTTTAAAAACGTACTTAGAAGCTTTCAGTTTAGCTCTGTTGAAAAGGTAGTTGGAAAGCCCACTGCAAGTGGGAAATAAGACACTCCCCTCCCTCCCCCTTCTTTTGCATATGAAAAGACCCTTTACACAAACAGGAGCAAGCTGGAGAAGGTTTTTTATTATTCTACAAGTTATCATAATTTGTATTTAGTTCCTCTAAAGCGGTGTGAATAGATTCGACCTGCATATTTAATGGTTTATTTTCTGCTCCATATTTGGCTCTAACCTATTCACGATGCTGCATGTATTCGCTATATATATTTGTTAAACATATGCTATATATATGTTACATAAATCCATATATCTATATATCATTTTCATTCATCATTTTGAGTACTGCAGATACAAATGTTTTGAGAACTGTTAAATCTTTTTGCTAATTTATTATAGTATGTCTTTATAAATTATGAATATATCATGATTTTAACAGTACCTATTTTTATAACACCGTAGGGTTTGTTATGTTAACTCCCACTCTAGTCTAATTGGATAATAGTTTCCACCAATCATAACTTATTTACCCATAGGGTGTTCCCTATAAAAAGGTAGTTTGGTCTGCCAAAACGTGTAAATTGTGCTTACTACCCCTGTATTTTCTTTGGAGGGATTTATACTTGCTATACTCGCTATACAGTGTAGACATATGAATAATTCCTGTTTTTTGCGTGTATTCCCTACCTTATTGTGTAAATAGTCAGCTCAGGTACATTGTTTGTTTTGTTTGGCTAATTAACAAACTACATGAATAATCCCTGTTTGGTCCTCACCACCCAATTTCCTGCCAGAATCGGCTTTAAATCTGCTACAAGTCTGTGATTCCCAGCTGTGTTAGGCTGCAAATATATTGTAAAAATTGTATCAGCATTATCAACATCATCAACATCATCCCAGATTTTGCACTACGGAAGATACATAGTATCGGTTTAAGCAGAGAACTATTATCGATTGGAGGTCAGCGGATCATGTTACTCTGTCACATGATCTGACGTCATCATTTCAACGGAATTTACTATAGAAGTTGTTTAATCCACGAACAGTGAATTTTTCTCTTTTGTATCTCATTCCTTTGGAGGCTGTGCACAGCTGAAGACATCGACACACCTCTATATACATAGACAAAGTTTCACTGTATTTTGCCAACATCACCTTAGTCCATTGAGGTTTGTCACGGAACTGTGATAGAATCTGTATTTTTACAGTGAGCTGGATAGACTCATCTGTTAACTCTTTCGTTTGTGTTATATATCTGTTATTCACTTGTTTTATTAAAGGGATAGTAAACCCCAAAATTTTCTTTTATGATTCAGATAGAACATACAATTTTAAACAACTTTCCAATGTAATTCTATTATCACATTTTCTTCATTCTCTTGTTATCCATTGCTGAAGGGACAGCATTACTGACAGGAAGCTGAAAATATCTATTTAGCCAATCACAAGAGACAAAGGTGTGCAAGCACCAATTAGCAACAGCTCTCACTAGTATATGATATGTGCGTATTCATTTTTTAACAAGGGATACTAAGAGAATGAAGCACATTTGAGAGTATTTTATATCTTATTGTTTTTAAAACTGCTTATTAAATAGCTTATTGTATCAATCTTTGGTTTTCTATATACATTTTTCTATATACTTTTTTCGGTATTAATTTGTCATAATAAATTTTTATCTGTTTCTTTTTGGTATACATCTATTGGATATTTACATATCTTATAATGTTCTCTATGTAGAATTTAATCAACCTTTTTTTTTGTCAGCTCTTGTATTAGAGCACTTTATCCCACCCCCTATCTATATTGCTTGTTTTTTTATCACTTTTTAGAGATTTTGTGATCTCTTTAGGGATTTTAGCTAAGACCATATCTAGGTAGCTCCTACACCACCACCCTTTCGCTTGCACGCCTTTTTTTATATTGGCAAGACTGTTGATGACCTTAGAACCAGGATGGCCAACCACCGGACTGCTATTGAACAGCCCTGAATAAGGGAACATCCGACCAACCAGTAGCCAGGCATTTTGCACTGGCAAAGCACAATGTATCTGATTTAAAATACATTATAATTGATCATGTCCCCCATCTATCTAAAGGACGTGACAGTGCAAAAATATTGCTACAGTGAGAGTCAACATGGATATATATCCTTGGCATTATGGCACCCCAGGGTATAAATGTACATCTCGACTGCAGCTGTTTTATGTGAGCAATAAGCAGGGTAGATACAAAATGAGTAGTTTTTCTGTGGGATTAAGTATTCATAGGACCAGGAGGCTAGGAAAGCAGAGTAGAGCCCATTGATTTGTATACTTAACCAACATAATAGGATAGAAATTAATATTGTTTGCCAGTGGGATTAATGGTTAGTATAGTATATAGTGTATATTATGCTATAATATATATGGAGTTCGCATAACCAAAACTCTTTGGATGTAAAAATAAAATTGCGTAAGATTGATGTATATAACATAACATAATTTAGGCATTTACAGCAGTGAAGTAATCTGAATCGTAGAAGTAGAACACAGCAGTAAGACACGATATTGTCTCAATAATGTTTAGAGACTGAGGAACTGTAATGTATAATGTTGTGTTTCCTAAGCAGAATAGGCTGTTCAATTATACATAGAATATAACTGCATAGTAAATGATTGTTGTAATATTGTGCACATTTGTTTTTAAAACACAGAGACCCTGCGGAGCGGCATCAGGTTGCTGGGGGGCAATGGGTGACGTGAGTGGTGCATCACATGACGCCCACAACTTCCGGAACACCATGAGCAGCGCTCGCCGATGGTATCAGGGTGGCTTTAAATGGGGGTAAGTGAGTTATGTTATGTAAGATTTGTCTGAGTACGGGGGCAACCCCAAAATGTCACAATTGATTAAAAAGTTATCTATGTTTAAGTTCCTGTTGAGTGCATTTCCATTTTTTGTTGCACATGTAATTTTCTTAAGTGTAAGTATCTTATAAAGTTATCGTGAGTGCTGTACCCTGGCTTGGACTTATATATAGATTTTGGGTAATCCTAAAATTACCAGGGTAAAATGGAGATTACCCAAGCAGCTGTATGATCATAAATCCCCTCAGAGTACAGAGTCACCACATTCAACATATAGCATGCAATGTAATTCCTCCATCTTCACTATCTTTTTTCCTCCTTCTGGGTGGTTTAACCTCATTCTCCAAGGTTCACTTGGGGTGGGTGCTGAGGGATCGGCGGGGCATCTTCCTTGAACCCCCCAGGAGGAGACAAAATAAATAGTATAGATGGGGGAATTACAGCAGATCGGGCTTTACCCACAGCCGCTTGGGTAATGTCGGTTTTACCCGGGTAATCCTAGGTTTACCCAGATTTCTTACTTTACCTCTAACATATATATATATATATATATATATATATATATATATATATATATATATATATATATATATATATATATATTTATATTCATTGCAAAAGAGATGAAAAGGGAAAGGGAATACAAAGCAAAGTTCAATACTTTCATAGTTCAAAATAGCTAGATATGAGGATGACTGTACAGTCATGTGAAAAAAGAAAGTACACCCTTTTTGAATTCTATGGTTTTCTGTATCAGGACATAATAAAAATAATCTGGTTGGTCTTAAAATTAGGTAAATGCAACCTCCAATGAACAACAACACATGACATATTACACCTTGTCATGATTTATTTAACAAAAAATAAAGCCAAAACGGAGAAGCCATGAGTGAAAAACTAAGTACACTTTATGATTCAATAGCTTGTAGAACCACCTTTAGCAGAAATCTCTCACATCATCGTGGAGGAATGTTGGCCCACTTTTCTTTACAATGTTGCTTTAGTTCATTGAGGTTTGCGGGCATTCATTTATGCACAGCTCTCTTAAGGTCCAGCCACAGCATTTCAAACGGGTTGAGGTCTGGACTTTAACTGCATGGCCATTGAAAAACCTTGATTCTTTTCTTTTTCAGCCATTTTGTTGTAGAAATGCTGGTGTGCATGGGATCATTGTCTTGTTGCATTACCCAATTTCGGCCAAGCTTTATCTGTCGGACAGATGGCTTACATTTGACTCTAGAATACTTTGAGTCGACCATATTTCATGGTTGACTCAATGACTCCAAGGTGCCCAGGTCCTGTGGCTGCAAATCAAGTCCAAATCATCATACCTTCACCACCATACTTGACAGTTGGTATAAGGTGTTAGTGCTGATATGCTGTGTTTGGTTTTCGCCAAATGTGGTGTTGTGCATTATGGCCAAACATCTCCCCTTTGGTCTCATCTGTCCCAAGGACATTGTTCCAGAAGTTTTGTGGTTTGTTCAGATGCAACTTTGCAAACTTAAGCCATGCCACCATGTTCTTTTTAGAGAGTAGAGGTTTTCTCCTGGCAAACCTTCCATACAAACCGTGCTGTCATGAACTTAAACATTTAACAGACTAACTGAGGTCTGTAGAGTCTGAGATGTAACTTTTGATTTTTTTGCAATTTCTCTAAACATTGCATGGTCTGACCTTGGAGTGGATTTGCTTGGACGTCCATTTCTGGGAAGATTGGCAACTGTCTTGAATGTTTTCCACTTGTTAATAACATCTCTAACTGTAGAATGATGGACTTCAAATTATTTCGAAATTGCCTTATAACCCTTCCCAGATTGATGGCCCTGGGCAGCAGCAATTGCTTCTCTAAGATCATTACTTCAAATTCAAATCTGCCAAAGGAATTTAAGCTTTCCTTTCATTCTATTGGCTGATTTGAATTTGAAGATTCAAAACAGCCAATAGGAATGCAAGGGTACCCCTATATAAAAGGGGTACCTCGCATTTACTATTCAGTGTGTGGATGGAGACCACATGAAGAGGAGCTCTCTGTTGCTGATGGGAAGAGGAGGCCCTCCACCGCCGGGAAGAAGATAAGAAGATGGATGAAGATGGACCACCGCTGGGATGAAGATGGAGCGCCACCACCATCAACATCGGTGAGTACCAACTTGAAGGTTAGTGTTAGTTTTTTTTGTGTTTTTTTTTTTATAGATTCATTTTTGTTTTAAGTTAAGATTTGTTTTTCTTTTAAGTGCAATGCCTATCCAAATGCCCTTTTCAGGGCACTTTCTAATTTAGTTTTTTTTTTCGATAGGTATTTTTTTATTTTGGGGTGGTGGGGATGTAATGTTAGAGGGGTTAGCATTTCTGGGTGTTTTTTTTTTACGGGGTATTAGAATAGAATTTATTCTTTTATTTATTTTTTGGTAATTACTTTTTTATTTTCTGTAATGTTAGATATTTTTAGTAATGTTTTTTTGTTTTTTTTGGTAATGTTTTTTAAAAGTAATGGTAGTTTTTTTATTAGTAATGTTAGGTTTTGTTTTAAAGGTAATATTAGGTTTTATTTATTTTATAGATAAGTTTTTAATTTTTTTACGATAGTTAGGATTTATATTTTAATTTTTGTGTAATAGTGTAGTTTAGAATTTGCGATGTGGAGGGATAGCGGTTTAGGAGTTTATAGTTTATTTAGGTACTTTGTGATGTGGTGGGATAGCAGTTTAGGGGTTAATCGTTTTTAAGGTACTTTGCGATGTGGGGGTATGGTGATTTAGGGGTTAATAGTAGATTTAGGTACTTTGCTATTTGTGGGGGGTTGGAGGTTTAGGGGTTAATAGTGTGTTTAGTGAAACTATTTCACCTATACAAACTGTTTATGGCAACATTTAAGTCATGTAAAAAGTTTGAGCGGTAAATGCCATTGCGCTTGCACAATCACATTTACTTTCAACTTGTAATACAAGTGCTACTTAGCACTTTACGTTCCCCATAGAAAATATGGGAAGTGTAAATTAACACAAGTTTGCACAAATGCTAATTTTGATAGTGCTCCACTTGTACTATGGATTTGAGGGTAAAAAGTACTGCAACCTTGCAATTGCGTTTATTCTCCTAGTGCTATCGATAGCACTCCACTTGTAAGCTAAATCATAGGCCTAGATTTGGAGTTTGGCGGTAGCCGTGAAAACCAGCGTTAGAGGCTCCTAATGCTGGTTTTAGGCTACCGCCGGTATTTGGAGTCATTCAAAAAAGGGTCTAACGCTCACTTTTCAGCCGCGACTTTTCCATACCGCAGATCCCCTTACGTCAATTGCGTATCCTATTTTTTCAATGGGATCTTTCTAACTCTGGTATTTAGAGTCGTGGCTGAAGTGAGTGTTAGAAATCTAACGACAAAACTCCAGCCGCAGAAAAAAGTCAGTAGTTAAGAGCTTTCTGGGCTAACGCCAGTTCATAAAGCTCTTAACTACTGTGCCCTAAAGTACACTAACACCCATAAACTACCTATGTACCCCTAAACCGAGGCCCCCCCCGCATCGCCGACACTCGATTAAATTTTTTTAACCCCTAATCTGCCGACCGCCACCTACGTTATACTTATGTACCCCTAATCTGCTGCCCCTAACACCGCCGACCCCTATATTATATTTATTAACCCCTAAACTGCCCCCCACAACGTCGCAGCCAGCTACCTACAATAATTAACCCCTAATCTGCCGACCGCAAAGAGCCGCCACCTACATTATAGCTATGTACCCCTAATCTGCTGCCCCTAACACCGCCGACCCCTATATTATATTTATTAACCCCTAATCTGCCCCCCTCAACGTCACCTCCACCTGCCTACACTTATTAACCCCTAATCTGCCGAGCGGATCGCACCGCTACTATAATAAAGTTATTAACCCCTAATCCGCCTCACTAACCCTATAATAAATAGTATTAACCCCTAATCTGCCCTCCCTAACATCGCCGACACCTAACTTCAATTATTAACCCCTAATCTGCCGACTGGAGCTCACCGCTATTCTAATAAATGTATTAACCCCTAAAGCTAAGTCTAACCCTAACACTAACACCCCCCTAAGTTAAATATAATTTTTATCTAACGAAATTAATTAACTCTTCTTAAATAAATTATTCCTATTTAAAGCTAAATATTTACCTGTAAAATAAATCCTAATATAGCTACAATATACATTATATTTATATTATAGCTATTTTAGGATTAATATTTATTTTACAGGTAACTTTGTATTTAGTTTAACCAGGTACAATAGCTATTAAATAGTTAAGAACTATTTAATAGCTAAAATAGTTAAAATAATTACAAATTTACCTGTAAAATAAATCCTAACCTAAGTTACAATTAAACCTAACACTACACTATCAATAAATAAATTAAATAAAATACCTATAATTATCTACAATTAAACCTAACACTACACTATCAATAAATAAATTAAATACAATTCCTACAAATAAATACAATGAAATAAACTAACTAAAGTACAAAAAATAAAAAAGAACTAAGTTACAAAAAATAAAAAAATATTTACAAACATTAGAAATATATTACAAAAATTTTAAACTAATTACACCTACTCTAAGCCCCCTAATAAAATAACAAAGCCCCCCAAAATAAAAAAATGCCCTACCCTATTCTAAATTACTAAAGTTCAAAGCTCTTTAACCTTACCAGCCCTGAACAGGGCCCTTTGCGGGGCATGCCCCAAGAAGTTCAGCTCTTTTGCCTGTAAAAAAAAACATACAATACCCCCCCTACATTACAACCCACCACCCACATACCCCTAATCTAACCCAAACCCCCCTTAAATAAAGCTAACACTAAGCCCCTGAAGATCTCCCTACCTTGAGTCGTCTTCACCCAGCCGAGCCAAATTCTTCATCCAAGCGGAGCAAGAAGAGGTCCTCCATCCGGTAGAAGTCTTCATCCAAGCGGGGCAGAAGAGGTCTTCCATCCAATTGAAGTCTTCATCCAAGCGGGATCTTCTATCGTCATCCATCCGGAGCGGAGCGGCAGCATCCTGAAGACCTCCGACGCGGAACATCCATCCTGGCCGACGACTGAACGACGAATGACGGTTCCTTTAAATGACGTCATCCAAGATGGCGTCCCTCAAATTCCGATGACGTAATTTAAAGGAACCGTCATTCGTCGTTCAGTCGTCGGCCAGGATGGATGTTCCGCATCGGAGGTCTTCAGGATGCTGCCGCTCCGCTCCGGATGGATGACGATAGAAGATCCCGCTTGGATGAAGACTTCTACCGGATGGAGGACCTCTTCTTGCTCCGCTTGGATGAAGAATTTGGCTCGGCTGGGTGAAGACGACTCAAGGTAGGGAGATCTTCAGGGGCTTAGTGTTAGGTTTATTTAAGGGGGGTTTGGGTTGGATTAGGGGTATGTGGGTGGTGGGTTGTAATGTTGGGGGGGGTATTGTATGTTTTTTTTTACAGGCAAAAGAGCTGAACTTCTTGGGGCATGCCCCGCAAAGGGCCCTGTTCCGGGCTGGTAAGGTAAAAGCGCTTTGAACTTTAGTAATTTAGACTAGGGTAGGGCATTTTTTTATTTTGGGGGGCTTTGTTATTTTATTAGGGGGCTTAGAGTAGGTGTAATTAGTTTAAAATTGTTGTAATATATTTCTAATGTTTGTAAATATTTTTTTATTTTTTGTAACTTAGTTTTTTTTTATTTTTTGTACTTTAGTTAGTTTATTTCATTGTATTTATTTGTAGGAATTGTATTTAATTTATTTATTGATAGTGTAGTGTTAGGTTTAATTGTAGATAATTATAGGTATTTTATTTAATTTATTTATTGATAGTGTAGTGTTAGGTTTAATTGTAACTTAGGTTAGGATTTATTTTACAGGTAAATTTGTAATTATTTTAACTATTTTAGCTATTAAATAGTTCTTAACTATTTAATAGCTATTGTACCTGGTTAAAATAAATACAAAGTTACCTGTAAAATAAATATTAATCCTAAAATAGCTATAATATAATTATAATTTATATTGTATCTATATTAGGATTTATTTTACAGGTAAGTATTTAGCTTTAAATAGGAATAATTTATTTAAGAAGAGTTAATTAATTTCGTTAGATTAAAATTATATTTAATTTAGGGGGTTGTTAGTGTTTGGGTTAGACTTAGCTTTAGGGGTTAATACATTTATTAGAATAGCGGTGAGCTCCAGTCGGCAGATTAGGGGTTAATAATTGAAGTTAGGTGTCGGCGATGTTAGGGAGGGCAGATTAGGGGTTAATACTATTTATTATAAGGTTAGTGAGGCGGATTAGGGGTTAATAACTTTATAATAATAGCGGTGCGGTCCGCTCGGCAGATTAGGGGTTAATTATTGTAGGTAGCTGGCGGCGACATTGTGGGAGGCAGATTAGGGGTTAATAAATATAATATAGGGGTTGGCGGTGTTAGGGGCAGCAGATTAGGGGTACATAGGGATAATGTAAGTAGCGGCGGTTTACGGAGCGGCAGATTAGGGGTTAAAAATAATATACAGGGGTCAGCGATAGCGGGGGCGGCAGATTAGGGGTTAATAAGTATAAGGTTAGGGGTGTTTAGACTCGGGGTACATGTTAGAGTGTTAGGTGCAGACGTAGGAATTGTTTCCCCATAGGAAACAATGGGGCTGCGTTAGGAGCTGAACGCGGCTTTTTTGCAGGTGTTAGGTTTTTTTTCAGCTCAAACAGCCCCATTGTTTCCTATGGGGGAATCGTGCACGAGCACGTTTTTGAGGCTGGCCGCGTCCGTAAGCAACTCTGGTTTCAAGAGTTGAAGTTGCGTTAAATATGCTCTACGCTCCTTTTTTGGAGCCTAACGCAGCCATTCTGTGGACTCTTAATACCAGAGTTATTTTAAAGGTGCGGCCAGAAAAAAGCCAGCGTTAGCTACGCGGGTCTTTACCGACAAAACTCTAAATTTAGCCGTTAGTGTTTAATGTCCCTTTAAAACACCAACATGTAAAATAAAATAATTTAAAAAAATCCTCATTCTTCCCTGCACTGTTTTACAAACTTAGGCACTTACAACAAGTCATAAAAAAGGACTAGAGACCCCCATGAAACCTTGTTTTAAAATCCAGAAGCCCCTCTGTAAAATAAAGCCTCATTACAGTTTTTTTTATAGCCAGGTGATCACTGTGGTAATATTGATCACTGTGTGTGTATAAATATGCATTTATTTGAGTAGAGGCTCTCGGGAGCCCCTACGTGCACATCAGAGTTATATACATATACCCATATATCCATATATATATGGATAACCCCTTCTTCTTTTTATAATAGACTTTAGGGAAAAAAATGCAGAAACTATTTTTTACAACCTTGTTTATTACAATTTTAATAAAATTACACATTTTGTTATTGAGTTCTCACATGTCATGATATATACATAAAATAATGGTATAGTGCAAATCTGGAGGATCTATTGAAAAAAACAATATATAACGTGTGGGTTTCTCACTGAAAAATTACCTTCAGTAGGGCATAAATGTGAGCAGCACCCAAAAACTCAAAAACAGCTTAGCACATAGGTGGAAATGGCTCAGCAGTTAAAGGGTTAAAGGGACAGTACACACTCATTTTCATATAACTGCATGTAATAGACACTACTATAAAGAATAAGATGCACAGATACTGATATAAAAATCCAGTATAAAATGGTTTAAAAACGTACTTAGAAGCTTTCAGTTTAGCTCTGTTGAAAAGGTAGTTGGAAAGCCCACTGCAAGTGGGAAATAAGACACTCCCCTCCCTCCCCCTTCTTTTGCATATGAAAAGACCCTTTACACAAACAGGAGCAAGCTGGAGAAGGTTTTTTATTATTCTACAAGTTATCATAATTTGTATTTAGTTCCTCTAAAGCGGTGTGAATAGATTCGACCTGCATATTTAATGGTTTATTTTCTGCTCCATATTTGGCTCTAACCTATTCACGATGCTGCATGTATTCGCTATATATATTTGTTAAACATATGCTATATATATGTTACATAAATCCATATATCTATATATCATTTTCATTCATCATTTTGAGTACTGCAGATACAAATGTTTTGAGAACTGTTAAATCTTTTTGCTAATTTATTATAGTATGTCTTTATAAATTATGAATATATCATGATTTTAACAGTACCTATTTTTATAACACCGTAGGGTTTGTTATGTTAACTCCCACTCTAGTCTAATTGGATAATAGTTTCCACCAATCATAACTTATTTACCCATAGGGTGTTCCCTATAAAAAGGTAGTTTGGTCTGCCAAAACGTGTAAATTGTGCTTACTACCCCTGTATTTTCTTTGGAGGGATTTATACTTGCTATACTCGCTATACAGTGTAGACATATGAATAATTCCTGTTTTTTGCGTGTATTCCCTACCTTATTGTGTAAATAGTCAGCTCAGGTACATTGTTTGTTTTGTTTGGCTAATTAACAAACTACATGAATAATCCCTGTTTGGTCCTCACCACCCAATTTCCTGCCAGAATCGGCTTTAAATCTGCTACAAGTCTGTGATTCCCAGCTGTGTTAGGCTGCAAATATATTGTAAAAATTGTATCAGCATTATCAACATCATCAACATCATCCCAGATTTTGCACTACGGAAGATACATAGTATCGGTTTAAGCAGAGAACTATTATCGATTGGAGGTCAGCGGATCATGTTACTCTGTCACATGATCTGACGTCATCATTTCAACGGAATTTACTATAGAAGTTGTTTAATCCACGAACAGTGAATTTTTCTCTTTTGTATCTCATTCCTTTGGAGGCTGTGCACAGCTGAAGACATCGACACACCTCTATATACATAGACAAAGTTTCACTGTATTTTGCCAACATCACCTTAGTCCATTGAGGTTTGTCACGGAACTGTGATAGAATCTGTATTTTTACAGTGAGCTGGATAGACTCATCTGTTAACTCTTTCGTTTGTGTTATATATCTGTTATTCACTTGTTTTATTAAAGGGATAGTAAACCCCAAAATTTTCTTTTATGATTCAGATAGAACATACAATTTTAAACAACTTTCCAATGTAATTCTATTATCACATTTTCTTCATTCTCTTGTTATCCATTGCTGAAGGGACAGCATTACTGACAGGAAGCTGAAAATATCTATTTAGCCAATCACAAGAGACAAAGGTGTGCAAGCACCAATTAGCAACAGCTCTCACTAGTATATGATATGTGCGTATTCATTTTTTAACAAGGGATACTAAGAGAATGAAGCACATTTGAGAGTATTTTATATCTTATTGTTTTTAAAACTGCTTATTAAATAGCTTATTGTATCAATCTTTGGTTTTCTATATACATTTTTCTATATACTTTTTTCGGTATTAATTTGTCATAATAAATTTTTATCTGTTTCTTTTTGGTATACATCTATTGGATATTTACATATCTTATAATGTTCTCTATGTAGAATTTAATCAACCTTTTTTTTTGTCAGCTCTTGTATTAGAGCACTTTATCCCACCCCCTATCTATATTGCTTGTTTTTTTATCACCTTTTAGAGATTTTGTGATCTCTTTAGGGATTTTAGCTAAGACCATATCTAGGTAGCTCCTACACCACCACCCTTTCGCTTGCACGCCTTTTTTTATATTGGCAAGACTGTTGATGACCTTAGAACCAGGATGGCCAACCACCGGACTGCTATTGAACAGCCCTGAATAAGGGAACATCCGACCAACCAGTAGCCAGGCATTTTGCACTGGCAAAGCACAATGTATCTGATTTAAAATACATTATAATTGATCATGTCCCCCATCTATCTAAAGGACGTGACAGTGCAAAAATATTGCTACAGTGAGAGTCAACATGGATATATATCCTTGGCATTATGGCACCCCAGGGTATAAATGTACATCTCGACTGCAGCTGTTTTATGTGAGCAATAAGCAGGGTAGATACAAAATGAGTAGTTTTTCTGTGGGATTAAGTATTCATAGGACCAGGAGGCTAGGAAAGCAGAGTAGAGCCCATTGATTGGTATACTTAACCAACATAATAGGATAGAAATTAATATTGTTTGCCAGTGGGATTAATGGTTAGTATAGTATATAGTGTATATTATGCTATAATATATATGGAGTTCGCATAACCAAAACTCTTTGGATGTAAAAATAAAATTGCGTAAGATTGATGTATATAACATAACATAATTTAGGCATTTACAGCAGTGAAGTAATCTGAATCGTAGAAGTAGAACACAGCAGTAAGACACGATATTGTCTCAATAATGTTTAGAGACTGAGGAACTGTAATGTATAATGTTGTGTTTCCTAAGCAGAATAGGCTGTTCAATTATACATAGAATATAACTGCATAGTAAATGATTGTTGTAATATTGTGCACATTTGTTTTTAAAACACAGAGACCCTGCGGAGCGGCATCAGGTTGCTGGGGGGCAATGGGTGACGTGAGTGGTGCATCACATGACGCCCACAACTTCCGGAACACCATGAGCAGCGCTCGCCGATGGTATCAGGGTGGCTTTAAATGGGGGTAAGTGAGTTATGTTATGTAAGATTTGTCTGAGTACGGGGGCAACCCCAAAATGTCACAATTGATTAAAAAGTTATCTATGTTTAAGTTCCTGTTGAGTGCATTTCCATTTTTTGTTGCACATGTAATTTTCTTAAGTGTAAGTATCTTATAAAGTTATCGTGAGTGCTGTACCCTGGCTTGGACTTATATATAGATTTTGGGTAATCCTAAAATTACCAGGGTAAAATGGAGATTACCCAAGCAGCTGTATGATCATAAATCCCCTCAGAGTACAGAGTCACCACATTCAACATATAGCATGCAATGTAATTCCTCCATCTTCACTATCTTTTTTCCTCCTTCTGGGTGGTTTAACCTCATTCTCCAAGGTTCACTTGGGGTGGGTGCTGAGGGATCGGCGGGGCATCTTCCTTGAACCCCCCAGGAGGAGACAAAATAAATAGTATAGATGGGGGAATTACAGCAGATCGGGCTTTACCCACAGCCGCTTGGGTAATGTCGGTTTTACCCGGGTAATCCTAGGTTTACCCAGATTTCTTACTTTACCTCTAACATATATATATATATATATATATATATATATATATATATATATATATATATATATATATATATATTTATATTCATTGCAAAAGAGATGAAAAGGGAAAGGGAATACAAAGCAAAGTTCAATACTTTCATAGTTCAAAATAGCTAGATATGAGGATGACTGTACAGTCATGTGAAAAAAGAAAGTACACCCTTTTTGAATTCTATGGTTTTCTGTATCAGGACATAATAAAAATAATCTGGTTGGTCTTAAAATTAGGTAAATGCAACCTCCAATGAACAACAACACATGACATATTACACCTTGTCATGATTTATTTAACAAAAAATAAAGCCAAAACGGAGAAGCCATGAGTGAAAAACTAAGTACACTTTATGATTCAATAGCTTGTAGAACCACCTTTAGCAGAAATCTCTCACATCATCGTGGAGGAATGTTGGCCCACTTTTCTTTACAATGTTGCTTTAGTTCATTGAGGTTTGCGGGCATTCATTTATGCACAGCTCTCTTAAGGTCCAGCCACAGCATTTCAAACGGGTTGAGGTCTGGACTTTAACTGCATGGCCATTGAAAAACCTTGATTCTTTTCTTTTTCAGCCATTTTGTTGTAGAAATGCTGGTGTGCATGGGATCATTGTCTTGTTGCATTACCCAATTTCGGCCAAGCTTTATCTGTCGGACAGATGGCTTACATTTGACTCTAGAATACTTTGAGTCGACCATATTTCATGGTTGACTCAATGACTCCAAGGTGCCCAGGTCCTGTGGCTGCAAATCAAGTCCAAATCATCATACCTTCACCACCATACTTGACAGTTGGTATAAGGTGTTAGTGCTGATATGCTGTGTTTGGTTTTCGCCAAATGTGGTGTTGTGCATTATGGCCAAACATCTCCCCTTTGGTCTCATCTGTCCCAAGGACATTGTTCCAGAAGTTTTGTGGTTTGTTCAGATGCAACTTTGCAAACTTAAGCCATGCCACCATGTTCTTTTTAGAGAGTAGAGGTTTTCTCCTGGCAAACCTTCCATACAAACCGTGCTGTCATGAACTTAAACATTTAACAGACTAACTGAGGTCTGTAGAGTCTGAGATGTAACTTTTGATTTTTTTGCAATTTCTCTAAACATTGCATGGTCTGACCTTGGAGTGGATTTGCTTGGACGTCCATTTCTGGGAAGATTGGCAACTGTCTTGAATGTTTTCCACTTGTTAATAACATCTCTAACTGTAGAATGATGGACTTCAAATTATTTCGAAATTGCCTTATAACCCTTCCCAGATTGATGGCCCTGGGCAGCAGCAATTGCTTCTCTAAGATCATTACTTCAAATTCAAATCTGCCAAAGGAATTTAAGCTTTCCTTTCATTCTATTGGCTGATTTGAATTTGAAGATTCAAAACAGCCAATAGGAATGCAAGGGTACCCCTATATAAAAGGGGTACCTCGCATTTACTATTCAGTGTGTGGATGGAGACCACATGAAGAGGAGCTCTCTGTTGCTGATGGGAAGAGGAGGCCCTCCACCGCCGGGAAGAAGATAAGAAGATGGATGAAGATGGACCACCGCTGGGATGAAGATGGAGCGCCACCACCATCAACATCGGTGAGTACCAACTTGAAGGTTAGTGTTAGTTTTTTTTGTGTTTTTTTTTTATAGATTCATTTTTGTTTTAAGTTAAGATTTGTTTTTCTTTTAAGTGCAATGCCTATCCAAATGCCCTTTTCAGGGCACTTTCTAATTTAGTTTTTTTTTTCGATAGGTATTTTTTTATTTTGGGGTGGTGGGGATGTAATGTTAGAGGGGTTAGCATTTCTGGGTGTTTTTTTTTTACGGGGTATTAGAATAGAATTTATTCTTTTATTTATTTTTTGGTAATTACTTTTTTATTTTCTGTAATGTTAGATATTTTTAGTAATGTTTTTTTGTTTTTTTTGGTAATGTTTTTTAAAAGTAATGGTAGTTTTTTTATTAGTAATGTTAGGTTTTGTTTTAAAGGTAATATTAGGTTTTATTTATTTTATAGATAAGTTTTTAATTTTTTTACGATAGTTAGGATTTATATTTTAATTTTTGTGTAATAGTGTAGTTTAGAATTTGCGATGTGGAGGGATAGCGGTTTAGGAGTTTATAGTTTATTTAGGTACTTTGTGATGTGGTGGGATAGCAGTTTAGGGGTTAATCGTTTTTAAGGTACTTTGCGATGTGGGGGTATGGTGATTTAGGGGTTAATAGTAGATTTAGGTACTTTGCTATTTGTGGGGGGTTGGAGGTTTAGGGGTTAATAGTGTGTTTAGTGAAACTATTTCACCTATACAAACTGTTTATGGCAACATTTAAGTCATGTAAAAAGTTTGAGCGGTAAATGCCATTGCGCTTGCACAATCACATTTACTTTCAACTTGTAATACAAGTGCTACTTAGCACTTTACGTTCCCCATAGAAAATATGGGAAGTGTAAATTAACACAAGTTTGCACAAATGCTAATTTTGATAGTGCTCCACTTGTACTATGGATTTGAGGGTAAAAAGTACTGCAACCTTGCAATTGCGTTTATTCTCCTAGTGCTATCGATAGCACTCCACTTGTAAGCTAAATCATAGGCCTAGATTTGGAGTTTGGCGGTAGCCGTGAAAACCAGCGTTAGAGGCTCCTAATGCTGGTTTTAGGCTACCGCCGGTATTTGGAGTCATTCAAAAAAGGGTCTAACGCTCACTTTTCAGCCGCGACTTTTCCATACCGCAGATCCCCTTACGTCAATTGCGTATCCTATTTTTTCAATGGGATCTTTCTAACTCTGGTATTTAGAGTCGTGGCTGAAGTGAGTGTTAGAAATCTAACGACAAAACTCCAGCCGCAGAAAAAAGTCAGTAGTTAAGAGCTTTCTGGGCTAACGCCAGTTCATAAAGCTCTTAACTACTGTGCCCTAAAGTACACTAACACCCATAAACTACCTATGTACCCCTAAACCGAGGCCCCCCCCCGCATCGCCGACACTCGATTAAATTTTTTTAACCCCTAATCTGCCGACCGCCACCTACGTTATACTTATGTACCCCTAATCTGCTGCCCCTAACACCGCCGACCCCTATATTATATTTATTAACCCCTAAACTGCCCCCCACAACGTCGCAGCCAGCTACCTACAATAATTAACCCCTAATCTGCCGACCGCAAAGAGCCGCCACCTACATTATAGCTATGTACCCCTAATCTGCTGCCCCTAACACCGCCGACCCCTATATTATATTTATTAACCCCTAATCTGCCCCCCTCAACGTCACCTCCACCTGCCTACACTTATTAACCCCTAATCTGCCGAGCGGATCGCACCGCTACTATAATAAAGTTATTAACCCCTAATCCGCCTCACTAACCCTATAATAAATAGTATTAACCCCTAATCTGCCCTCCCTAACATCGCCGACACCTAACTTCAATTATTAACCCCTAATCTGCCGACTGGAGCTCACCGCTATTCTAATAAATGTATTAACCCCTAAAGCTAAGTCTAACCCTAACACTAACACCCCCCTAAGTTAAATATAATTTTTATCTAACGAAATTAATTAACTCTTCTTAAATAAATTATTCCTATTTAAAGCTAAATATTTACCTGTAAAATAAATCCTAATATAGCTACAATATACATTATATTTATATTATAGCTATTTTAGGATTAATATTTATTTTACAGGTAACTTTGTATTTAGTTTAACCAGGTACAATAGCTATTAAATAGTTAAGAACTATTTAATAGCTAAAATAGTTAAAATAATTACAAATTTACCTGTAAAATAAATCCTAACCTAAGTTACAATTAAACCTAACACTACACTATCAATAAATAAATTAAATAAAATACCTATAATTATCTACAATTAAACCTAACACTACACTATCAATAAATAAATTAAATACAATTCCTACAAATAAATACAATGAAATAAACTAACTAAAGTACAAAAAATAAAAAAGAACTAAGTTACAAAAAATAAAAAAATATTTACAAACATTAGAAATATATTACAAAAATTTTAAACTAATTACACCTACTCTAAGCCCCCTAATAAAATAACAAAGCCCCCCAAAATAAAAAAATGCCCTACCCTATTCTAAATTACTAAAGTTCAAAGCTCTTTAACCTTACCAGCCCTGAACAGGGCCCTTTGCGGGGCATGCCCCAAGAAGTTCAGCTCTTTTGCCTGTAAAAAAAAACATACAATACCCCCCCTACATTACAACCCACCACCCACATACCCCTAATCTAACCCAAACCCCCCTTAAATAAAGCTAACACTAAGCCCCTGAAGATCTCCCTACCTTGAGTCGTCTTCACCCAGCCGAGCCAAATTCTTCATCCAAGCGGAGCAAGAAGAGGTCCTCCATCCGGTAGAAGTCTTCATCCAAGCGGGGCAGAAGAGGTCTTCCATCCAATTGAAGTCTTCATCCAAGCGGGATCTTCTATCGTCATCCATCCGGAGCGGAGCGGCAGCATCCTGAAGACCTCCGACGCGGAACATCCATCCTGGCCGACGACTGAACGACGAATGACGGTTCCTTTAAATGACGTCATCCAAGATGGCGTCCCTCAAATTCCGATGACGTAATTTAAAGGAACCGTCATTCGTCATTCAGTCGTCGGCCAGGATGGATGTTCCGCGTCGGAGGTCTTCAGGATGCTGCCGCTCCGCTCCGGATGGATGACGATAGAAGATCCCGCTTGGATGAAGACTTCTACCGGATGGAGGACCTCTTCTTGCTCCGCTTGGATGAAGAATTTGGCTCGGCTGGGTGAAGACGACTCAAGGTAGGGAGATCTTCAGGGGCTTAGTGTTAGGTTTATTTAAGGGGGGTTTGGGTTGGATTAGGGGTATGTGGGTGGTGGGTTGTAATGTTGGGGGGGGTATTGTATGTTTTTTTTTACAGGCAAAAGAGCTGAACTTCTTGGGGCATGCCCCGCAAAGGGCCCTGTTCAGGGCTGGTAAGGTAAAAGCGCTTTGAACTTTAGTAATTTAGAATAGGGTAGGGCATTTTTTTATTGTGGGGGGCTTTGTTATTTTATTAGGGGGCTTAGAGTAGGTGTAATTAGTTTAAAATTGTTGTAATATATTTCTAATGTTTGTAAATATTTTTTTATTTTTTGTAACTTAGTTTTTTTTTATTTTTTGTACTTTAGTTAGTTTATTTCATTGTATTTATTTGTAGGAATTGTATTTAATTTATTTATTGATAGTGTAGTGTTAGGTTTAATTGTAGATAATTATAGGTATTTTATTTAATTTATTTATTGATAGTGTAGTGTTAGGTTTAATTGTAACTTAGGTTAGGATTTATTTTACAGGTAAATTTGTAATTATTTTAACTATTTTAGCTATTAAATAGTTCTTAACTATTTAATAGCTATTGTACCTGGTTAAAATAAATACAAAGTTACCTGTAAAATAAATATTAATCCTAAAATAGCTATAATATAATTATAATTTATATTGTATCTATATTAGGATTTATTTTACAGGTAAGTATTTAGCTTTAAATAGGAATAATTTATTTAAGAAGAGTTAATTAATTTCGTTAGATTAAAATTATATTTAATTTAGGGGGTTGTTAGTGTTTGGGTTAGACTTAGCTTTAGGGGTTAATACATTTATTAGAATAGCGGTGAGCTCCAGTCGGCAGATTAGGGGTTAATAATTGAAGTTAGGTGTCGGCGATGTTAGGGAGGGCAGATTAGGGGTTAATACTATTTATTATAAGGTTAGTGAGGCGGATTAGGGGTTAATAACTTTATAATAATAGCGGTGCGGTCCGCTCGGCAGATTAGGGGTTAATTATTGTAGGTAGCTGGCGGCGACATTGTGGGAGGCAGATTAGGGGTTAATAAATATAATATAGGGGTTGGCGGTGTTAGGGGCAGCAGATTAGGGGTACATAGGGATAATGTAAGTAGCGGCGGTTTACGGAGCGGCAGATTAGGGGTTAAAAATAATATACAGGGGTCAGCGATAGCGGGGGGCGGCAGATTAGGGGTTAATAAGTATAAGGTTAGGGGTGTTTAGACTCGGGGTACATGTTAGAGTGTTAGGTGCAGACGTAGGAATTGTTTCCCCATAGGAAACAATGGGGCTGCGTTAGGAGCTGAACGCGGCTTTTTTGCAGGTGTTAGGTTTTTTTTCAGCTCAAACAGCCCCATTGTTTCCTATGGGGGAATCGTGCACGAGCACGTTTTTGAGGCTGGCCGCGTCCGTAAGCAACTCTGGTTTCAAGAGTTGAAGTTGCGTTAAATATGCTCTACGCTCCTTTTTTGGAGCCTAACGCAGCCATTCTGTGGACTCTTAATACCAGAGTTATTTTAAAGGTGCGGCCAGAAAAAAGCCAGCGTTAGCTACGCGGGTCTTTACCGACAAAACTCTAAATTTAGCCGTTAGTGTTTAATGTCCCTTTAAAACACCAACATGTAAAATAAAATAATTTAAAAAAATCCTCATTCTTCCCTGCACTGTTTTACAAACTTAGGCACTTACAACAAGTCATAAAAAAGGACTAGAGACCCCCATGAAACCTTGTTTTAAAATCCAGAAGCCCCTCTGTAAAATAAAGCCTCATTACAGTTTTTTTTATAGCCAGGTGATCACTGTGGTAATATTGATCACTGTGTGTGTATAAATATGCATTTATTTGAGTAGAGGCTCTCGGGAGCCCCTACGTGCACATCAGAGTTATATACATATACCCATATATCCATATATATATGGATAACCCCTTCTTCTTTTTATAATAGACTTTAGGGAAAAAAATGCAGAAACTATTTTTTACAACCTTGTTTATTACAATTTTAATAAAATTACACATTTTGTTATTGAGTTCTCACATGTCATGATATATACATAAAATAATGGTATAGTGCAAATCTGGAGGATCTATTGAAAAAAACAATATATAACGTGTGGGTTTCTCACTGAAAAATTACCTTCAGTAGGGCATAAATGTGAGCAGCACCCAAAAACTCAAAAACAGCTTAGCACATAGGTGGAAATGGCTCAGCAGTTAAAGGGTTAAAGGGACAGTACACACTCATTTTCATATAACTGCATGTAATAGACACTACTATAAAGAATAAGATGCACAGATACTGATATAAAAATCCAGTATAAAATGGTTTAAAAACGTACTTAGAAGCTTTCAGTTTAGCTCTGTTGAAAAGGTAGTTGGAAAGCCCACTGCAAGTGGGAAATAAGACACTCCCCTCCCTCCCCCTTCTTTTGCATATGAAAAGACCCTTTACACAAACAGGAGCAAGCTGGAGAAGGTTTTTTATTATTCTACAAGTTATCATAATTTGTATTTAGTTCCTCTAAAGCGGTGTGAATAGATTCGACCTGCATATTTAATGGTTTATTTTCTGCTCCATATTTGGCTCTAACCTATTCACGATGCTGCATGTATTCGCTATATATATTTGTTAAACATATGCTATATATATGTTACATAAATCCATATATCTATATATCATTTTCATTCATCATTTTGAGTACTGCAGATACAAATGTTTTGAGAACTGTTAAATCTTTTTGCTAATTTATTATAGTATGTCTTTATAAATTATGAATATATCATGATTTTAACAGTACCTATTTTTATAACACCGTAGGGTTTGTTATGTTAACTCCCACTCTAGTCTAATTGGATAATAGTTTCCACCAATCATAACTTATTTACCCATAGGGTGTTCCCTATAAAAAGGTAGTTTGGTCTGCCAAAACGTGTAAATTGTGCTTACTACCCCTGTATTTTCTTTGGAGGGATTTATACTTGCTATACTCGCTATACAGTGTAGACATATGAATAATTCCTGTTTTTTGCGTGTATTCCCTACCTTATTGTGTAAATAGTCAGCTCAGGTACATTGTTTGTTTTGTTTGGCTAATTAACAAACTACATGAATAATCCCTGTTTGGTCCTCACCACCCAATTTCCTGCCAGAATCGGCTTTAAATCTGCTACAAGTCTGTGATTCCCAGCTGTGTTAGGCTGCAAATATATTGTAAAAATTGTATCAGCATTATCAACATCATCAACATCATCCCAGATTTTGCACTACGGAAGATACATAGTATCGGTTTAAGCAGAGAACTATTATCGATTGGAGGTCAGCGGATCATGTTACTCTGTCACATGATCTGACGTCATCATTTCAACGGAATTTACTATAGAAGTTGTTTAATCCACGAACAGTGAATTTTTCTCTTTTGTATCTCATTCCTTTGGAGGCTGTGCACAGCTGAAGACATCGACACACCTCTATATACATAGACAAAGTTTCACTGTATTTTGCCAACATCACCTTAGTCCATTGAGGTTTGTCACGGAACTGTGATAGAATCTGTATTTTTACAGTGAGCTGGATAGACTCATCTGTTAACTCTTTCGTTTGTGTTATATATCTGTTATTCACTTGTTTTATTAAAGGGATAGTAAACCCCAAAATTTTCTTTTATGATTCAGATAGAACATACAATTTTAAACAACTTTCCAATGTAATTCTATTATCACATTTTCTTCATTCTCTTGTTATCCATTGCTGAAGGGACAGCATTACTGACAGGAAGCTGAAAATATCTATTTAGCCAATCACAAGAGACAAAGGTGTGCAAGCACCAATTAGCAACAGCTCTCACTAGTATATGATATGTGCGTATTCATTTTTTAACAAGGGATACTAAGAGAATGAAGCACATTTGAGAGTATTTTATATCTTATTGTTTTTAAAACTGCTTATTAAATAGCTTATTGTATCAATCTTTGGTTTTCTATATACATTTTTCTATATACTTTTTTCGGTATTAATTTGTCATAATAAATTTTTATCTGTTTCTTTTTGGTATACATCTATTG
The DNA here is from genome assembly GCF_027579735.1 of Bombina bombina. NCBI lineage: Eukaryota > Metazoa > Chordata > Amphibia > Anura > Bombinatoridae > Bombina > Bombina bombina. The sequence continues at coordinate 151,531,214 of NC_069502.1, forward strand.
GATATTTACATATCTTATAATGTTCTCTATGTAGAATTTAATCAACCTTTTTTTTTGTCAGCTCTTGTATTAGAGCACTTTATCCCACCCCCTATCTATATTGCTTGTTTTTTTATCACTTTTAGAGATTTTGTGATCTCTTTAGGGATTTTAGCTAAGACCATATCTAGGTAGCTCCTACACCACCACCCTTTCGCTTGCACGCCTTTTTTTATATTGGCAAGACTGTTGATGACCTTAGAACCAGGATGGCCAACCACCGGACTGCTATTGAACAGCCCTGAATAAGGGAACATCCGACCAACCAGTAGCCAGGCATTTTGCACTGGCAAAGCACAATGTATCTGATTTAAAATACATTATAATTGATCATGTCCCCCATCTATCTAAAGGACGTGACAGTGCAAAAATATTGCTACAGTGAGAGTCAACATGGATATATATCCTTGGCATTATGGCACCCCAGGGTATAAATGTACATCTCGACTGCAGCTGTTTTATGTGAGCAATAAGCAGGGTAGATACAAAATGAGTAGTTTTTCTGTGGGATTAAGTATTCATAGGACCAGGAGGCTAGGAAAGCAGAGTAGAGCCCATTGATTGGTATACTTAACCAACATAATAGGATAGAAATTAATATTGTTTGCCAGTGGGATTAATGGTTAGTATAGTATATAGTGTATATTATGCTATAATATATATGGAGTTCGCATAACCAAAACTCTTTGGATGTAAAAATAAAATTGCGTAAGATTGATGTATATAACATAACATAATTTAGGCATTTACAGCAGTGAAGTAATCTGAATCGTAGAAGTAGAACACAGCAGTAAGACACGATATTGTCTCAATAATGTTTAGAGACTGAGGAACTGTAATGTATAATGTTGTGTTTCCTAAGCAGAATAGGCTGTTCAATTATACATAGAATATAACTGCATAGTAAATGATTGTTGTAATATTGTGCACATTTGTTTTTAAAACACAGAGACCCTGCGGAGCGGCATCAGGTTGCTGGGGGGCAATGGGTGACGTGAGTGGTGCATCACATGACGCCCACAACTTCCGGAACACCATGAGCAGCGCTCGCCGATGGTATCAGGGTGGCTTTAAATGGGGGTAAGTGAGTTATGTTATGTAAGATTTGTCTGAGTACGGGGGCAACCCCAAAATGTCACAATTGATTAAAAAGTTATCTATGTTTAAGTTCCTGTTGAGTGCATTTCCATTTTTTGTTGCACATGTAATTTTCTTAAGTGTAAGTATCTTATAAAGTTATCGTGAGTGCTGTACCCTGGCTTGGACTTATATATAGATTTTGGGTAATCCTAAAATTACCAGGGTAAAATGGAGATTACCCAAGCAGCTGTATGATCATAAATCCCCTCAGAGTACAGAGTCACCACATTCAACATATAGCATGCAATGTAATTCCTCCATCTTCACTATCTTTTTTCCTCCTTCTGGGTGGTTTAACCTCATTCTCCAAGGTTCACTTGGGGTGGGTGCTGAGGGATCGGCGGGGCATCTTCCTTGAACCCCCCAGGAGGAGACAAAATAAATAGTATAGATGGGGGAATTACAGCAGATCGGGCTTTACCCACAGCCGCTTGGGTAATGTCGGTTTTACCCGGGTAATCCTAGGTTTACCCAGATTTCTTACTTTACCTCTAACATATATATATATATATATATATATATATATATATATATATATATATATATATATATATTTATATTCATTGCAAAAGAGATGAAAAGGGAAAGGGAATACAAAGCAAAGTTCAATACTTTCATAGTTCAAAATAGCTAGATATGAGGATGACTGTACAGTCATGTGAAAAAAGAAAGTACACCCTTTTTGAATTCTATGGTTTTCTGTATCAGGACATAATAAAAATAATCTGGTTGGTCTTAAAATTAGGTAAATGCAACCTCCAATGAACAACAACACATGACATATTACACCTTGTCATGATTTATTTAACAAAAAATAAAGCCAAAACGGAGAAGCCATGAGTGAAAAACTAAGTACACTTTATGATTCAATAGCTTGTAGAACCACCTTTAGCAGAAATCTCTCACATCATCGTGGAGGAATGTTGGCCCACTTTTCTTTACAATGTTGCTTTAGTTCATTGAGGTTTGCGGGCATTCATTTATGCACAGCTCTCTTAAGGTCCAGCCACAGCATTTCAAACGGGTTGAGGTCTGGACTTTAACTGCATGGCCATTGAAAAACCTTGATTCTTTTCTTTTTCAGCCATTTTGTTGTAGAAATGCTGGTGTGCATGGGATCATTGTCTTGTTGCATTACCCAATTTCGGCCAAGCTTTATCTGTCGGACAGATGGCTTACATTTGACTCTAGAATACTTTGAGTCGACCATATTTCATGGTTGACTCAATGACTCCAAGGTGCCCAGGTCCTGTGGCTGCAAATCAAGTCCAAATCATCATACCTTCACCACCATACTTGACAGTTGGTATAAGGTGTTAGTGCTGATATGCTGTGTTTGGTTTTCGCCAAATGTGGTGTTGTGCATTATGGCCAAACATCTCCCCTTTGGTCTCATCTGTCCCAAGGACATTGTTCCAGAAGTTTTGTGGTTTGTTCAGATGCAACTTTGCAAACTTAAGCCATGCCACCATGTTCTTTTTAGAGAGTAGAGGTTTTCTCCTGGCAAACCTTCCATACAAACCGTGCTGTCATGAACTTAAACATTTAACAGACTAACTGAGGTCTGTAGAGTCTGAGATGTAACTTTTGATTTTTTTGCAATTTCTCTAAACATTGCATGGTCTGACCTTGGAGTGGATTTGCTTGGACGTCCATTTCTGGGAAGATTGGCAACTGTCTTGAATGTTTTCCACTTGTTAATAACATCTCTAACTGTAGAATGATGGACTTCAAATTATTTCGAAATTGCCTTATAACCCTTCCCAGATTGATGGCCCTGGGCAGCAGCAATTGCTTCTCTAAGATCATTACTTCAAATTCAAATCTGCCAAAGGAATTTAAGCTTTCCTTTCATTCTATTGGCTGATTTGAATTTGAAGATTCAAAACAGCCAATAGGAATGCAAGGGTACCCCTATATAAAAGGGGTACCTCGCATTTACTATTCAGTGTGTGGATGGAGACCACATGAAGAGGAGCTCTCTGTTGCTGATGGGAAGAGGAGGCCCTCCACCGCCGGGAAGAAGATAAGAAGATGGATGAAGATGGACCACCGCTGGGATGAAGATGGAGCGCCACCACCATCAACATCGGTGAGTACCAACTTGAAGGTTAGTGTTAGTTTTTTTTGTGTTTTTTTTTTATAGATTCATTTTTGTTTTAAGTTAAGATTTGTTTTTCTTTTAAGTGCAATGCCTATCCAAATGCCCTTTTCAGGGCACTTTCTAATTTAGTTTTTTTTTTCGATAGGTATTTTTTTATTTTGGGGTGGTGGGGATGTAATGTTAGAGGGGTTAGCATTTCTGGGTGTTTTTTTTTTACGGGGTATTAGAATAGAATTTATTCTTTTATTTATTTTTTGGTAATTACTTTTTTATTTTCTGTAATGTTAGATATTTTTAGTAATGTTTTTTTGTTTTTTTTGGTAATGTTTTTTAAAAGTAATGGTAGTTTTTTTATTAGTAATGTTAGGTTTTGTTTTAAAGGTAATATTAGGTTTTATTTATTTTATAGATAAGTTTTTAATTTTTTTACGATAGTTAGGATTTATATTTTAATTTTTGTGTAATAGTGTAGTTTAGAATTTGCGATGTGGAGGGATAGCGGTTTAGGAGTTTATAGTTTATTTAGGTACTTTGTGATGTGGTGGGATAGCAGTTTAGGGGTTAATCGTTTTTAAGGTACTTTGCGATGTGGGGGTATGGTGATTTAGGGGTTAATAGTAGATTTAGGTACTTTGCTATTTGTGGGGGGTTGGAGGTTTAGGGGTTAATAGTGTGTTTAGTGAAACTATTTCACCTATACAAACTGTTTATGGCAACATTTAAGTCATGTAAAAAGTTTGAGCGGTAAATGCCATTGCGCTTGCACAATCACATTTACTTTCAACTTGTAATACAAGTGCTACTTAGCACTTTACGTTCCCCATAGAAAATATGGGAAGTGTAAATTAACACAAGTTTGCACAAATGCTAATTTTGATAGTGCTCCACTTGTACTATGGATTTGAGGGTAAAAAGTACTGCAACCTTGCAATTGCGTTTATTCTCCTAGTGCTATCGATAGCACTCCACTTGTAAGCTAAATCATAGGCCTAGATTTGGAGTTTGGCGGTAGCCGTGAAAACCAGCGTTAGAGGCTCCTAATGCTGGTTTTAGGCTACCGCCGGTATTTGGAGTCATTCAAAAAAGGGTCTAACGCTCACTTTTCAGCCGCGACTTTTCCATACCGCAGATCCCCTTACGTCAATTGCGTATCCTATTTTTTCAATGGGATCTTTCTAACTCTGGTATTTAGAGTCGTGGCTGAAGTGAGTGTTAGAAATCTAACGACAAAACTCCAGCCGCAGAAAAAAGTCAGTAGTTAAGAGCTTTCTGGGCTAACGCCAGTTCATAAAGCTCTTAACTACTGTGCCCTAAAGTACACTAACACCCATAAACTACCTATGTACCCCTAAACCGAGGCCCCCCCCCGCATCGCCGACACTCGATTAAATTTTTTTAACCCCTAATCTGCCGACCGCCACCTACGTTATACTTATGTACCCCTAATCTGCTGCCCCTAACACCGCCGACCCCTATATTATATTTATTAACCCCTAAACTGCCCCCCACAACGTCGCAGCCAGCTACCTACAATAATTAACCCCTAATCTGCCGACCGCAAAGAGCCGCCACCTACATTATAGCTATGTACCCCTAATCTGCTGCCCCTAACACCGCCGACCCCTATATTATATTTATTAACCCCTAATCTGCCCCCCTCAACGTCACCTCCACCTGCCTACACTTATTAACCCCTAATCTGCCGAGCGGATCGCACCGCTACTATAATAAAGTTATTAACCCCTAATCCGCCTCACTAACCCTATAATAAATAGTATTAACCCCTAATCTGCCCTCCCTAACATCGCCGACACCTAACTTCAATTATTAACCCCTAATCTGCCGACTGGAGCTCACCGCTATTCTAATAAATGTATTAACCCCTAAAGCTAAGTCTAACCCTAACACTAACACCCCCCTAAGTTAAATATAATTTTTATCTAACGAAATTAATTAACTCTTCTTAAATAAATTATTCCTATTTAAAGCTAAATATTTACCTGTAAAATAAATCCTAATATAGCTACAATATACATTATATTTATATTATAGCTATTTTAGGATTAATATTTATTTTACAGGTAACTTTGTATTTAGTTTAACCAGGTACAATAGCTATTAAATAGTTAAGAACTATTTAATAGCTAAAATAGTTAAAATAATTACAAATTTACCTGTAAAATAAATCCTAACCTAAGTTACAATTAAACCTAACACTACACTATCAATAAATAAATTAAATAAAATACCTATAATTATCTACAATTAAACCTAACACTACACTATCAATAAATAAATTAAATACAATTCCTACAAATAAATACAATGAAATAAACTAACTAAAGTACAAAAAATAAAAAAGAACTAAGTTACAAAAAAATAAAAAAATATTTACAAACATTAGAAATATATTACAAAAATTTTAAACTAATTACACCTACTCTAAGCCCCCTAATAAAATAACAAAGCCCCCCAAAATAAAAAAATGCCCTACCCTATTCTAAATTACTAAAGTTCAAAGCTCTTTAACCTTACCAGCCCTGAACAGGGCCCTTTGCGGGGCATGCCCCAAGAAGTTCAGCTCTTTTGCCTGTAAAAAAAAACATACAATACCCCCCCTACATTACAACCCACCACCCACATACCCCTAATCTAACCCAAACCCCCCTTAAATAAAGCTAACACTAAGCCCCTGAAGATCTCCCTACCTTGAGTCGTCTTCACCCAGCCGAGCCAAATTCTTCATCCAAGCGGAGCAAGAAGAGGTCCTCCATCCGGTAGAAGTCTTCATCCAAGCGGGGCAGAAGAGGTCTTCCATCCAATTGAAGTCTTCATCCAAGCGGGATCTTCTATCGTCATCCATCCGGAGCGGAGCGGCAGCATCCTGAAGACCTCCGACGCGGAACATCCATCCTGGCCGACGACTGAACGACGAATGACGGTTCCTTTAAATGACGTCATCCAAGATGGCGTCCCTCAAATTCCGATGACGTAATTTAAAGGAACCGTCATTCGTCGTTCAGTCGTCGGCCAGGATGGATGTTCCGCATCGGAGGTCTTCAGGATGCTGCCGCTCCGCTCCGGATGGATGACGATAGAAGATCCCGCTTGGATGAAGACTTCTACCGGATGGAGGACCTCTTCTTGCTCCGCTTGGATGAAGAATTTGGCTCGGCTGGGTGAAGACGACTCAAGGTAGGGAGATCTTCAGGGGCTTAGTGTTAGGTTTATTTAAGGGGGGTTTGGGTTGGATTAGGGGTATGTGGGTGGTGGGTTGTAATGTTGGGGGGGGTATTGTATGTTTTTTTTTACAGGCAAAAGAGCTGAACTTCTTGGGGCATGCCCCGCAAAGGGCCCTGTTCAGGGCTGGTAAGGTAAAAGCGCTTTGAACTTTAGTAATTTAGAATAGGGTAGGGCATTTTTTTATTTTGGGGGGCTTTGTTATTTTATTAGGGGGCTTAGAGTAGGTGTAATTAGTTTAAAATTGTTGTAATATATTTCTAATGTTTGTAAATATTTTTTTATTTTTTGTAACTTAGTTTTTTTTTATTTTTTGTACTTTAGTTAGTTTATTTCATTGTATTTATTTGTAGGAATTGTATTTAATTTATTTATTGATAGTGTAGTGTTAGGTTTAATTGTAGATAATTATAGGTATTTTATTTAATTTATTTATTGATAGTGTAGTGTTAGGTTTAATTGTAACTTAGGTTAGGATTTATTTTACAGGTAAATTTGTAATTATTTTAACTATTTTAGCTATTAAATAGTTCTTAACTATTTAATAGCTATTGAACCTGGTTAAAATAAATACAAAGTTACCTGTAAAATAAATATTAATCCTAAAATAGCTATAATATAATTATAATTTATATTGTATCTATATTAGGATTTATTTTACAGGTAAGTATTTAGCTTTAAATAGGAATAATTTATTTAAGAAGAGTTAATTAATTTCGTTAGATTAAAATTATATTTAATTTAGGGGGTTGTTAGTGTTTGGGTTAGACTTAGCTTTAGGGGTTAATACATTTATTAGAATAGCGGTGAGCTCCAGTCGGCAGATTAGGGGTTAATAATTGAAGTTAGGTGTCGGCGATGTTAGGGAGGGCAGATTAGGGGTTAATACTATTTATTATAAGGTTAGTGAGGCGGATTAGGGGTTAATAACTTTATAATAATAGCGGTGCGGTCCGCTCGGCAGATTAGGGGTTAATTATTGTAGGTAGCTGGCGGCGACATTGTGGGAGGCAGATTAGGGGTTAATAAATATAATATAGGGGTTGGCGGTGTTAGGGGCAGCAGATTAGGGGTACATAGGGATAATGTAAGTAGCGGCGGTTTACGGAGCGGCAGATTAGGGGTTAAAAATAATATACAGGGGTCAGCGATAGCGGGGGCGGCAGATTAGGGGTTAATAAGTGTAAGGTTAGGGGTGTTTAGACTCGGGGTACATGTTAGAGTGTTAGGTGCAGACGTAGGAATTGTTTCCCCATAGGAAACAATGGGGCTGCGTTAGGAGCTGAACGCGGCTTTTTTGCAGGTGTTAGGTTTTTTTTCAGCTCAAACAGCCCCATTGTTTCCTATGGGGGAATCGTGCACGAGCACGTTTTTGAGGCTGGCCGCGTCCGTAAGCAACTCTGGTTTCAAGAGTTGAAGTTGCGTTAAATATGCTCTACGCTCCTTTTTTGGAGCCTAACGCAGCCATTCTGTGGACTCTTAATACCAGAGTTATTTTAAAGGTGCGGCCAGAAAAAAGCCAGCGTTAGCTACGCGGGTCTTTACCGACAAAACTCTAAATTTAGCCGTTAGTGTTTAATGTCCCTTTAAAACACCAACATGTAAAATAAAATAATTTAAAAAAATCCTCATTCTTCCCTGCACTGTTTTACAAACTTAGGCACTTACAACAAGTCATAAAAAAGGACTAGAGACCCCCATGAAACCTTGTTTTAAAATCCAGAAGCCCCTCTGTAAAATAAAGCCTCATTACAGTTTTTTTTATAGCCAGGTGATCACTGTGGTAATATTGATCACTGTGTGTGTATAAATATGCATTTATTTGAGTAGAGGCTCTCGGGAGCCCCTACGTGCACATCAGAGTTATATACATATACCCATATATCCATATATATATGGATAACCCCTTCTTCTTTTTATAATAGACTTTAGGGAAAAAAATGCAGAAACTATTTTTTACAACCTTGTTTATTACAATTTTAATAAAATTACACATTTTGTTATTGAGTTCTCACATGTCATGATATATACATAAAATAATGGTATAGTGCAAATCTGGAGGATCTATTGAAAAAAACAATATATAACGTGTGGGTTTCTCACTGAAAAATTACCTTCAGTAGGGCATAAATGTGAGCAGCACCCAAAAACTCAAAAACAGCTTAGCACATAGGTGGAAATGGCTCAGCAGTTAAAGGGTTAAAGGGACAGTACACACTCATTTTCATATAACTGCATGTAATAGACACTACTATAAAGAATAAGATGCACAGATACTGATATAAAAATCCAGTATAAAATGGTTTAAAAACGTACTTAGAAGCTTTCAGTTTAGCTCTGTTGAAAAGGTAGTTGGAAAGCCCACTGCAAGTGGGAAATAAGACACTCCCCTCCCTCCCCCTTCTTTTGCATATGAAAAGACCCTTTACACAAACAGGAGCAAGCTGGAGAAGGTTTTTTATTATTCTACAAGTTATCATAATTTGTATTTAGTTCCTCTAAAGCGGTGTGAATAGATTCGACCTGCATATTTAATGGTTTATTTTCTGCTCCATATTTGGCTCTAACCTATTCACGATGCTGCATGTATTCGCTATATATATTTGTTAAACATATGCTATATATATGTTACATAAATCCATATATCTATATATCATTTTCATTCATCATTTTGAGTACTGCAGATACAAATGTTTTGAGAACTGTTAAATCTTTTTGCTAATTTATTATAGTATGTCTTTATAAATTATGAATATATCATGATTTTAACAGTACCTATTTTTATAACACCGTAGGGTTTGTTATGTTAACTCCCACTCTAGTCTAATTGGATAATAGTTTCCACCAATCATAACTTATTTACCCATAGGGTGTTCCCTATAAAAAGGTAGTTTGGTCTGCCAAAACGTGTAAATTGTGCTTACTACCCCTGTATTTTCTTTGGAGGGATTTATACTTGCTATACTCGCTATACAGTGTAGACATATGAATAATTCCTGTTTTTTGCGTGTATTCCCTACCTTATTGTGTAAATAGTCAGCTCAGGTACATTGTTTGTTTTGTTTGGCTAATTAACAAACTACATGAATAATCCCTGTTTGGTCCTCACCACCCAATTTCCTGCCAGAATCGGCTTTAAATCTGCTACAAGTCTGTGATTCCCAGCTGTGTTAGGCTGCAAATATATTGTAAAAATTGTATCAGCATTATCAACATCATCAACATCATCCCAGATTTTGCACTACGGAAGATACATAGTATCGGTTTAAGCAGAGAACTATTATCGATTGGAGGTCAGCGGATCATGTTACTCTGTCACATGATCTGACGTCATCATTTCAACGGAATTTACTATAGAAGTTGTTTAATCCACGAACAGTGAATTTTTCTCTTTTGTATCTCATTCCTTTGGAGGCTGTGCACAGCTGAAGACATCGACACACCTCTATATACATAGACAAAGTTTCACTGTATTTTGCCAACATCACCTTAGTCCATTGAGGTTTGTCACGGAACTGTGATAGAATCTGTATTTTTACAGTGAGCTGGATAGACTCATCTGTTAACTCTTTCGTTTGTGTTATATATCTGTTATTCACTTGTTTTATTAAAGGGATAGTAAACCCCAAAATTTTCTTTTATGATTCAGATAGAACATACAATTTTAAACAACTTTCCAATGTAATTCTATTATCACATTTTCTTCATTCTCTTGTTATCCATTGCTGAAGGGACAGCATTACTGACAGGAAGCTGAAAATATCTATTTAGCCAATCACAAGAGACAAAGGTGTGCAAGCACCAATTAGCAACAGCTCTCACTAGTATATGATATGTGCGTATTCATTTTTTAACAAGGGATACTAAGAGAATGAAGCACATTTGAGAGTATTTTATATCTTATTGTTTTTAAAACTGCTTATTAAATAGCTTATTGTATCAATCTTTGGTTTTCTATATACATTTTTCTATATACTTTTTTCGGTATTAATTTGTCATAATAAATTTTTATCTGTTTCTTTTTGGTATACATCTATTGGATATTTACATATCTTATAATGTTCTCTATGTAGAATTTAATCAACCTTTTTTTTTGTCAGCTCTTGTATTAGAGCACTTTATCCCACCCCCTATCTATATTGCTTGTTTTTTTATCACTTTTTAGAGATTTTGTGATCTCTTTAGGGATTTTAGCTAAGACCATATCTAGGTAGCTCCTACACCACCACCCTTTCGCTTGCACGCCTTTTTTTATATTGGCAAGACTGTTGATGACCTTAGAACCAGGATGGCCAACCACCGGACTGCTATTGAACAGCCCTGAATAAGGGAACATCCGACCAACCAGTAGCCAGGCATTTTGCACTGGCAAAGCACAATGTATCTGATTTAAAATACATTATAATTGATCATGTCCCCCATCTATCTAAAGGACGTGACAGTGCAAAAATATTGCTACAGTGAGAGTCAACATGGATATATATCCTTGGCATTATGGCACCCCAGGGTATAAATGTACATCTCGACTGCAGCTGTTTTATGTGAGCAATAAGCAGGGTAGATACAAAATGAGTAGTTTTTCTGTGGGATTAAGTATTCATAGGACCAGGAGGCTAGGAAAGCAGAGTAGAGCCCATTGATTGGTATACTTAACCAACATAATAGGATAGAAATTAATATTGTTTGCCAGTGGGATTAATGGTTAGTATAGTATATAGTGTATATTATGCTATAATATATATGGAGTTCGCATAACCAAAACTCTTTGGATGTAAAAATAAAATTGCGTAAGATTGATGTATATAACATAACATAATTTAGGCATTTACAGCAGTGAAGTAATCTGAATCATAGAAGTAGAACACAGCAGTAAGAAACGATATTGTCTCAATAATGTTTAGAGACTGAGGAACTGTAATGTATAATGTTGTGTTTCCTAAGCAGAATAGGCTGTTCAATTATACATAGAATATAACTGCATAGTAAATGATTGTTGTAATATTGTGCACATTTGTTTTTAAAACACAGAGACCCTGCGGAGCGGCATCAGGTTGCTGGGGGGCAATGGGTGACGTGAGTGGTGCATCACATGACGCCCACAACTTCCGGAACACCATGAGCAGCGCTCGCCGATGGTATCAGGGTGGCTTTAAATGGGGGTAAGTGAGTTATGTTATGTAAGATTTGTCTGAGTACGGGGGCAACCCCAAAATGTCACAATTGATTAAAAAGTTATCTATGTTTAAGTTCCTGTTGAGTGCATTTCCATTTTTTGTTGCACATGTAATTTTCTTAAGTGTAAGTATCTTATAAAGTTATCGTGAGTGCTGTACCCTGGCTTGGACTTATATATAGATTTTGGGTAATCCTAAAATTACCAGGGTAAAATGGAGATTACCCAAGCAGCTGTATGATCATAAATCCCCTCAGAGTACAGAGTCACCACATTCAACATATAGCATGCAATGTAATTCCTCCATCTTCACTATCTTTTTTCCTCCTTCTGGGTGGTTTAACCTCATTCTCCAAGGTTCACTTGGGGTGGGTGCTGAGGGATCGGCGGGGCATCTTCCTTGAACCCCCCAGGAGGAGACAAAATAAATAGTATAGATGGGGGAATTACAGCAGATCAAGCTTTACCCACAGCCGCTTGGGTAATGTCGGTTTTACCCGGGTAATCCTAGGTTTACCCAGATTTCTTACTTTACCTCTAACATATATATATATATATATATATATATATATATATATATATATATATATATATATATATATATATATATATATATTTATATTCATTGCAAAAGAGATGAAAAGGGAAAGGGAATACAAAGCAAAGTTCAATACTTTCATAGTTCAAAATAGCTAGATATGAGGATGACTGTACAGTCATGTGAAAAAAGAAAGTACACCCTTTTTGAATTCTATGGTTTTCTGTATCAGGACATAATAAAAATAATCTGGTTGGTCTTAAAATTAGGTAAATGCAACCTCCAATGAACAACAACACATGACATATTACACCTTGTCATGATTTATTTAACAAAAAATAAAGCCAAAACGGAGAAGCCATGAGTGAAAAACTAAGTACACTTTATGATTCAATAGCTTGTAGAACCACCTTTAGCAGAAATCTCTCACATCATCGTGGAGGAATGTTGGCCCACTTTTCTTTACAATGTTGCTTTAGTTCATTGAGGTTTGCGGGCATTCATTTATGCACAGCTCTCTTAAGGTCCAGCCACAGCATTTCAAACGGGTTGAGGTCTGGACTTTAACTGCATGGCCATTGAAAAACCTTGATTCTTTTCTTTTTCAGCCATTTTGTTGTAGAAATGCTGGTGTGCATGGGATCATTGTCTTGTTGCATTACCCAATTTCGGCCAAGCTTTATCTGTCGGACAGATGGCTTACATTTGACTCTAGAATACTTTGAGTCGACCATATTTCATGGTTGACTCAATGACTCCAAGGTGCCCAGGTCCTGTGGCTGCAAAACAAGTCCAAATCATCATACCTTCACCACCATACTTGACAGTTGGTATAAGGTGTTAGTGCTGATATGCTGTGTTTGGTTTTCGCCAAATGTGGTGTTGTGCATTATGGCCAAACATCTCCCCTTTGGTCTCATCTGTCCCAAGGACATTGTTCCAGAAGTTTTGTGGTTTGTTCAGATGCAACTTTGCAAACTTAAGCCATGCCACCATGTTCTTTTTAGAGAGTAGAGGTTTTCTCCTGGCAAACCTTCCATACAAACCGTGCTGTCATGAACTTAAACATTTAACAGACTAACTGAGGTCTGTAGAGTCTGAGATGTAACTTTTGATTTTTTTGCAATTTCTCTAAACATTGCATGGTCTGACCTTGGAGTGGATTTGCTTGGACGTCCATTTCTGGGAAGATTGGCAACTGTCTTGAATGTTTTCCACTTGTTAATAACATCTCTAACTGTAGAATGATGGACTTCAAATTATTTCGAAATTGCCTTATAACCCTTCCCAGATTGATGGCCCTGGGCAGCAGCAATTGCTTCTCTAAGATCATTACTTCAAATTCAAATCTGCCAAAGGAATTTAAGCTTTCCTTTCATTCTATTGGCTGATTTGAATTTGAAGATTCAAAACAGCCAATAGGAATGCAAGGGTACCCCTATATAAAAGGGGTACCTCGCATTTACTATTCAGTGTGTGGATGGAGACCACATGAAGAGGAGCTCTCTGTTGCTGATGGGAAGAGGAGGCCCTCCACCGCCGGGAAGAAGATAAGAAGATGGATGAAGATGGACCACCGCTGGGATGAAGATGGAGCGCCACCACCATCAACATCGGTGAGTACCAACTTGAAGGTTAGTGTTAGTTTTTTTTGTGTTTTTTTTTTATAGATTCATTTTTGTTTTAAGTTAAGATTTGTTTTTCTTTTAAGTGCAATGCCTATCCAAATGCCCTTTTCAGGGCACTTTCTAATTTAGTTTTTTTTTTCGATAGGTATTTTTTTATTTTGGGGTGGTGGGGATGTAATGTTAGAGGGGTTAGCATTTCTGGGTGTTTTTTTTTTACGGGGTATTAGAATAGAATTTATTCTTTTATTTATTTTTTGGTAATTACTTTTTTATTTTCTGTAATGTTAGATATTTTTAGTAATGTTTTTTTGTTTTTTTTGGTAATGTTTTTTAAAAGTAATGGTAGTTTTTTTATTAGTAATGTTAGGTTTTGTTTTAAAGGTAATATTAGGTTTTATTTATTTTATAGATAAGTTTTTAATTTTTTTACGATAGTTAGGATTTATATTTTAATTTTTGTGTAATAGTGTAGTTTAGAATTTGCGATGTGGAGGGATAGCGGTTTAGGAGTTTATAGTTTATTTAGGTACTTTGTGATGTGGTGGGATAGCAGTTTAGGGGTTAATCGTTTTTAAGGTACTTTGCGATGTGGGGGTATGGTGATTTAGGGGTTAATAGTAGATTTAGGTACTTTGCTATTTGTGGGGGGTTGGAGGTTTAGGGGTTAATAGTGTGTTTAGTGAAACTATTTCACCTATACAAACTGTTTATGGCAACATTTAAGTCATGTAAAAAGTTTGAGCGGTAAATGCCATTGCGCTTGCACAATCACATTTACTTTCAACTTGTAATACAAGTGCTACTTAGCACTTTACGTTCCCCATAGAAAATATGGGAAGTGTAAATTAACACAAGTTTGCACAAATGCTAATTTTGATAGTGCTCCACTTGTACTATGGATTTGAGGGTAAAAAGTACTGCAACCTTGCAATTGCGTTTATTCTCCTAGTGCTATCGATAGCACTCCACTTGTAAGCTAAATCATAGGCCTAGATTTGGAGTTTGGCGGTAGCCGTGAAAACCAGCGTTAGAGGCTCCTAATGCTGGTTTTAGGCTACCGCCGGTATTTGGAGTCATTCAAAAAAGGGTCTAACGCTCACTTTTCAGCCGCGACTTTTCCATACCGCAGATCCCCTTACGTCAATTGCGTATCCTATTTTTTCAATGGGATCTTTCTAACTCTGGTATTTAGAGTCGTGGCTGAAGTGAGTGTTAGAAATCTAACGACAAAACTCCAGCCGCAGAAAAAAGTCAGTAGTTAAGAGCTTTCTGGGCTAACGCCGGTTCATAAAGCTCTTAACTACTGTGCCCTAAAGTACACTAACACCCATAAACTACCTATGTACCCCTAAACCGAGGCCCCCCCCGCATCGCCGACACTCGATTAAATTTTTTTAACCCCTAATCTGCCGACCGCCACCTACGTTATACTTATGTACCCCTAATCTGCTGCCCCTAACACCGCCGACCCCTATATTATATTTATTAACCCCTAAACTGCCCCCCACAATGTCGCAGCCAGCTACCTACAATAATTAACCCCTAATCTGCCGACCGCAAAGAGCCGCCACCTACATTAAAGCTATGTACCCCTAATCTGCTGCCCCTAACACCGCCGACCCCTATATTATATTTATTAACCCCTAATCTGCCCCCCTCAACGTCACCTCCACCTGCCTACACTTATTAACCCCTAATCTGCCGAGCGGATCGCACCGCTACTATAATAAAGTTATTAACCCCTAATCCGCCTCACTAACCCTATAATAAATAGTATTAACCCCTAATCTGCCCTCCCTAACATCGCCGACACCTAACTTCAATTATTAACCCCTAATCTGCCGACTGGAGCTCACCGCTATTCTAATAAATGTATTAACCCCTAAAGCTAAGTCTAACCCTAACACTAACACCCCCCTAAGTTAAATATAATTTTTATCTAACGAAATTAATTAACTCTTCTTAAATAAATTATTCCTATTTAAAGCTAAATATTTACCTGTAAAATAAATCCTAATATAGCTACAATATAAATTATATTTATATTATAGCTATTTTAGGATTAATATTTATTTTACAGGTAACTTTGTATTTAGTTTAACCAGGTACAATAGCTATTAAATAGTTAAGAACTATTTAATAGCTAAAATAGTTAAAATAATTACAAATTTACCTGTAAAATAAATCCTAACCTAAGTTACAATTAAACCTAACACTACACTATCAATAAATAAATTAAATAAAATACCTATAATTATCTACAATTAAACCTAACACTACACTATCAATAAATAAATTAAATACAATTCCTACAAATAAATACAATGAAATAAACTAACTAAAGTACAAAAAATAAAAAAGAACTAAGTTACAAAAAATAAAAAAATATTTACAAACATTAGAAATATATTACAAAAATTTTAAACTAATTACACCTACTCTAAGCCCCCTAATAAAATAACAAAGCCCCCCAAAATAAAAAAATGCCCTACCCTATTCTAAATTACTAAAGTTCAAAGCTCTTTAACCTTACCAGCCCTGAACAGGGCCCTTTGCGGGGCATGCCCCAAGAAGTTCAGCTCTTTTGCCTGTAAAAAAAAACATACAATACCCCCCCTACATTACAACCCACCACCCACATACCCCTAATCTAACCCAAACCCCCCTTAAATAAAGCTAACACTAAGCCCCTGAAGATCTCCCTACCTTGAGTCGTCTTCACCCAGCCGAGCCAAATTCTTCATCCAAGCGGAGCAAGAAGAGGTCCTCCATCCGGTAGAAGTCTTCATCCAAGCGGGGCAGAAGAGGTCTTCCATCCAATTGAAGTCTTCATCCAAGCGGGATCTTCTATCGTCATCCATCCGGAGCGGAGCGGCAGCATCCTGAAGACCTCCGACGCGGAACATCCATCCTGGCCGACGACTGAACGACGAATGACGGTTCCTTTAAATGACGTCATCCAAGATGGCGTCCCTCAAATTCCGATGACGTAATTTAAAGGAACCGGCATTTAAAGGAATTCGTCGTTCAGTCGTCGGCCAGGATGGATGTTCCGCATCGGAGGTCTTCAGGATGCTGCCGCTCCGCTCCGGATGGATGACGATAGAAGATCCCGCTTGGATGAAGACTTCTACCGGATGGAGGACCTCTTCTTGCTCCGCTTGGATGAAGAATTTGGCTCGGCTGGGTGAAGACGACTCAAGGTAGGGAGATCTTCAGGGGCTTAGTGTTAGGTTTATTTAAGGGGGGTTTGGGTTGGATTAGGGGTATGTGGGTGGTGGGTTGTAATGTTGGGGGGGGTATTGTATGTTTTTTTTTACAGGCAAAAGAGCTGAACTTCTTGGGGCATGCCCCGCAAAGGGCCCTGTTCAGGGCTGGTAAGGTAAAAGCGCTTTGAAATTTAGTAATTTAGAATAGGGTAGGGCATTTTTTTATTTTGGGGGGCTTTGTTATTTTATTAGGGGGCTTAGAGTAGGTGTAATTAGTTTAAAATTGTTGTAATATATTTCTAATGTTTGTAAATATTTTTTTATTTTTTGTAACTTAGTTTTTTTTTATTTTTTGTACTTTAGTTAGTTTATTTCATTGTATTTATTTGTAGGAATTGTATTTAATTTATTTATTGATAGTGTAGTGTTAGGTTTAATTGTAGATAATTATAGGTATTTTATTTAATTTATTTATTGATAGTGTAGTGTTAGGTTTAATTGTAACTTAGGTTAGGATTTATTTTACAGGTAAATTTGTAATTATTTTAACTATTTTAGCTATTAAATAGTTCTTAACTATTTAATAGCTATTGTACCTGGTTAAAATAAATACAAAGTTACCTGTAAAATAAATATTAATCCTAAAATAGCTATAATATAATTATAATTTATATTGTAGCTATATTAGGATTTATTTTACAGGTAAGTATTTAGCTTTAAATAGGAATAATTTATTTAAGAAGAGTTAATTAATTTCGTTAGATTAAAATTATATTTAATTTAGGGGGTTGTTAGTGTTTGGGTTAGACTTAGCTTTAGGGGTTAATACATTTATTAGAATAGCGGTGAGCTCCAGTCGGCAGATTAGGGGTTAATAATTGAAGTTAGGTGTCGGCGATGTTAGGGAGGGCAGATTAGGGGTTAATACTATTTATTATAAGGTTAGTGAGGCGGATTAGGGGTTAATAACTTTATAATAATAGCGGTGCGGTCCGCTCGGCAGATTAGGGGTTAATTATTGTAGGTAGCTGGCGGCGACATTGTGGGAGGCAGATTAGGGGTTAATAAATATAATATAGGGGTTGGCGGTGTTAGGGGCAGCAGATTAGGGGTACATAGGGATAATGTAAGTAGCGGCGGTTTACGGAGCGGCAGATTAGGGGTTAAAAATAATATACAGGGGTCAGCGATAGCGGGGGCGGCAGATTAGGGGTTAATAAGTGTAAGGTTAGGGGTGTTTAGACTCGGGGTACATGTTAGAGTGTTAGGTGCAGACGTAGGAATTGTTTCCCCATAGGAAACAATGGGGCTGCGTTAGGAGCTGAACGCGGCTTTTTTGCAGGTGTTAGGTTTTTTTTCAGCTCAAACAGCCCCATTGTTTCCTATGGGGGAATCGTGCACGAGCACGTTTTTGAGGCTGGCCGCGTCCGTAAGCAACTCTGGTTTCAAGAGTTGAAGTTGCGTTAAATATGCTCTACGCTCCTTTTTTGGAGCCTAACGCAGCCATTCTGTGGACTCTTAATACCAGAGTTATTTTAAAGGTGCGGCCAGAAAAAAGCCAGCGTTAGCTACGCGGGTCTTTACCGACAAAACTCTAAATTTAGCCGTTAGTGTTTAATGTCCCTTTAAAACACCAACATGTAAAATAAAATAATTTAAAAAAATCCTCATTCTTCCCTGCACTGTTTTACAAACTTAGGCACTTACAACAAGTCATAAAAAAGGACTAGAGACCCCCATGAAACCTTGTTTTAAAATCCAGAAGCCCCTCTGTAAAATAAAGCCTCATTACAGTTTTTTTTATAGCCAGGTGATCACTGTGGTAATATTGATCACTGTGTGTGTATAAATATGCATTTATTTGAGTAGAGGCTCTCGGGAGCCCCTACGTGCACATCAGAGTTATATACATATACCCATATATCCATATATATATGGATAACCCCTTCTTCTTTTTATAATAGACTTTAGGGAAAAAAATGCAGAAACTATTTTTTACAACCTTGTTTATTACAATTTTAATAAAATTACACATTTTGTTATTGAGTTCTCACATGTCATGATATATACATAAAATAATGGTATAGTGCAAATCTGGAGGATCTATTGAAAAAAACAATATATAACGTGTGGGTTTCTCACTGAAAAATTACCTTCAGTAGGGCATAAATGTGAGCAGCACCCAAAAACTCAAAAACAGCTTAGCACATAGGTGGAAATGGCTCAGCAGTTAAAGGGTTAAAGGGACAGTACACACTCATTTTCATATAACTGCATGTAATAGACACTACTATAAAGAATAAGATGCACAGATACTGATATAAAAATCCAGTATAAAATGGTTTAAAAACGTACTTAGAAGCTTTCAGTTTAGCTCTGTTGAAAAGGTAGTTGGAAAGCCCACTGCAAGTGGGAAATAAGACACTCCCCTCCCTCCCCCTTCTTTTGCATATGAAAAGATCCTTTACACAAACAGGAGCAAGCTGGAGAAGGTAGCTGACGGTATTCAAATAAAACTTTGGGGCTTGGTTAGGAGTCTGAAAATCAGAGCAATGTTATTTAAAAATAAGCAAAATTATACATTTAAAAAAAAAAAACTTTATGGGCTTTATAAATAGATCATCTACAAAACATTTATGCAAAGAAAAAATGAGTGTATAATAGCCCTTTAAATAAGTCCCTATTAAACTCATTTAGTTTTAGCTAATCACAGAGATAACGTCTCATGTGTACTGTTTTGTGGGGTTGCCGAATACTAAATTACTATGTACAAATCTGCAAACAAAAAGAGAAAATAAATAATCCTTCTGTATAGTAAATACTATGGAGCTGATCACAATCCTTTATCAAATAATGTATCTACACTAATCTCAATAGACTTTAATAGTGTTTTTATGTAGAAAATCATTAGATAAGTTTTTAAAAAATATTGTGATTGACCCCTTTGTAGTTACATTATATTTTCTGCTTTGTTGTAATTAAATAACATAATAAGCAGATGATGATCTTTCTCAGACCAGATGATCTAGAATGATCTATCAATGCTACAAGGTCCAGCAAGGGATGTTTAAAGGTACATTTTACTTAATGGCTGTGTATCTCGCGACAGGGTTTAATTTATATTCCTTTATGTAATGGCGAGATACATATGTACAGGATAGTGCTCAATTAAATAAATATTTCCCAAGTGCATTGAATGGACATTATAAAAATGAGAATTGTATTAACAGAACATAATACCCATATGCTAAATAAAAAATGCAGCCCCTTTAAATAGCTGACTAGAAAATACCACCTGAACATCTTTATGTAAAAATTGAAGATATTCTACCTAAAAATATCTTCAGCTCACAATAGTAAGTGCTCTGTGCACAGTAAAAATTCAGCTACTGTCAGCTTTATGTTGAAAAAAACAACAACAGCCAATCAGCTTAATAAGGGCTAAAACCCCTAAACAGACATTCTTTACCCACAGAAATAAAGAGACCAGACGAGAACTGGAGGTTAAGACCAACATGGTCGCGTTTATTTATAACAATTAAACATGACTACCATTTTAAGTAGTCATTCTCGAACGGTGGCGGCCAATGGAGTCCCTAAAACACAGAAACCCCAAACGGGGAGAGGGCGGGGCCAAAAGGTAAGATTTTCAGGTGGGGGAGCCATCGGTGGCTCCGCCCCTGCGGAACGGCTACAGACACCCTAGGGGCCCGAAAGGTCAGCAGGCCCGCGGGGTGTGGCACCCCTAGGTCACGACCCAGTGTGGTATACCTTTAACTATAACCCCTCCTATTTGGTCTCCACCCTATATAAGGACTACCTGTAACACTCATTTACTGCCTGATTATTGAAGTCTTAGCTACTCTGGTGTAGCTTTCCTTATCTCAGGTCTCCTATTGCTTGTATCCTGTGCAAGGTGGTTTACTTTGTTTACTCTAGCTGCGTCTTGAATCTCTTATGCTCAAATCGTTACTTTGTCATTACCGACTTTGGATCATTCAACGGCCGGATCTACTTTTTCACCGCTACCCGGAAGTAAGCCGCATTCACACACGCTGCCTCTCCAAACACGGATCTTCCAATGCGGTAACAGAAATATCACGGTCCTCAAGGTGGTAACGTATACGAACAATGCTAAAGCCTTTAAACTTCTTACCTGCTTGTTTTTGTTACCATACTGAATTATTGGGCATCTCCTATTACCTGCAACATCCAATATGAACAAACATTGTATGTCTGTGGAATGTCTGAACTTGTAAATATTTTAGGCTGTGTGTGATTGCGTGAAGTAAGAAGAATCATTTGTTTCTACCAATTCAGATTCTGAGCTTGTCAGTATTTCTTTTTCATCTGTGGCCTCCGGTTATATATATATATCTTGAACATAAGATATATATTATATTAAATATTCCTTATATTTATTAACACTTAAGTCAGTAGTTAATATACAAATTCATCATATATTAAATGTCTCATATTGTTTAATCAGGCTACATAGAAGTTGTTTTCTGATTACTACAAAAAAGAGCAACAAGCTCTAATTTTAGAGCTAACCTTTATAACCAATGTGCAAATACTTGTTTACTTAAATACGAAGCTCAGAATACCACATAATAATCAGGCCCAAAAAAACGAATTTTGAATTAATTAAACATTATGGATCCTAATGAAATAAAAAAGGAGTTTAATAATGTTTACCTTAAACTTGATTATTTAGCAAGAGCTGTGACAGAAGTGCAGACTGAAAATGCTGCACTGAAAACTATAGTTAAAGATTTTGTTACACAAAAGCCTCATGACCCACCTGAACCTCATATTAATTATCCACAACCTTTTTCAGGGAAACGTTCTGAGTTCAGGGAATTTAAGAATGCCTGTAATTTATTATTTTCTCTTAGACCTAAGACTTATCATACTGAGCGGATTAAAGTTTGTACCACAATATCTTTCCTACAAGGTGAACCCAGGACTTGGGCTAATAGGTTTTTTGAAAACAATAACAATATCCTGGATTCATTACAAGATTTTTTTTCTGCTTTAACTAGTCTATATCAAGACTCAAATTCTCAAATAAATGCTGAAATGAGATTGAGGTCTTTAAAACAAGGTAAGAGAAATGTGGAGGATTATACCACTGAGTTTCAGATGTGGGCAGAGGACTCTCAGTGGAATGAAATCAGTTTGAAAAATCAATATCGTTTAGGTTTATCTGAAACACTCAAAGATGAACTTTCACGTCTTGAGATCCCAGATACCCTTGATGGTCTTATTAAATTAAGTACATCTTTAGATCGTCGTTTGAGAGAAAGGAGGGCAGAAAAGGCCTCTGATACCTCATATAGAAGACCTTACCAAGTCACAACAAGTCATGACAAAGCTCATGGCAGTGCTACCCCTATGGAGATTGGTGTACTTAGAGGACCTCTGCCACCAGAGGAAAAAATTAGAAGGAGGTTGGAAAATCTCTGTTTATATTGTGCTCAAAAAGAACATGTAGTATCTACTTGTCCTTTGTTGAAAAAACAAAAGAATGGTAAGAAAAAAACCAGTGACTTTATTTACAGCATAGCTAATGATACACACATGACTTTGTCTATTTCTTTACAGTGGGACCAGAAAAATATCCAAACCAAGGCATTAATTGATTCAGGAGCATCCGGAAATTACATTGATTCCACTTATGTAAATAAAAATCGAATACCTACTATTTGTAAACAAAATCCTGTATCTATTAAGCTGATAGATGGTTCATTAATAGAACAAGGACCTATTACACATCATACTATTCCCCTGCTTGTAACATCATTGCAGGGACATACTGAATATTTATCTTTTGATCTCATAACCATTCATCAGCATACTCTCATCCTAGGCTATCCTTGGTTGAAGAAACACAACCCTCACATAAATTGGGTTTCAAATAAGGTAACATTAGATTCTGCTTTTTGTTCCCAAACTTGTTATCCACATCAAACCATAGCGTCACTTGATATTGGTTTACCCTCGTGTTATCAGGATTTGGCAGATGTATTTAATTTAAAAGAGGCAGAAAACCTTCCACCTCATAGGGAGTTTGACTGTCCTATCGATATAATACCTGGTTCCAAAATCCCTCATGGTAAGATCTATCCCCTCTCTCAAGAGGAACTCCAGTATATAAGAAACTACTTAGACGAAAATTTACGTAAGGGATTTATTTCACACTCCACATCCCCTGCAGCTGCAGGTATGTTTCTAGTAAGAAACAAGGATGGTACCATAAGACCTATTATTGATTATAGAGCTTTAAATAACATCACAATAAAAAACAGATACCCGTTACCTTTAATACCTGAACATTTGGAACGTCTAACTGGTGCAACTATTTACACCAAATTAGATTTAAAGGGAGCTTATAATTTGATTAGAATTAAAGAAGGTCACGAATGGAAAACGGCATTCAGGACCAGATATGGCCTTTTCCAATATAATGTAATGCCTTTTGGTCTGAGTAATGCTCCGGCAACTTTTCAGTTTTTTATAAATGAGATCTTTCGTGACCTGATAGACGTTTGTGTCATAATATACCTTGACGACATATTAATTTATTCTAGAACACCTCAAGAGCATGAAAAACATGTACGCTGGGTATTAACTCGTTTAAAAGAACACAAACTATATGCTAAACTGGAAAAATGTTCCTTTCATGTCACAGAAATAAAATTCTTGGGTTACATCATCAGTCCCAACAAAATTCAAATGGATCCGGAGAAGGTATCAGCAATTCTAAATTGGCCTACTCCTACTTCCACAAAATCTGTACAACGATTCATTGGTTTTGCGAATTTTTATAGGAAGTTTATAAAAAATTTCTCTTCAATCGTTAAACCATTA
This sequence comes from Bombina bombina, assembly GCF_027579735.1. Lineage (NCBI taxonomy): Eukaryota > Metazoa > Chordata > Amphibia > Anura > Bombinatoridae > Bombina > Bombina bombina. The sequence continues at coordinate 151,555,158 of NC_069502.1, forward strand.
ACAACACTCACTAGTGAAAAACAAAGATTTAAGTGGACCGAATCCGCTAGTCTTGCCTTTAATAAATTGAAAGAAAATTTTACTACAGCTCCCATTCTAGTTATGCCAGATTTTGATTCAGAATTTATCCTTGAAGTAGATGCATCCGACTCAGGTATCGGTGCAGTTTTATCACAACAAGATAAGAACAAGACTGAGATTCATCCTATTGCTTTCTATTCAAAAATGTTAACTAGTGCTGAGAAAAACTATAGCATAGGAGATAAAGAACTTCTAGCTATAAAACGTGCTCTAGATCATTGGAGACATTTATTAGAAGGTTCTAAGCTACCTTTTAAGATTTATACTGACCATAAAAATCTTGAATTTCTAAAAACAAGTAAGACCTTGTCTGCAAGACAAGCAAGATGGTCTATATTTTTTGATCGTTTCGATTTTCTCTTAACCTACAGACCAGGACATTTAAATACCAAAGCCGATGCCCTCTCTAGATTACATGAACAAGACACTCATAATCAAATTTACCAAATCATTCCAAAAGAAAAAATTATAGGTTTATTAACACCTTTAGAAGAGGAGATCTTAAAAGAATTAAAACATGAACCACCACATGGAATAGACTGTCAAAAAGATTCCAAGACTGGTCTTTTCTATCATAATTCTAAACTATATATCCCCAAACAAATTAGATCTTCTATTCTTAAACAAACCCATGACGGGACACTAGCAGGCCATCCAGGTATTTCTAAAACTATAGACCTAACCAGGAGAAATTATTGGTGGCCACTCATGGATACCTATATTACAAACTATGTAAAACATTGTGATACCTGTGCCAGAAACAAGTTAACACACAAAAGACCATCAGGTCTTTTATCTCCTCTGCCTATTCCTGACAAACCCTGGAGTACCATATCAATGGACTTTATTGTCGAGTTACCTGAATCCCACCATTACAATACTATTTTAGTTGTCATTGATCATTTAACAAGACTGGCTCATTACATTCCCCTAAAAGGTCTCCCTACAGCTTTCACTACAGCTCACGTTTTCCTAGACAACATAGTTCGCTTACATGGACTGCCCAAAGTTATAATAACTGATCGTGGTACACAGTTTACCTCTAATTTTTGGAGATCCCTATGTAAGTTAATCAAAATTGATTCTAGATACTCGACTGCTTTTCACCCTCAGACAAATGGCCTTACAGAACGACTCAACCAAACCCTTGAGCAATATCTTCGTTGTTATATATCTCATCTGCAGGATGACTGGTCATCCTATTTACCTTTGGCTGAATTCTGTTATAACAATACTACTTCTACATCTACTAAACTATCCCCATTCTTCGTTACTTATGGATATCATCCTACTACTATTTCATTGTCCTCTCAACAAGTGAACTCTCCCTCAGCATTGGATTTCGCAACTACCCTACAAGAAAGACTTAACATCCTGAAAAAACATCTTTCGGAAGCTAAAGATTATCAAAAAAGGTTATATGATACCCATCACACTGCTAGCCCGGCTTATCAGATTGGAGATTTGGTACTACTCTCGACAAAGAATCTCAAACTGTCAGTTCCTAGCAAAAAGTTAGCAAATCAATATTTGGGTCCTTTTAAGATTTCTAAAATAATCAACCTCAATGCTGTGAGATTAGAGCTTCCCCAGGATTTTAAGATTCACCCCTCTTTTCATGTCTCTCTGTTAAAGCCATATCTTCCTTCACCTCAGTCTCTCTCCTTGTCTCGACCACCTCCAATACTCGTTGATGATCGAGAGGAGTATGAAGTTGAAGCTGTATTGGATTCTAGGATCCATAGGAAGAGGTTAGAGTATCTTGTGAAATGGAAAGGTTATGGTTCGGAGGATAACTCTTGGCAGCTTCATTCTGATCTTCACACTCCCCGTCTTCTACGAAATTTTCATCGCCGCTATCCTGAGAAACCTAGTTTGGAAACCCCTGGGGTGCTTCCTTGAAGGGGGGGAGATGTGGTATACCTTTAACTATAACCCCTCCTATTTGGTCTCCACCCTATATAAGGACTACCTGTAACACTCATTTACTGCCTGATTATTGAAGTCTTAGCTACTCTGGTGTAGCTTTCCTTATCTCAGGTCTCCTATTGCTTGTATCCTGTGCAAGGTGGTTTACTTTGTTTACTCTAGCTGCGTCTTGAATCTCTTATGCTCAAATCGTTACTTTGTCATTACCGACTTTGGATCATTCAACGGCCGGATCTACTTTTTCACCGCTACCCGGAAGTAAGCCGCATTCACACACGCTGCCTCTCCAAACACGGATCTTCCAATGCGGTAACAGAAATATCACGGTCCTCAAGGTGGTAACGTATACGAACAATGCTAAAGCCTTTAAACTTCTTACCTGCTTGTTTTTGTTACCATACTGAATTATTGGGCATCTCCTATTACCTGCAACATCCAATATGAACAAACATTGTATGTCTGTGGAATGTCTGAACTTGTAAATATTTTAGGCTGTGTGTGATTGCGTGAAGTAAGAAGAATCATTTGTTTCTACCAATTCAGATTCTGAGCTTGTCAGTATTTCTTTTTCATCTGTGGCCTCCGGTTATATATATATATCTTGAACATAAGATATATATTATATTAAATATTCCTTATATTTATTAACAATTAAGTCAGTAGTTAATATACAAATTCATCATATATTAAATGTCTCATATTGTTTAATCAGGCTACATAGAAGTTGTTTTCTGATTACTACAAAAAAGAGCAACAAGCTCTAATTTTAGAGCTAACCTTTATAACCAATGTGCAAATACTTGTTTACTTAAATACGAAGCTCAGAATACCACACCCAGGGACATCACCACACCCATTAGCTCAACCCCCAGCCCCCTCTGGACTCTGCACCAACAAAACAGGCCCCGTCCTCCCGCCGAAAGGAAAACTATCAGCCCCCACGAATGGGAACCCCCTCCCAGCGAGACGAGCCATACAACACGCCCAACTGAGAGAGTTAAGTAACTAAATGCCAGGGGCTTACTAAGAAAAGTTCAACTAATCAAATCCCCGCCCTGGTACACAACTATTTTCTAACTACTAGATCTGATGCCGCCACCACTGCACCTGCAACAAAACTGGTTAAACAAGGGAGGGAGGGAAAAATTTCACCACGACAGCCACCAGGAAAAGAGGGAGAGAAAATGGCCACCGCAGCTTAAATAGGTAAGCTTATTCCCCACCCCTAACATTGCAACAATGTTGCACTACCCAACCTAACACTCATTGCCTGTAGTGGTCAGGCCCTTAATTTGTTTCAGGCTGACAGGCAGCCTTCCACTTTCATAAGGGCTAAAACCCCTAAACAGACATTCTTTACCCACAGAAATAAAGAGACCAGACGAGAACTGGAGGTTAAGACCAACATGGTCGCGTTTATTTATAACAATTAAACATGACTACCATTTTAAGTAGTCATTCTCGAACGGTGGCGGCCAATGGAGTCCCTAAAACACAGAAACCCCAAACGGGGAGAGGGCGGGGCCAAAAGGTAAGATTTTCAGGTGGGGGAGCCATCGGTGGCTCCGCCCCTGCGGAACGGCTACAGACACCCTAGGGGCCCGAAAGGTCAGCAGGCCCGCGGGGTGTGGCACCCCTAGGTCACAACCCAGGGACATCACCACACCCATTAGCTCGACCCCCAGCCCCCTCTGGACTCTGCACCAACAAAACAGGCCCCGTCCTCCCGCCACAAGAGACCTTATAACAGAAAAGGACTCTTGCCGCCACCCTAAAGCAGCTTAGCCAATGCCTCCTTAACATCAGTCAAGAAGATATCAAGGCCCTCTTCTGTCAGATGCACCCCATCCGGGCGATACAAATGATGCTTATCAGCCGATAAGCCATCGTGGCGCACCACAAAACCTCCCGCAACCATGACCGCCTTCCCCAGCTCTCGGTTAATCTTTTTGCGCACTCTATAAGCTGCCCTCGGGGATGGAAATGAACGCCAGCAAAGCCGCGCCACCAAATTAAACCACCCTAGTTTTAAGCCTGGCAGTAAGGCGTGCAACCACCGCACGTCAGATTTCATAACATTGATTAAGTCCAAAGCCGGAAGCTGCCCCATATCATTACCCCCTAAATGCAAAAGGATAATGTCTGGCTTCCCCCACCGGTGACAAGCGTCCACCAATACTGAAGGCAGCTCCGGCCATGTCATGCCTCTGCGCCCAAGCCATCGCAGCGAAACCCGGGACGGGCGAAAACCCAGCTGTGAACCTCCAGGCACTGCCAGGGCCCTAAGAAAGGCCCAATGCACGTAAGAGTGCCCCACGATCCATAGACGCTTGGGGCGACTCTCCAACCCTGAAAACAAACATAAATTGAATATAAACGACTGTCCTAACTTACGCGCCCCTTTTGTTCCCCCCCCCCTTTTACTACCTGCGCCTCACGCATACTAGCCATTAAGCACCGGGCGCACATAGGATTGATAACGCCTAGATTTCCACCTACCCAGTCTCTTAATTGCCTCCCCCGACCAGCCTAACGCCGCTGCGCTGGTTGCCGCGCCGATCCTAAAAGAATGAGGTGCAATTTTTTCCGCATCTAGCCCGGCTGCTTTTGCCGCGCCCTCGAGTACCTTCCTAAATTGAAATCTAGACAGCGAAAGTCCGTCCCTATGGACCAGGAACTGGATAGCTGTCTCAGGGCGCATGGCCATATATGCCCTTGTCAGCGCTACTGGGCAAACTGCTCCGTCTCCCGCCACCGACAGGGAAAGCCAAGCCCCTCTTCCTTCTTGGTCGGTTTTGGAACGCGACACGAACAGCAACACAGACTGCTCAGATATCCGCACGTGTCTAGCCATTAGCCCAAACCCCACCTTCGTACGAGATGGAGCCACCAATTCCCCTACTCTTAGCGCCCCATAAAAAGCCAACGCAAAGGCGCAACTAAACAATGCAACCTCATATTCTGAGGCACACACTTGAACGAGTCCTGCCACTATAACCCCCAATCGCAAGGCCGTAACAGGCTCCCTCTGATCAGTTCCACGGGGTTTCAATCTACCCCAACCTTTCAGCGACTTTCTAACTAAAAAGGAGCTACCAAAATCATTAAAACCATACAGCTTGTTAAAGAATGACAAGGCTGCAACCTTACCCTGAGCAACCCCAGCAGACACACCCCGCGCACGCAAGCTAAGCAGCCATTCAACTACTAACACCTGTGTACCTTCGGCCGGTGCCTGCCGGCGTAGCTGACAGAAATCCTCCCACTCCTTCCAATGTCTACTGTAGGCCTGCCACGTCTTTGGAGCTAACGAAGCCCGCACCAGAGGAAGAAGTGCCTCTAAAGGCCTGCTATCTGCCAAAGAAAGATCGGACATGGTACACCATCAACATCCGCTGATGGCACTAAACGCCTAAACTGACCCCACTGAAAGCGCGACAAAGCGTCGGCCACCACATTGTTAACCCCTGGCACATGCCTCGCTTCAAACTGCAAATTAAGCTGCATGCATCTCAAAACCAGGTGTCTCAAATAGGACACCACCACTGGAGAAGCCGCTGAAAGCCGGTTCACTGCGTAGACTACGCTAAGGTTGTCTGACCAAAAGAGCAACTTCGAACCCCACAACTCCACTGCCACCACTATTGGGAATAGCTCCAGCAATGTGAGGTTCCGTACTAGACCTGCCTCGACCCACGACACCGGCCAGGGCTCCGCGCTCCAAGCCCCTTCCAAGTACGCCCCGTACCCCGACGCTCCTGCCGCATCTGTAAACAAGTGGAGGGCCTGGCTGGAAACCACTGGCTCTCTCCACAGTAGCACTCCATTAAAGTGCACCAGAAACTTCTCCCACACCGCAAGATCATCCTTCATTACTCTTGTAATGCGAACTCTCCTCCTGCGAGCTAATCCCCCTTGCAGGAGACCCTCTAGCCGCCGGTTAAACACCCTCCCCATGGGTATCACCCGACAGGCAAAATTCAAGAGGCCCAGCAACGATTGAACCTGCGTAAGGGTAAGCTCAGCCACCCCCGCAGCCTCCCGCACTGCCAAAAGCAGACGCGCCACCTTGTCCCTGGGCAAGCGGCACACCCGCTCGACCGTGTCAATCTCAATACCTAGGAACACCAGCCGCGTGCACGGTCCCTCAGTCTTCTCTTCCGCCAGCGGAACCCCAAACTCCCGCAGCAAAGACCGCATAACAGCCATCAGCCTTGCGCATTCCCCAGACCCCTGCCTCCCCACCAACAGGAAATCATCGAGATAATGCGCTATCAGCCCGCCCCCGGCCGCTGTTTCTACCGCCCAGTGCAAAAATGAACTAAACAGTTCAAAATAGGCACACGATATGGAGCAGCCCATGGGAAGGCATTTATCCACATAGAACCCTTCCTCAAAACGAAAACCCATCAACCTGAAGGATTCCTGATGAATAGGAAGGAGGCGAAACGCTGATTCAATATCCAGCTTCGCCAACATCGCCCCAAACCCAGCCCCCCTGACTAAGTCTAAGGCCTCCTCAAAAGACTGATATCTCACCGAGCTGATTGCCGGATCGATAGCGTCATTAACGGACCTCCCTTTAGGGTAGGACAAATGTTGGATCAGCCGAAACTTCCCCGGTTCCTTCTTGGGCACGACCCCCAGAGGGGACACTACCAATCCCGGAACCGGGGGCACCCGGAAGGGGCCCGCAATCCTTCCCAAAGCCAGCTCCTTGGCCAACTTTTCCTTAACCACCTCGGGAAACTGGTATGCTGATTTAAGATTCCTGTGAGTGGCGGACCCCACCACCACAGATGTAACCGGAATCTTAAACCCGTCCCTGACCCCCATGAGAAGTGTGCCAGCGGCCACCCTATCCGGGTAGGCCGCCAGCCATGGCCCCATGGCGGCCAGGTTCAGAGGCGTGGGAGCCCTTTCCAGCAACCGCGCCCCTTCCTGCGCCCCTGCCAGCTCCCCCATCCCTCTTCCTCTGCCATTCAACCCCTGGGTGGGGACCCCCACAGTAAAGGCAGATGTGCCGAAAGGAACAATTCGTTCCCTTGTCGCACTGACGGTCATTAAACCGCCAACATTCCCGCCCTTTCTTCCGAAACCCAGTGGACGACGCCTGCCCAACCCCTTTCTGCACTGCGCCCCCTTGATTCGACTTATCTGCATCCAGACTCGTCCACAGATCCACATCCTTCATCCCAAACGTCAGAATGGGATTCCCCGCCATCTTTCTACGGAACTCAGAGTCATAAGACCTCCAGGCCCCTTCCGGGTACTTCCTAAAAATTTGCTCGATTATGTCTGTATACTTCAAGACATCGAGCGCCCTATCCGGCCACTGCTCAATATAGCAAGACGCCAAGACCTTAAAGCACCGGCGCCACTCATCAAACGTCTCTGGCCGCTTGACGTTTTTGGGGCCCGTACCGTCCTCACTCCTCTCCCTGTCCCTATGAGCCTCCATAGACAGCTCAAAGACGTTAACATACCTGCCTTCCCTAATTTTTGCTACAGTCTTTGGCTTCAGATGTGCATGCAGCGAATGGACAATGCATGGGTAGGTATCCCCATGCACCGCCACCTTCCTGGCCGACACTCCGGCCTCAACTCCCCCATCTAACTGGACACCCCTCAGCCCCCCAGGTGTCCCCTGCGGCGTAACCGGCAACACCCCAGCCACTGCTGGGCTGCAGCTCCTGCCTACGCCTGCCACTGGCATCCCTGACTGAAGCGCAAGCATGCGCCTCATCATCCTGTACATCTTACGCTGCCCTTTACTATTTAGCCCCAAAGCACGCTCCCCGTCTGAGTCTGACTCGCTACTGTCTAACAGTGTAGTGTGTGTAGTGCGTGCCAATGCATGTGGAAGCGCTCCAGGAGCTGTCTCACCTGCACCCGAAATCCCAGATGTCCCCGAATTTCCAGATGGCCCAGGTTGGCCCGAAATCCCAGATGGCCCTGAACTTCCCGATGGCCCAGGCTGACTCCTCGGGGCATCCGATGCTGCCACCGCCACCAACGAGTTCCCAGTGTCCGCCGACTCCATTGCCCGAACCTGCGAGGGAGACAAAAAGGAGATGGGAGCACCCAGAACACGAGTCCCAACACCACTCACACTTGCCCCCACTCCGGACCCGCTGGCACCCGCAGCCATCACATCCCCCACAGCAATCACATCCCTCTGCTGACTACCAGCCATTGAAACCGGCGCCACTGGACCCCCACTGCATGTGCATCTGCAATGACTGCAACCCCCCCTTTTGCTAACTGCCCCTGGAGGGTCCTGACTTTGTATGCTCTGATATCCATCATAGTGACCCCCCATCCCCCCACTGGGCCCCTGCCCGGTTGCTCTCCCATCCTCCCCAGACCTTCCCCTTGCCTCATGCCTGCTACCACTTGCCCCCTCCCTGAACACCTCTCCTCTGCTACCTCCCGCCAACTTTTGCACTTTGCCGCTACTAGCCTGCTTCCTGCCTTTTCCCCTTAGTAGTAAAGCAGCCCCCCTCACCACCCGCCGTGACCGATCTGCACCTGAACCCTGCCTGGGTGCCCCCACCTCACCTGCAGGCCTTTTCACCGCCGGTGAATCACCTCCCTGCTCCGGACGTCTGCGCGCTAGGACCCTGCGCTCCTGCCCGCTCCTACCCTGGACCTGCCTCTGACGCTCCCTGCCTCTCTGCGCAGCTGCGTCCCCTTTCGCCGCCGGACCGGAAATGACGTCACCCAGAGGACCGGAAGTGGCGTCACCCGGAGGACCGGAAGTGACGTCACCCGGAGGACCTGCAGCCCCAAGCACCACCACGCCCCCGCCCGACGCCATCCTTGAGGGCCCAGCATCCGGTGCAGCCTGCGCTATAGTTTGGCGCGAACGCACCTCCCGGCCTTCAACACCACCGGAACCACCACTGACGGCGGCCATGATACCGGGGTTGTCGGCGAAAGTCCTCACCAGCGTGAGGATCGCCGCCAAGGCCTCGGGTGGGAGTAAGTTCAAAACTCCCTCTGGGCTACCCGTCGCCCCACCGCCTCCACCCCCAGCCAAATCCCTGGACCCACCAGGCCTCCCTTCCCCACGCCTAACCTCCGCATCCACACTAGCGCTACCACCCGCCATCGCTGCGCTGCTCCCTGGAGACTCCCCTATAGGCCTCAAACCCTCCCGGCCCCCCACTACCACCCGCTCCCCTGACTGACAAGCAGGGGGGGAAGCCTGACCTAACCTGCCCTGCCGCAAAGGCCCCGACACCACCTCCTGACTAGAAGGTACAAAATCCGCATCCTCAATACTTATCTGCTCTCTTGCAGGCAACCCTTCCTGCGGAGCATCATCCACACCATCCCTGAACCTGAGAGGAGGAAGAGATGAACGACGCGACCGGTTCATAGCTGCACAGGAAAAAATTTCACCACGACAGCCACCAGGAAAAGAGGGAGAGAAAATGGCCACCGCAGCTTAAATAGGTAAGCTTATTCCCCACCCCTAACATTGCAACAATGTTGCACTACCCAACCTAACACTCATTGCCTGTAGTGGTCAGGCCCTTAATTTGTTTCAGGCTGACAGGCAGCCTTCCACTTTCATTAGTGCTGATGTCATCATATACTGTGATCTCATGAGATTTCACTGTAATCTTGCGAGATTTCATAGTAAATTTCCTTAAACTGAGTAGGGACATAACATGACTCTGCCTACAAATGTCATATGCACGCTTCCTTGCAAGTCCCTGGACTTTATTAATTAGAGATGGCCAGGTGATATTTCCTAGTCAGTTTTTTACAGATATGCTGCATCACTTTCAAGTGTTGTTTTAACATTTGGGTATCATATCCCTTTAATTATAAAAAACTTGTAATTAATATAAAAAAAACTCTTATAAGCAATAAGCACCAAAAATTTTTAAATCTGATAAATCATATAATTCCTCCTTAAAGTATTTGGAAAAACTAGTATTCGATTTAATCTATAAGACACTAAGGTCTAAGGTACACTTGGTTTACAAAAACAAAGTTGAAATCATAAACAAAATTTCAAAATGTGTTGACTCGTTAGAAATCCCTGGGTGAGCCCCTTAATTCTGTGAGGTCTGCCCAAACAAGGGTCACTGTGATATTTCTTGCCATGTTAATGAATTTTAAGCCATTGGCTCCTAAGTAAGTGAGAAAAAAATAATAATTTATCAACACCCTGTTTGCCATAATTATTTGCTACAGTAAGAACTTGTTTTTGGCGTAAAAAAGCTATCCAATGCCATTTTGTTAATAATAGTTTGGTATCTCCAAACGTTGTTACTAATTATTCCTTTTTTTTCCACTGAGTGTTGTGAGACCACCTGCAGTATGTACAGCTTTAATTCATCTATCATTAGGATACATCAGGGTGCTGAAGGGATTGTCACATGCACTGTCACATCTCACAGAAAGTACAATGTATGGAAGACCATTTAAGTACTGGGATTTCCTGTATACCTGTGCTACTCAGCCATCTGTCTACTCTGTTGATCATGTTAAAAGTGTGATAGGTGTAACCCTGACCTTATTTGACCTGGATTACACTTGTCTCTAAACATTGACTCTTTTCAATGGTTGTTATGTACTCCTGTAATCCCTCTTTAAGATGGTAAAACTCATGCACTGAATAATGAATACTCAAAGGGATGGGACATAAATGTCTCTAAGAAAATGCCAGAAATCAAGCAATGAATGACACTATAGTAAAAACAAAATGCAATATGTTTCTTTAAAAAAAAATCCCTTTTATGAAGTATAAAACTCAGAATTGTGGTCTAATGGCTCCTTCATACTGACAACATATGCACAAGTATGTTTGTGGGCATAAGTGTTAGTGATACCATATACAAGTTAAACAGCACTCACATTACTCACCCTTACTGCTGTATATGCATGCCATACCTTGCTATATTGTGCTGGCATTGGAGCATCCAATCTGGGCTCTGTTTGACCACTAATCCAAACTTTTCTTGCGTATAATTTAGTTATGTAATGTAATTATAGTAATGCTATTTATTTATTGTTGCTATTACTTGTTGTTATATCCCTTTAATATTAAGAATGCCACATAGCTTTTAGACTAATGTTGTCCACTATAAGGCCCTGGGGCCAGAATGTAGACATCTAAAGCTTTCTATCTTGTCCTCCTCTACTGATAGGGATGGGCGAATGTGTACATTTTCGAATTTCGAATGTAGAACGAATGTTATTACCGGAATTCTAAACCCGAATGTCGATAAGAACGAATATTCTTAAAAATTCGAAAATCGAATGTTATTTACAGTTTTTGAATGTCATTTTCGAATTCTAATGTTTATAATTATATCGAATGTCCACATTCGAAATTTCGAATTTAACATTCTATTTAACAAATACTATTCAGAAGTTCAATAGTTCATGTGGTAGGGCAGGAATCTAGTAAATTGATACATAATAGATACAAATATATCATTTCCATATAGAATATTGCATAATTCGAATATTACATTTAAAGAAAGCATTAGAAATACTATTACTAACATATAAATTCGAATTTTTCGAATTCGAATATAAATTCGAATTTTTTCGAATTCGAATATTGCATAATTCGAATATTACATTTAAAGAAAAAGCATTAGAAATACTATTACAATCTAAATTCGAATTTTTCGAATTCGAATACACGTATTGCATAATTCGAATATTACATTTAAAGAAAAAGCATTAGAAATACTATTACAATCTAAATTCGAATTTTTCGAATTCGAATACACGTATTGCATAATTCGAATATTACATTTAAAGAAAAAGCATTAGAAATACTATTACAATCTAAATTCAAATTTTTCGAAAAGAATATTTTCGAATGTAATCGTAAAATTCGAAACCGAACATTCGAAAATCGAATGTTAGAATGTTATGTAAACATTTGAAATTCGATTCGAACAAACAAATGTGTTAAAATTTGTGCCGTTTTTCGAATGTTGCGAAACATTCGCCCATCCCTACCACTACACCATCTGTTATGCTTCTTCTCTCTCTCCATCTGAAACACACAATTTGTGCTCCTATTTTCTGCATCTAGAGTATTCTTATCCTCTCCATGCCTAGCATATTTGTAGATATACAGTTTGTGACACTTGCTAAAGAATTGCTCATAAAAATTAGTTTGTATAGCATTTCATATTTTGTTGTTATTAATAAAGTTTTCAAAATTCAAAAAGATTAGACATCTCTTTTTTACACTGTGATCTTTAAAGGAGCAGTAATGTCAAAACTAATCTTTCATGATTCAGACGGAGTATGCAGTTTTAAACAGCTTTCCAATTTACTTATATTATCCATATTGATTTGTTCTCCTGGTAGCCTTTATTGAAAAACATACCTAAGTAAGCTCAGGAGCAGCAATACTCTACTGGGAGCTTGCTGCTGATTGGTGGCTGCACAAATATGTCTCTCATAATTGGCTCAACCGATGTGTTCCGCCAGCTCAAAGTAGTGCATTGCTGCTTCTTTAATAACGGAAACAGAATGAAGCCATTTTTATTACAGAAGTAATTTTTTTTGTAAAAATGTAATGCTCTATCTGAATCATGAAAGAAAAGTTTTCATTTTCATATCCTTTTAAGTAAATACAGGGATCAGTGTATAGACACTCCAAGCACGCTGCAAAGTAATTTAATCCGTAAATATACAGTAATACATTGCTTACAGCTTTTAGTAACTACTCTGTAATTTTCTCAGTAAATATCACCTTACTGTCTGAAGTATGATACTCGTGAGTATCGTTTTGCAAATTTACTATTGATATACAATAAAATTTGTGCACCATAATGTCTACAGCGTTTAAAAAAGTGCAAAAGCATCTTAGAACTACAAATGCATTATCCACCTAAAGATTAGAGTTTAGGAAACCACTGCAATCATATTGAAAGAGTGAAGAATTCTTGCCTGCTTCAGAAAACCACTCAGAGTAATCCCCTGAGTCTGACTACACAGCTTGAAAGCCTTAATAGATTCTTTAATGACAGATGATAAGAGCCGAAGGTAATTTTATTCTTTTTTAGAAATCGCTGCAAATATCCAACCCTTAAAGCAAATAAACCTACCTCAAAGGGTGATAGTGGTAAACCAGCCCTAACTGAATAAATAACTTCCTCTTTCTTTGCACGGCTAAACTTTGTGATTGTTCAAAGAAAACACCAAGTATTGGGCAAGAAAAATCAGATATTATCGAATGCTGTTCATGAATATGGATAGAAAAAGCTTTGGTTCTTGAAGAAAAAAATGTTTCTGCTCAACATTATGACTGCTTTTTAGCATAATACGAAATGGGTTCCACAATAAATAATAAACATATAAATACTTTTTTTTTATTTTGTAAATGTACTTTGAAGGTATACAGTGTTAGTTTTTCAAATGCATTCAATTTCACAAAGCATTTTCACCACTAATATATCTGATTTTGAAAAAGTGAGGCTGCATTATGTGCCGAGTATAAATTAGCTAAACCTTTGTGATGTGCATACATTTTTCAGGATGAGAAAATAATGGCATAAAACAATATATCTTAAATTACATCATTTAAATGACCATGGTATGTTTTCAGCAAAAAAAAAATTGTTTGAATGCGAAACAAACACTTGTGATTTCATTTGTTACCCTGCTAATTTCATGCTGCTAAAATGTAAAAGTTATTGCCAGATACTAATTCTGCAAGAAATGATACATTTAAGCCAGTATGAAATTAACAAAAAATGTACATCATAATTAATCTTGTAAATGAGTCTGAGAAAATCCCTCTTCAAAATGCAATGATCACTATGTACCATTGTGCAAATTGATAAGGACTTTTATGTATGCAAAACATTTACAGCTAAATTATAAGTTTGTGTGTTTGTCTAACGCTGTAAATATGGTATTTTTAGCGTTAAAACAGCAATGCAGCCATTGTCGGTATAGCCACAAGCCTTTCAGTACCGCACTCGTAAAAATTATGTATTTTCATGGGATTCCCATAGCGCCGGTATTACAAGTTTTGCGGTGAGGCTAAAAAGCTTGCGTTACAGCCTAAAACTACAAGATCCGTACCGCCATCTAAAGTCAGTAGTTATAAGTTTTACGCTACAAAGCTGTAACATAAAACTCATAACTAAACTGCTACAAAGTACAGTAAATACCCATAAACTACCTATTAACCCCTAAACCAAGGCCCTCCCGCATCGCAAACACTATTCAAATATTATTAACCCCTATACTTCCGCTCCCCGACATCGTCACCACCATACTAAAGTTATTAACCCCTAAACCGCCGCCCTCCCGCATCACAAAGACTATTTAAATATTATTAACCCCTAATCTGCCGTCTGCCCACATCGCCCCCACTATACTAAAATTATTAAGTGAACAAAAAGTTTAGGAATCCAAGGGAAAACCTAAAGGTGGCACACTAGATTCCTATGCAATAGGTTCAATATTGTTCAACAGCCAAAAAGGAAATAAAAGGCTGCATAAAGATAAAAGGAATATGTTAAACCCTCTAAATGTGGGATTAGAGTGAAAATGAAAAAACAATGTGTTGAGGACACATTCAAAATTTTACCTGTGATGGGTGAAACGATGTATAAAAGTGTAAATGTGAAAATCACAAAAAAATAAATAATAATAATGGTAATAAAAAGTACTAAAAATCCATAATAATATATAAAAATATATATAAAAATACAATACAAGAAAAAAATGATAGTCCACACAAAAAAACCTGTAAAATGGAGAGTTCCAAAAAGGAATATGAAATCAATGTTCTGTCTTTGAATCAGCCGTAATTGAGTGAGGAAAGGATCCGAAGTTAGTACTGGAACACAGATGGTGAGGCTTGCTCCACTTAGGTAAACGATCACCACTAAAGATAAAGAGAGAACAAGGGGCGCCTCATAGTGAATTCCGTTACCAAAAAAACACAGATAGACACAAAGGTAAGTAAACTACTCACAATGGTAGTGGCACCTGTCTAAAACTAAGTGCTATAGATGCAGGCTGACTCTTACAGTGGTAAGCTCACTGGTCACTCCTGTGACGATGAAAGGCTCGGTTGCAACTTTTCGAGTGATCCCAGATTTGTGCTGGAAATAATCTTTAGGACATGATATAAAAAAGCCACCGGCGGCGTCAGGCAATGTGGAATAGAAAGCAGGAAGGATTGGAACAAACGGCTAATTTGTCTCACTATGTTTAGCAACAAATTAACGAGAATCCAGCTGTGTTAAAGTTAAAAACAAGCAAACTTTATTGCAACGCGTTTCTCAACCCAATTAATGGTCATTTCTTCAGGCATCGAAGAAGAAATGACCAGTAATTGGGTTGAGAAACGCGTTGGATTTAAGTTTGCTTGTTTTTAACTTCAAACTTTTTTAACTTCAAAAACTGTAAGTGGATCGTCTTGGGGTTAGTGTTAGTTTTTTTTAAGGAATTTTTTGGGTGGGTTTTATTTTTAGATTAAGGTTTGGGCAGTAAAAGAGCTAAATGCCCTTTTAAGGGTAATGCCCATCCAAAAGCCCTTTTCAGGGCAATTGGTAGCTTAGGTTTTTTAGATAGTTTTTTTTTTTTATTTTGTGGGTTTGGGGGGTGGAGGTTTGTAATGTTAGTGGGTATTTGTATTTTTATTTCATAAACAGAGCTGATTTATGGCAATGCCCTACAATAGGCCCCTTTAAGGGCCATTGGCAGTTTATTCTAGATTAGTTTTTTTATTTTGGGGTGTTTTTTTTAATGGGTATTAGAATAGGAATAATTTTTATTGTTTTTGATAATTTGTTTGTTATTTTGTGTGGTTTGTATACTGTTAGGGGGTGTTTTTTTTGTAGCAAAAGAGCTGTTTAACTTAGAGCAATGCCCTACAAATGCCCTTTTAAGGGACCCCAAAGGGGCCTTTTAAGGGCCCTTGGTAGTTTATTTTAGATTAGTCTTTTTTATTTTGGGGTGTTTTTTTTTTAAAAAAGGGTATTAGAATAGGAATAATTTTTATTTTTGGGATAATTTCTTTTTTTTGTAATGGTAGTTTTTTTTTATTTTTTGTAATTTTATGTTTTAGTGTAAGGTAGCTTAGGTTTTATTTTACAGGTAATTTTGTATTTATTTTAACTAGGTAGTTATTAAATAGTTAATAACTATTTACTAACTAGTCTACCTAGTTAAAATAAATACAAACTTACCTGTGAAATAAAAATAAAAAATAAGATAGCTACAATGTAACTATTAGTTATATTGTAGCTAGCTTAGGTTTTATTTAACAGGTAAGTATGTATTTAGTTTTAAATAGGTATTATTTAGTTAATAATTGTAAGTTTAATTTAGCTCTATTTTAATTATGTTAAAGTTATGGAGTGTTAGGATTAGGGTTACGTTAGGGTTAGGTTTAGGGTTTAATATAGTTTAATTTAAGTTGTTGCGATGTGGGGGGCTGGCGGTTTAGTGGTTAATAGTTTTATTTAGTGGTACGGTATGGAAATCAAAATCTCCATATCGCCCGCGCGAGCCTTTTTTTTTAAGACGTGTAATGGCTGCACTATAGGGGATTTTGCTGTAAACTACTCTCCCTTCTGTGATAGAAACATTGCACTGGAATCAGAGCAATTAGGTGTAATATTACTTTTTAGAAACATATCTTTACCCAAAATCCCTTGTTACATAAACACTGTGCTCTGTTTTAATCTGTTAGAAAACTTTTCTCATTTGTTTTTTTTTGTAATGATTTTCAAAGTCATATTTCATATTTTTATCAGTTTCATTGAGACTCTCTCACAAACAGTATCCCAATCCTCCAGAAAATTGTTTTCTCTTGATGTTTTTTTGGGGTAGATTTATCAACAGCGGATGCTGCAGTCTTCCCCGGTAGTTTCAGGTTCCGCTGAAACTGAAGTTAAGAAGCAGCGTTCTTAAGATCGTTGCTCCTTCACTCGTCCACCACCTGTGAGGCGGCGGACAGCAATCAGTATAGAACACAAAAAAGAAGAAGGCGCCAACATAGTGTGAATCATTATGGAAAGGTGTTCACTCCCCACATATTATTCGTACTTACAAAAAGTAAGGCACTTGAGAAGTGCTACAACCGCTTTCTGGAACATTAACAGCTGTCCAGGTAGCTGCTCACTCGTGATATAAGTAGTGGCCTTTGTGCCGTATGTGGTGTGCAAATATCCTGCAGCTTTGACCCCTCTTGCAGCGTTACTATCTCTCGTAGTATCTGCCTATAGGAGAAATACCCAACCAGGTGGGCTAGCAGCTGGACTCCGTATGCACAAATATGTAAAAGTATCAAGTTTAAAATATCACTCAAGCCGTGATAACGATATAGTCTAAAAGAAAATGTTTATTGGTAAACATATAATCACAACGCGTTTCCCGGTCTGTCTTGACCGCTTCCTCAGGTGAATATACTATATCAAAAACACACAGCTTATATTCGCTTTTCTCTGCGTCTAAGCCTGGACAAAGCGCATGTGTGAAGGAGAATGCAACAACCAACCACAGAGTGGGTGTGTATCAACGTACTGGTGATTGGTTTTCAACAATAAAACAGAAACCAACCAGACGGTTTCAAATGCACACATCGGCTCTGTGCATAGAATAACCAAAACATTACACAATCTGCAAATATACGCCGACTTCGTATTACGATCTCCACCAAATATGTGTAAATATGTGTATATGTATAGTATCATAAAAGTACAGAGTCACTGATGTATTTAGAAATGTTGCGGTAAGAAAGTAACAAAAGTTGCAATCAGTGGCGAACAGTGACACATATATATAAGAACCGTTTAACAGCTAAAAAATGCGTACGTGTATACCACCCCAGATTGGGATGCTTCTCCTACATGCATTTACACAAAAATAGCAACACTGTATTATATAACAACTAACATAGCTAATTTATCATTAAGCAAAATATATTATAATATATATGAATCCCATAATATCACATAAACTAATACCTATTTTAATACCTCAAAAATAAAATAAAATATAATAGTAAAAATATAAAAAACATTAAAAAATATATATAAATTTGTATATGATCTTTACATATGTATCAGGCTTTAATGCCCTACAAAACACCCTCTTCATAATTCAGACTCAAAGGTCTGATTCTACCTTATTGAAAGCTCAGAGAGTAGTATAAGCTAGGAACCAATGAATTTTAAGAACCGAATATCAAGGCAAAAGCTCCCCAAAGACTATCTATAAACTAACCTCCCAGAGTGGGTAAAAGAAACTAACATTAAAAGGAATTCGAAGGAGGCCCAGTACTAACTAGTTTTATAATAGACTCTAACCTAATTAAATGCCGCCATGTCTAAATTCTCATTCAGGCCATGTGGATTCAAAGTTTTTATTTTCCAGATCCAGTATGTCTCCCTTTGTCTTAGGTCAGTTAATCTATTTCTGCCCCATTTTTGAGTAATTTGTTCAATCGGAAAAATACTATATAGATCTGTCTGTCCATCATGACAACATACTCCATGTCTAGAGACACTGTGTTTAATGCAGGAATTCCTCACATTTCTCATGTGTTCCCCCCATCTTTTTTTCAGGGGTCTTGAGGTTCTCCCTATATACTGCAGGCCACATTTACACTCCAGTAGATATATTACGAAAGAGGAATCACATGAAAAGCGAGTATTTATCTCAAATTCCTCCTTTGTTGAAAAAGACATAAATTTTGATTTCTCCCCCTTAGTGAATTCACACAACCCACAATTCGCTCTATTACATTTATAAAAACCTTTTTTGTTGGACAACCAGTTTTTTATCTTCTGTTCTTTATTTTTTCCAAATTTCCTCATCACTATTTTGCTGGGAGCAAGTTTATTTTTAAGTGAAGGGGCTCTTTTAAAAGTACATATCGGATTCTCATCTAGAATATTTTTTAGTACCGGATCATTCAATAGAATATTCCAATGTTTACGAACAATTCTCTTAATCTTATCATGATTTGAAGTATATTTAGTTATAAATCTAAGATTTTTATTGATTTTATTATTATTATTAGTGCCTTTTCCATCTAAATAGCTGCATTCTGCATTTCTTTCTTGATGTTTTAAAGAATTCAGATCTATCTTTATTCCTTGCCTTCAAAAAGCTCTCCTCTATTAAATCCTTAGGATAATCTTTTTCCAAGAATCTACTTTTTAGGATTCCTGCTTGTTCATCAAAAAGAGTTAAATTTGTACAATTTCTACGAATTCTAGAGAACTGATTGTAAGGAATGTTCTTCTTCCATGCTTTATAATGGTTGCTTTTATAATTCAAATAACTATTCGTATCCACTGTTTTAAAGTGGGTCTTAGTCAAAATATGACCTACTTGGTCCCAATATATTACCAAGTCCAAAAATTCAATATAATCTGCATTAATATTATGAGTGAACTTAAGTCCCATATCATTTTCATTTAGTGATTTGATAAAATCTAAGGCATTCTCTTCTGTACCTTCCCAAATAAAAATAAGATCATCTATAAAACGGCCATAGAACACCAGACCCACCCCCAGGGGGGAGTTGTAAATATATCTTTCTTCAAATACCCCCATAAATAAATTAGCAAAACTGGGGGCAAATCTGGTGCCCATGGCCGTTCCTTTGATTTGTAAAAAAAATTGTTCCTGATAGACAAAATAATTATGTTTTAACACAAATGTAATGGCCTCTAACAAAAATAATCTCTGTTTCATGGGTAAAAATTGATCCCTCTTTAGAAAAACATCTATAGCATCTATGCCTAGATGGTGCTCTATGTTGGAATAAAGTGATGTCACATCACAAGTGAACCATATGAGTTTACGCTCAGCCTTTTCTATTTTAGATAGCTTAGCTATGAGATCCGGTGTGTCTTTAATGTACGAAGGAAGGCCCTTAACTATTTTCTTCAAAAAATGATCTATATATTCGGATAAATTACAAGTAAGACTCCCTATGCCCGAAATGATGGGCCTACCAGGTGGATTGGTCGTACATTTGTGGATTTTTGGGAGGTGATAGTAATAGGCTAGGTTAGGTGACATAGGGACTAGATATTCTTTCTCCTTTTTGGTTAGGATCCCCTCTAGAAAACCCTTATCTACCATTTTAATTAAATGGGTAGCGTAGGTTTTGGTAGGATTGTATGTAAGTTTTTTATAATAATCTTGATCTAGTAAGATCCTATCTGCTTCATGTAAGTAGTCTGACATGTTTTGCAGAACAACCCCTCCCCCCTTGTCTGCCTGCCTAATCACCAAGTTCTCATTCTTGGCTAATCTTGACAGGGCTCTAATTTCATATACATTTAAATTAGGATTACCAACTTTCTTCTCCAATGTACTAAATTCCTCTAGAACAAGATTTTGAAATAGAGAAATATAAGGACTTTTAACTGGCGGGTTAAAATTAGATCTTAGCATTAAATTAGAATGAATATAATCTTCAAATAAGGTATTACATAACTCTTCCGGTTCCTGGTAAATTATATTATCAGTTGGTCTCTCTGGCATATCATCTGTAGTGATGGCAAATTGTGTTGTACTATTGATTTTCTTATCACAAAAATACTTTTGCATAGACAGTTTTCTTACAAACCGATTTAAGTCTACAAATAGTTCAAACAAATTGTGTTCGTTTGAAGGACAAAAAGAAAGGCCCCTATTTAATACGCATATTTCTTCATTTGTAAGAATGTGACTCGAGAGATTGAAGATACCTTCTTTCATTCTCTCAAGTCTCTTCTTTTTGGCAGATTTACCTCTGCCTCTCCTGCCACGCTTGCGTATGACCTTTTTTGAGGTGTAAAATTTCTTATGTTCTCTTCTCTTGGGGGGGCTCTCTCTAATTGTTTTAGGCGTATAGGCATATGTCTCTGATGTATATGAGGGTCTTGTTTTCTGTTTGACTGAAAATCCTGTGGTTTCTGTGATCTCCAGTCAAATCTTTTATTTTCCCAATTCTGCTGATAAGGAAAATATTGCTTATTTTTATTTTGTGATGATATTATCTGATATTCATCATTTTTATAATTATAGTCTCCAAATTGATCCTGTCTCTTATTAGAAAAATTCCTTGGTGAATAATAATTTCTGTTCAAACTCCTATTATTAGAATAAACACCCTGATTGCCATGGTTATTTTTGTCTCTCCATGAATCAAAATTACTCTTAGAGGGACCTGGTGATTGATAGTCCAGCCTCAGATTACGATTAGCCCCCACGTTTTTCTTTTTATCTTTAGGTTTTTCGTAATTTACCTTTACCCATTTGTCATTTGTTTTCCCCTCTGGGTCTAAGGTCTCTTTCTGTTCAAAATTGTCTTCATTGGAGATGTCCTCCATTTCACTACTAATTCCAGATGTACTATAGATGCAGCCTTCTAAATAATCTTTTTCATCTCTAGCTAGTTTTTTATTTTTTTGCCTGATTAATTTCTTTTGGAAGGCATCTGTTCTATCTAGTATCTCTTTATTTTTGCTCATATACTCCGGATTATTTGCAAATTTCCGATCCCACAATATTCAAAAGAGACTCTCTAAATTCAATAAGTAGATCTATTAATTTGAATGAACAAATAGTTAGTTCATTTTGCCACTTTTTAGTTAGATCTTCATCATGTGTAAAGGAACATAATTTGCTAATCCTTAAACCTCTTGGTATATGACCTTTATTTTTATACTTCTTTAACGTGTCTATATCCCACCAGTGCCTGTGTTCCCGTTTTAAAGCGTCCTCTAATTTGTGAAATAATTGAACCATTGTATCATCTCCTTTAAATAAAGTTTCTAACGGAGTATCCAAATTGCTCAAAGCTTGACGTGAATTAACTCTCTGCTCCTTGCTCTGCATTTTCTAGTGTATAATATCCCCTTGCTGATATAATGTGATACAAAAATTGATAAATATACTGGTGTCCTTGAAAAATAACCAAATATACAAAATATACAAAATCTACAAAAGTCGCTAACTGACCAGTGCCCAATAAGAAAAGTGCTAAAAACCAAATAATAATGTCAGTTGCGCCTAAATACAATGATAATGCAAACAATATTAAAACAAAAATACCTCCTGTGTTCGAAAGTACAATTAAATGTGCATAAAAGTATTACAATAAGTGCAAAAAAACAACAAGTAGTGCACCACACGCTCAAAAAATATGATGTATCTCAGGAAATTTGGAAAAAATAAAGAACAGAAGATAAAAAACTGGTTGTCCAGCAAAAAAGGTTTTTATAAATGTAATAGAGCGAATTGTGGGTTGTGTGATTTCACTAAGGGGGAGAAATCAAAATTTATGTCTTTTTCAACAAAGGAGGAATTTGAGATAAATACTCGCTTTTCATGTGATTCCTCTTTCGTAATATATCTACTGGAGTGTAAATGTGGCCTGCAGTATATAGGGAGAACCTCAAGACCCCTGAAAAAAAGATGGGGGGAACACATGAGAAATGTGAGGAATTCCTGCATTAAACACAGTGTCTCTAGACATGGAGTATGTTGTCATGATGGACAGACAGATCTATATAGTATTTTTCCAATTGAACAAATTACTCAAAAATGGGGCAGAAATAGATTAACTGACCTAAGACAAAGGGAGACATACTGGATCTGGAAAATGAAAACTTTGAATCCACATGGCCTGAATGAGAATTTACACATGGCGGCATTTAATTAGGTTAGAGTCTATTATAAAACTAGTTAGTACTGGGCCTCCTTCGAATTCCTTTTAATGTTAGTTTCTTTTACCCACTCTGGGAGGTTAGTTTATAGATAGTCTTTGGGGAGCTTTTGCCTTGATATTCGGGTTCTTAAAATTCATTGGTTCCTAGCTTATACTACTCTCTGAGCTTTCAATAAGGTAGAATCAGACCTTTGAGTCTGAATTATGAAGAGGGTGTTTTGTAGGGCATTAAAGCCTGATACATATGTAAAGATCATATACAAATTTATATATATTTTTTAATGTTTTTTATATTTTTACTATTATATTTTATTTTATTTTTGAGGTATTAAAATAGGTATTAGTTTATGTGATATTATGGGATTCATATATATTATAATATATTTTGCTTAATGATAAATTAGCTATGTTAGTTGTTATATAATACAGTGTTGCTATTTTTGTGTAAATGCATGTAGGAGAAGCATCCCAATCTGGGGTGGTATACACGTACGCATTTTTTAGCTGTTAAACGGTTCTTATATATATATGTCACTGTTCGCCACTGATTGTAACTTTTGTTACTTTCTTACCGCAACATTTCTAAATACATCAGTGACTCGGTACTTTTATGATACTATTCACAATATGTCACATATTTAGTGGAGATCGTAATACGAAGTCGGCGTATATTTGCAGATTGTGTAATGTTTTGGTTATTCTATGCACAGAGCCGATGTGTGCATTTGAAACCGTCTGGTTGGTTTCTGTTTTATTGTTGAAAACCAATCACCAGTACGTTGATACACACCCACTCTGTGGTTGGTTGTTGCATTCTCCTTCACACATGCGCTTTGTCCAGGCTTAGACGCAGAGAAAAGCGAATATAAGCTGTGTATTTTTGATATAGTATATTCACCTGAGGAAGCGGTCAAGACAGACCGGGAAACGCGTTGTGATTATATGTTTACCAATAAACATTTGCTTTTAGACTATATCGTTATCACGGCTTGAGTGATATTTTAAACTTGATACTTTTACATATTTGTGCATACGGAGTCCAGCTGCTAGCCCACCTGGTTGGGTATTTCTCCTATAGGCAGATACTACGAGAGAGAGTAACGCTGCAAGAGGGGTCAAAGCTGCAGGATATTTGCACACCACATACGGCACAAAGGCCACTACTTATATCACGAGTGAGCAGCTACCTGGACAGCTGTTAATGTTCCAGAAAGCGGTTGTAGCACTTCTCAAGTGCCTTACTTTTTGTAAGTACGATTAATATGTGGGGAGTGAACACCTTTCCATACTGATTCACACTATGTTGGCGCCTTCTTCTTTTTTGTGTTCTATACAGATTTGCTTCGTTTGAATTGCCTTCAACTTTTGGAAGAAGTTTTTGCAGCCATATCAACATAATTTGAACTTTGGACATTTGTGATCCCACATCAGGTTCTTTTTGGTTTGATTGCTGTATTAAGTATATACCAATCCTGTGAGATACATCATATTTTTTGAGCGTGTGGGGCACTACTTGTTGTTTTTTTGCACTTATTGTAATACTTTTATGCACATTTAATTGTACTTTCGAACACAGGAGGTATTTTTGTTTTAATATTGTTTGCATTATCATTGTATTTAGGCGCAACTGACATTATTATTTGGCGGACAGCAATCATCCAGATCGGATACGATCAGGATGATTGACACCACTGATTGGTCACAAATGTGCAGGGGGCGGCATTTCACAAGCATTTCACAAGAAATGCTTGTGCAATGATAAATGCAGACAGCGTATGCTGTCTGCATTTAGAGATGTGCAGCGGACATAATAAATCGGCCCCTTTGAGTTTAATTCAACAGCCTTAAAGGGACACTAAACCCAACATTTTTCTTTCATGATTTAGATAGAGCAGGCAATTTTAAGCAACTTTCTAATTTACACCTATTATTAATTGTTCTTCATTTTCTTGCTATCTTTATTTAAACGCAATTTTTGGTTGAGAACTTGGGTTATGCTTGCTTATTGGTGGGTAAGCCTCCAATAAGCAAGTGCTGTCCATGGTGCTGAACCTAAAATGGGCTTTCTGCTAAGATTTACCTTCCTGCTTTTAAAATACAGATAGCAAGAGAATGAAGAAAAATTGATAATAGGAGTAAATTAGAAACCCAAAATTTTTCTTTCATGATTCAGATAAAGCAGGCAATTGTAGACAACTTTCTAATTTACTCCTATTATTAATTATTTTTCCTTTTCTTGCTATCATTATTTAAAAAGCAGGAAAGTTATGCATAGGAGCTGGACAATTTTTGGTTGAGAACCTGGGTTATGCTTGCTTATTGGTGGTTAAGCCTCCAATAAGCAAGCGCTATCCATGGTGCCGAACCTAAAATGGGCTTTCTGCTAAGATTTACCTTCCTGCTTTTAAAATACAGATAGCAGGAGAACGAAGAAAATTGATAATAGGAGTAAATTAGAAAGTTGCTTAAAATGTCATGCTCTATCTGAATCATGAAAGAAAATATTTGAGTTCAGTGTCCCTTTAAAGGCTTGAAACCCCATTTTGGCCGATTTTGCTCAGCATATTTGGCTGCTCATGTTTTTTTCTCAGTACACATTTTAAGAAACAAGTGACAGTTTTATAAAAAAAAATGTAAAAAAAATTTGGAAATTTTAATGATAATTTATCATGCAGTTATATTATTGGAGTTTTGAAAAGGATATGACAGAGACCAGCATACACATGTCATGAATTTATATTGTTAATAAAGTAAAAAATGGGAAAAAAAAACTTCTGACACATAAGCCAGTCAACATGAATACTGAATCACTAATTCTAAAATTAATTTTTGCTTCCACCTAGGTCTGAGAAAATCTATGGAAAAGTCTTTAAAAAACCATGCAATATAATTGTTTGGAACCAGTTGTCATGGTTACCTAATCTGAATGTAGGAAATACAGGTATTACAACAAAAGGAAATAGCTCAATGGATTGGGTGGTTTTGTATAACATTGCACTGCAAAGACATTTTTTTATTTTTTTTCTAGTGTACAATCAATTGGCATGTATCCCACAGAGCAAGCAAGGTGCTATGCAGAGCAATTACTGTGCACACTTTTTAGCCTATGGATCGGATTCTATAGCTCCTGATTGGGTGTACAGCCCATTTTTATTCAACTGTAACTCATGGTTCTTTTAAGCATGGCTCATTCAAATGGGTTGAGCCTGCAAAGATAGCATAGCTCATTGTCTTATCTCATTCTGTGTATACACAAAGCCAATACATATGTATTGAAATTTTCATAATGGCTCGTAGGTTCAATGGGCAAAACCAGCTATTTCAGCTGGAAAAAGAAACCCAAAAGAACACATTTCCATACATTTAATTCTCTAAAGCTGGTATAACAAGTCACTGAGAAGACAAATGGATACAAATATTATAGCACAGTGTATTTTTAACCAATAATAAGAATTAATGGAATGTGCATATATATATATTTTTTTTTAGTAATTGTATTAGTTTATTGAAATACCTAATTGGATTCATAAATACACTTTCTTATTATATTTAATGCATACATTTTAGGGTTTAAAATTTGTACAGTTCAAAAATTTTAGGAGAAGCTTTTTTGCAAAGTGTTTTCTGATCAATTGAAATACCAGTGTCGTATTGTCTACATGCAAAGTATAGGTTGCTATCTAGCTACAGATACATTTGAAAAGCCTGTGAACATTTCATGGATTTTTCAAACTGATTGGGAAGATTCAGAAGATACTAAATTTAGGGCTAGATTACAAATAAGCGCAATCGTTTGCGCCTGAGCGATAAGGGGAATATTGCAAGGGTTTGCGCTCATCTGGCTTATTGCTTGTATAACAAGTTGAACGTACAAGAGATCTTCTAACTTTGAATTTTTACGCTCAGGTTAACGCTAAAGTGAAAACAGCTTACTTTCAACTCGTAATACGAGCGCTTAATTCAAGTGGAGTTAGGGTACTAGCGGAAGCACAAAATACCTCTCCACTTGTAATCTGGCCCTTAGTGTAATAACCATGTGTTATTGCCTATCAGCCAAGGAGCATTCAAGGAACGTTTCACAATAAACTTTTTTCTACTTTAATGTGTTACCAATGGTCCATTTTACCTGCTGGAGTGTATGTAATTATTTGCAAACAGCTCCTTTACCTTAATTTTGTGATTTAAAATAGCTGATTTTATCTGTAGAAACCACCACCTACACTTAAAATATGAATAACAAATGTTTCCTATATAGAAAAGCTATATAAACAGAATACACAAGTACTAATTAATCTCCCAGTGGGAGGGAGCAGGTGGGTGAGAAACATTTTTAAATGTAAAATAGCTGGTTGTATTCAGCCATAATTAGCTTTTCAATACCTAACAAACAGCTAGATTACAAGTTTTGCGTTATGAGTGAAAAAGCATTGTTATGCTTCATAATGCTGCTTTTCCCTAACGCTGCTATTACAAGTCTTGTTGGTATAGGTGTACCGCACACCTTTTTGGCTGCCACGCAACGTCAGTATTGCACCTTAAAAAAGTCCTTTTTCAACGGGACTTCCATAGCGCCGGTATTAAGAGTTTGCCTGGGAGGCCAAAAAGTGAGCGGTACACTCTATACTGAGAAGATCCGTATCGCCATCTAAAGTCAGTAGTTATGAGTTTTACGTTACAAAGCTGTATCATAAAACCCATAACTAAAGTGTTAAAAAGTACACTAACACCCATAAACTACCTATTAACCCCTAAACCGATGCCCTCCCACATCGCAAACATTATAATAAATTTATTAACCCCTAATCTGTCGCTCGGACATCGCTGACACTATTAAAATTTATTAACCCATATTCCGCCGCTCCCCAACATCGTCGCCACTATAATAAACCTATTAACTCCTAAACCGCTGCCCTCCCGCATCGCAAACACTATTTAAAGATTATTAACCCCTAATCTGCCATCCCCTCACACCACCGCTAATAATAAACCTATTAACCACTAAACCGCAAGCCCCCCCCCAACAAAATATACTACATTAAACTATTAACCCCTTAACTCTCTGGCCTCCCACATCACTACATATATATATTAACCCCTAAACCTAACCCTAACGTAACCCTAAGTCTAAGTCTAACCCTAATGCTAAAACCCCCTAACTTAAATATAATTAAAATAAATCTAAATAAACCTTACAATTATTACCTAAATAATTCCTATTTGAAACTAAATACATACTTACCTATAAAATAAAACCTAAGCTAGCTACAAAATAACTAATAGTTATAATATTGTAGCTATCATAGGTTTTATTTTTATTTCACAGGTAAGTTTGTATTTATTTTAACTAGGTAGACTAGTTATTAAATAGTTATTAACTATTTACTAGCTACCTAGTTAAAATAAATAAAATTTTACCTGTAAAATAAAACCTAACCTGCCTTACACTAAAACCTAACATTACAATAAAATAAAATAAATTAAATTAATAAAATTCAATTATCTAAATTACAAAAAAATAAACACTAAATTACACAAAATAAAAAACGAAATTATCAAAAATAAAAATGAATAACTCCTAATCTAATAGCCCTATCAAAATAAAAAAGCCCTCCCCAAAATAAAAAAACCCTAGCCTACACTAAACTGCTAATAGCCCTTAAAAGGGCCTTTTGTGGGGCATTTCCTCAAAGAAATCAGCTCTTTTACCTGTAGAAAAAATACACCCCCCAACAGTAAACCCCACCCAACCAAAGCCCCCAAATAAAACCCACCCTTAAAAAACCTAACACTAACCCCCGACGATCCACTTACAGTTTTCGAAGACCAGACATCCATCCTCATCCAGGCGGTAGAAGTCTTCATCCAAGCGGGCAGAAGTCCTCATCGAAGCCGGCAGAAGTCTTCATCCAAGTGGGCAGAAGCCCTCATCGAAGCCGGCAGAAGTCTTCATCCAAGCGGGCAGAAGTCTTCATCCAGACGGCATCTTCTATCTTCATCCATCCGGTGCGGAGCGGGTCCATCTTCAAGACATCCGGTGCGGAGCATCCTCTTCTTCCGATAGTCGCTGGAAAATGAAGTTCACTTTAAGTGACGAATGAAATGAAAAAATAAATTGGTTTTAGTTTCCCTTTAAGAATACAACTTGTTTCCATGCTTTTTAGCGTTGTTTCTCTGTATTTTTAGTATCAATGACAGAATTATTCCATCATGGAACAACTGAGCACACTGAAGCTATGTCCTTAAGGGGTTAAATAGTTTGGTATTAATTGTGATATAAAT
Source organism: Bombina bombina (assembly GCF_027579735.1). Taxonomy (NCBI): domain Eukaryota; kingdom Metazoa; phylum Chordata; class Amphibia; order Anura; family Bombinatoridae; genus Bombina; species Bombina bombina. The sequence continues at coordinate 151,584,133 of NC_069502.1, forward strand.
TATACTCTTGTGGTGACTAATATATTGAAGGGTCCTTAATCCATCAATGAGAGCAATTAAGTAACTTGCTGAACTAGAGCACAATAACTATTTTATAAGTTATTAGAATAAAAGTTAAACTATTTAAATATTAAAATATAAGGAGAGAAACACTTCTTGGGCAGTCAGACATCAACCCAGCAGGTATTCCAGGAATGTCATTTTCCATCCAGAGAACCTGATTCAGTTTCACTTCATGTGGTTCAGTTCCCACTGTCATCACTTGCACGGTGACGGTTGCTATAGAGAGTGAGAAAGTGTCTTGCTTGGTTTGGCAGTACAGCACAAAAGGTTGCCTGTCTCCATTTATTTGGCAACGTTCCTTGTGGCACATGATGATATGTAGCTGTGCTTTAAGTCTCTATAGAATTTGCTTGTCCCACTACAACATTAATGGGGACACCAAGCATGCAAAATCCATGCAGCATATTTTTTTCCCTTTATAAGTAATATCTGGAGTCATATGTTTTAGCAGCTGTTCAGTGTTTTGTATTATCGTTTCCACACCTGTTCCTTCAGCTCAAGCATGAAATAAGTATATTTGGTGCCAGTATCCGCTTATCATGAAATGTGAAACTTGCTTAGAGTGCATTTTTAGCTATAGATCTTGGGTATGATCAAAACTCCTTTGATTAACAATGCCATCTTTAATCCAGTTGTGGTTTCCATTGTTATTACGTAATCTGATCTTAATGTCTAGCAACCATAGAATTTAAAGATAACAGAAAGCACTTTCAAAAAAATAATTTTTTAAAGACAAATCTTTGCTGTTCAGTTTTAATATATCTTCTTTTTAGCATGTTTTAAAGAAAATTTAGAACCAATGATCTAAATAGATTTTCATTCAAACATAGAGATAATACGTGAGCAATTATAGTTCGCAACCATGTGACATCCCTTTCATTATTATTTTTTGTAGAATTGTTTACAAGTGAAAACAGTAGTTTTTTGGTTTACTTTTTATTCTTTCATGATGCAGATATAGTAAACAATTATTTTTTTTCTAAATACAATTTACTTTCTGTTACCAGTTGTTCTTCATTCCTACGGTATTCTTTGTTGAAGAGACCATGCACGTGTCTGAAGAACTATTTGGCAGCAGTGTGGCAGGAATTCTTTTGAGCACTAGTAACCAGCAGTGTTTGTACAATGTATTAGTTTTAAAATCCATTTTGCAAAACGTCTGCTATGCAGTGCTTTATACACATGCACGCTCCTGAGCCTACCTACTTGCTTTTTTAACAAAATATACCAAAAGAGAACAAAAACATTTGCTGATAAAAGTAAATTAGATTTTTTTTTAAACAAATCTACAAATAATAAAAGAAGGTTGTTTTAAGGTTGCTGTAGGACATATTGCAACCATCTGAGTTCAAACAATACCTACAAGACTTTATCTCCATGAGATCTACAGTTATCTTTTTTTCAGTTACTAAAAATTCAAAGCAAGTAAGTATTAAAATGATTAGAAAGAGAAAGAGCTATTGCAAAATTTCAAACACACCAACATTAGGGAAAAAAGTAATATCAAAACGAATAGGGAGACTGCAGATGTGAAATGTGAAAAATAAGAGATTGATGAAATAAAGAAAGGGTATAAAGGAAATGTGACAAAATGAAGGAAAGCAGAAAAAATAGTAATTCTAAAATACACCTTGATAGGTTCATGTCATTATTTAGCAATTTCAAACAACTTTCCAATTTAATTCTATTATCTAATTTGCTTCATTGTCTTGGTATCGTTTGTTGAAAGGCATACCTAGGTATGCTCAGGAGGCATTAACTACTTGGAGCAAGATACTGATTGGTAGCTGCACATATATACCTCTTGTCATTGGCTCACCAGATGTGTTTAGCAAGCTCCCAGTAGTGAATTACTTCTTCAAACAAAAGATAATTAAACACTTTTGATATTAGAAGTTAATTGGAAAGTTGTTTAAAATTGTATGCACTGTCTGAATCATGAAAGAACATTTTTGGGTTTCATGTCCCCTTAAGACACTTCAGTATGCTCTCATGAAAACGATCTAAGTTTCAGCTAAGGATATAATGATAAATAGGTGCATTTGATAAAAAAAGAAAATAGGAAAGTTGTTTTTAATTGGATGCTGTATCTATATTTTAGGAGTTTAATTTTGAATTCCATGTACGGCGGCGACCGTAAGAAGAGGAGCTCCGCGTTGGATGTCTTCAGGATGGACCCGCTGGATGAAGACTTCTTGCCGCAAGGATGAGGACTTCGCTGGCTGGATGGATCCTTCAAGTGGACTTCAACAATTGTAAGTGGATCTTGGGGTTAGTGTTTGGTTTTTTTTAAGGGTTTTTTGGGTGGGGTTTTTTTTAGTTTAGGGTCTGGGCAGTAAAAAAGCTAAATGCCCTTTTAAGGGCAATGCCCATACAAATGCCCTTTTCAGGGCAATGGGGAGCTTAGGTTATTTTAGAGTTAGGGTTTTTATTTTGGGGGGTTGGTTGTGGGGGTGGTGGGTTTTACTGTTGGGGGGTGTTTGTATTTTATTTACAGTTAAAAGAGCTGGTATCTTTGGGGCAATGCCCCACAAAAGGCCCTTTTAAGGGCCATTGGTAGTTTATTGTAGGCTAGGGTTTTTTTTTATTTTGGGTGCCCTTTTTTTTTGATAGGGCTATTAGATGTAATTCTTTTTTATTTTTGCTAATTTGTTTATTTTGTGTAATGTGTATTTTAAGTTTTTGTTTTTTTTAAAGTAAGAGCTGTTTATCTCAGGGCAATGCCCTACAAAATGCCCTTTTAATGGCCCACCAAAAGGCCGTTTTAAGGGCCCTTGGTAGTTTGGGGCGTTGGGAGTTTTTTTGTAATGATAGGTTTTTTTATTTTTGGTAATGGTAGGTTTTAGTGTAAGGTAGGTTAGGTTTTATTTCACAGGTAAGTTTGTATTTATTTTAACTAGGTAGTTAGTAAATAGTTACTAACTATTTACTAACTAGTCTACCTAGTTAAAATAAATACAAACTTACCTGTGAAATTAAAATAAAACCTAAGCAAGATACAATATAACTATTAGTTATATTGTAGCTAGCTAAGGTTTTATTTCACAGGTAAGTATATATTTATTTTTAAATAGGAATTATTAAGTTAATAATTGTAAATTTCATTTAGATCTAATTTAATTATTTTAAAGTTAGGGGGTGTTAGGGTTAGGTTTAGGGTTAGAGGTTAATAGTTTAATTTAGCTTGTTGCGGTGTGGGGGGCTGGCGGTTTAGGGGTTAATAGATTTATTTAGTTAATAAATGTAACTTTAATTTAGCTATATTTGTATTATATGAAAGTTAAGGGGTGTTAGGGTTAGAGTTACGTTAGGGTTAGGGGTTAATATAGTTTAATTTAGTTTGTTGTGATGTGGGGGGCTGGCGGTTTAGGGGTTAATATGTTTATTTAGTTAATAAGTGTAAATTTTATTTAGCTATATTTGTATTATGTTAAAGTTATGGGGTGTTAGGGTTAGGGTTACATTAGTGTTACGTTAGGGTTAGATTTAGGGGTTAATATAGTTTAATTTAACTTGTTGCGATGTGGGGGGCTGGCGGTTTAGGGGTTAATAAATGTAGTATAGTGGCGGCGATATCGGGAGCGGCAGATTAGTGGTTAATAACTGTAGAAAGGAGTCAGTGATGTCAGGGGCAGCAGCTTAGGGGTGTTTAGACGTAGGGTTTATGTTAGGGCAATGGGTTTAAACTGTATTTCTATTTCCCCATAGACAATAGACATAGATGAGTTTAAACTTTTGTTTCCGCAATCGCAGGTGTTAGGCTTATTTTTTGGTCGGCTCTCCCCATTGATGTCTATGGGGAAATCGTGCACGAGCACATCAAACACAGCGCTTGTTTTGGGTGCAGTATGGAGCTTAACGCAACCATATTGCATGCAAAATGTGTATGTTTGCAAACTTGTAATAGCAGCGCTATAGGAAATGAAATAACATAACTTTTATGGCGTTCGTTAATTTCTCTATAGTGCTCAAAACTCGTAATCTAGCTGACTAATGGCTTTTTTGTAATATTGGTGTTAAGAGTGTCTCTATTTTAAAAAATTGTATTTGTTAATAAACGCTCCTGTGTACATCAACTATTATTATTGGACCATAACTGGCAATGACAAGGGCAAATATATATTAAAGAAATGCATAAGTAAAAGGGCACCCAAAACAGCTGAATATGAACTTAAACTTATGAGTGTATCAGAACTTTTTATTATTATTATTATTTATTTATAAAGCACCAACAGATTCCGCAGCACAGTCCATGGTTATAAAGATAAAAGTACAGTACAATACAATATAAAAGACATCAGACAAAGTTTAACAAACAAATACAGGGGGCCCTGTTCCTGTGGGAACTTACAATCTAGATGGGTAGGAGGGTGAGAAACAGGAAGTGGGGAGTGCAAAGGTGGGAATGATGTTAGTGTGGAGTTAGATGAGGGCAGCTATTAGGCAAGTGGAATTCATTTGTTATTGATTTGGTTATAGGCTTCCCTGAACAAGAAGGTCTTTAGGGAGCGTTTAAAGGAGGAGAGGTTGGGGGAAAGTCTGACAGCACGAGGAAGTGCGTTCCAGAGGGTTGGTGCCGCACGAGAGAAGTCCTGTAGTCTAGCATGTGTGGAGGTGATGGTAGAAGATGCAAGGAGCAGGTCATTGTTGGATCTTAGGAGATGGCTAGAGTATTTTTATTGATAAGTGAGGACAGATGGGGGGGGGGGGCTGCGTTGGTAAGGGCGTTGTAGGTCAGGGTGAGAATTTTGAATTTAATTCTGCTGTGAATGGGGAGCCAGTGAAGAGACTCACAGAGAGGTGCAGCAGATACAGAGCTTCGGGAGATGTGGATTAGCCTAGCAGAGGCATTTAGGATGGACTGAAGAGGGGAGAGGCGGGAGAGAGGAAGGCCAATTAGTAGGTTATTACAGTAGTCAAGTCAGTAAACTACCAGGGAGTGGATTAGCTGTTTAGTAGTTTCAGCACTCAGAAACGGACGAATCTCTAAAATAAACTAAGGAAATTTCAAGTCAAACAATAGGAATATATCTTTATTGGACTGACATGTATATAATCATCTTTTTTTTATTTACGTTATCAATGTACATGTTTACAATGTATAGGAGATTCTATTTGTGGATTTTTACAAATAACATTTTCAAGGTATGGGACATGCATAAGGCTATCCTAAGAAAAAAATAACATGTAATATGGGTAGACTTGATGGGCCTTTTTGGTTCTTATCTACCGTCAAATTCTATGTTTCTATGTTTCTATCAGTGCACTAATAAAGCTCCAAAAAACCACTGCTAGAAACGTATGAAGGCAAACTCATTAGTGTATGTGGAACTAAGCTTCCAACTTGCTGTCACAATGTACTTTTTTTGCTGAATGTAAGTAATGTTGAGTTACCAAATGACAAATAAGTAGTAGATTTTTTCTGACAAATTTCAAAGTTACTTCCATTTTCCCTGCCCCTCTATCATGTGACAGGCATCAACCAATCAAAAACACATATATGTATAGAGTTAGTAGGAGCTGGAGCCTCATAAAGTGTGCATATAAAAAAGATTGTGCATACTTTGATAATAAGTCAATTGGGGTTGTTGTTGTTTAGGTTTTTTTAAATTGCATGCTCTACCTGAATCATGAAAGTTTATTTTTGACTTTAGTGTCCCTTTAAAGGGACAGTTAACACCTTGAGATGTTTTTATAAAATGTTTATTTTTGTGTAATGAAACATCTTTCCAAAATATAGTCATTATTAAAATTTCACCCTTTTCATGTAATTTAGCTCTGAAATAGAGCAATTTCTTATTCTCAGACCTTGATATGCACCCTGCTGATGTCTGAGGTCTGAATTTATTAAGAAAAGGGTTTGAACCTCTAGCTCCCTGTGACGGCACTCTATGGTAAGAACTCAAATAAAGACTGAATGCTTCCAGTTCATGTATTATTTTGCAATCCCTGAAACATTTTGCATGTCAGAAAGCGCACAGTAGCGCACAGATATTGCTCGAATGCTAAGCTGATGGGAAGCTAAACTGAGGGTTTTCTTATAAGTGAAAGTCTCTTGTCTTTATGTTCCACTATAAATTGAGAATGTTTTTCTCACTTCATGTTTTCTAATACTCTGTGGAAAACAGCATGATCAAGGTTTTACATAATCAAGGTTTAACTTGGCAGGCATGACAAGGGGGCGTGGCCAAGAGAGCTCAAAAGAGGGGGGAGAAAGAGCAAAAGATGGGGAAGAGAGAGCAAAAGATTGGGGAGAAAGAGCAAAAGAGGGAGGAGAGAGCAAAAGAGGGGGGAGAGAGAGAGCAAGAAAGGGGGAAGAGAGAGCAAAAGAGGGGGAAGAGAGCAAAAGAGGGGTGAGAGAGAGCAAAAGAGGGGGGAGAGAGAAAAAAAGACATGGTCAGATGGGAGTGGGCATGGCTGAGAGAGTGCAAAAGAGGGGGGAGAAAGAGCAAAAGATGAGGGAGAGAGAGCAAAAGAGAGGGGAGAAAGAGCAAAAGAGGGGGACAGAGCAAAAGAGGGGGGAAAGAGAGCAAAAGAGGGGGGGAGAGAGCAAAAAGAGGGGGAGAGAGCAAAAAGACGGGGAGAGAGTGCAAATGAAAGGGGAAAGAGAGCAAAAGAGAGGGGGAGAGAGCGCAAAAGAGAGGGGGGAAAGAGAGCAAAAGAGAGCGGGGAGCAAGGGCTGTACTGCAAAAAATGGCCTGCGTACACAGGCTTTAGGACTAGTAGAAAATAAAATGCAATGCTCTAACCATAATTCATTGTATATTCATGTTACGTTTCATGTTAAAAATATTTTTCTGACAGTTTGTGCTACATTATAAAGAACTTCAATAAATACCTTTAATCTTCCAACTGTCTTACAGTTCAAGAGCCATTTTTTATGTTTTAAAAATCATATTTATTTAATCATATATACGTTGTCTACTATGCACAGTCTACAAAATATAAAGCCTAAAGTAACTAAAACTAATCTCATTGGGTATTCTATTGTTCTATATATCTGCCTCTCTTCCATCATGCAAAATGTATAGAATACCACTCACTACACAGTACAAGAGAGCTTTAATGAACCCAAGACAGTGAATGGATAAGAATTTGAGAGGTTTTGGGATCTGTGATGTCAGTCTGTTCTTGTTCTTACAGTTGCCTCTTGAATCTTTGCAACACTTGCATAACATCTTTATTGTACTACAGAAGGAAGAGCAAGTATGCTTACTATAGCATGACCACAGTCTCTGAAAAAAACTTTTAGTCCTATATGTATTCCCTAGCAACACTTTCTAATGGCTGACCATTAGCTGCACGTATGGTTCAATGTAAAGCATTTCCCAGAGTGTCATGGAGTTTTACTTCTTGCTGGGACAAAAGGGCAGACACTACAGGTTATACTGTATTTGACCCACAACAGAGACCCCATTCTATAAATTTCTCAAATTAATATAGGGGAACCTTACATTAGTTTAATAATGGACAAGTACTGATGATGATTTTGCTTCACAAGGACCCTTTATTATTATTATTATTATCAGGTATTTGTAGAGCGCCAACAGTTTTCACAACACTATAAACATAGGCGGTATACAAGGTACCATTTATAGGGGTCAAATGGGTAGAGGTCCCTGCGGAGAGTTGCACTGTTGTAATCGGCTCTTATGCAGGGATCTACAAACAGCTGGGCTCATAGGTTTACATGCTAAGGGGTTCAAGGGGATAGCAGTGTAGTTAGGAAAGGTTAGTGTAGGTTGTATGCATCCCTGAATAGTAGAGCTTGAAGCTTTCAAAACTAGAGGAGAGTCTTGTGGAGTGGGGCAGAGAGTTCCACAAGATGGGAACCAGTCTGTAGAAGTCTTGTAAATGGGAATGCGAGGAGGTAACAAGAGAGGAGGAAAGTAGGAGATCGTGGGCAGAGTGAAGAGGTCAGGAGGGAGAGTATCTGGAGACAAGGTCCGAGATGTAGGGGGGAGCAGTACAGTTGAGGACTTTGTATGTCAGAGTGAGAATTTTGTGTTTAATCCTGGAGGCAAGAGGAAGCCAGTGAAGGGATTGGCAGAGAGGTGCAGCAGATGAAGAGCGACGTGTAAGGAAGATGAGCCTGGCAGACACAATTATTATGGATTGTAAAGGAGCTAGGGAGACCAGAGAGAATAGAGTTTCAGTAATTGAGGCGGGAAAGGATAAGAGAGTGGATTAGAATCTTAGTTGTGTCTTGTGAAAGAAAATGTCTAATTTTAGAGATGTTTTTTAAGGTGGAACTGGCAGGCTTTAGCCAAGGACTGAATGTGAGGAGTGAAAGAAATATCTGAGTCAAGTGTGACCCCAAGACATTGAGCATGTGGGGTAGGGGTAATGATGGAGTTATCGACAGTTATAGAGAAGTTGGGGGTGGAAATTTTTGAAGAAGGGGGGAAAATAAGGAGCTCAGTTTGGAGAGATTTAGCTTAAGGTGGTGAGAGGACATCCAAGATGAGATATGAGAAAGACAGTTAGTGACACGGGTTTTGCAAGGAAGGTCTGGTGCAGAGAGGTAGGTTTGGGTGTCATCGGCATACAAATGGTATTGAAACCCATGGGACTTTATTAATGAACCTAAAGATGATTTGTAGATTGAGAAGAGAAGGAGACCAAGGATAGAGCCTTGCGGTATCCTGACAGAAAGTTGTAACAGGGCAGAGGATGCCCCAGAGAAGGTACGGTTAGACAGATAGGAAGAGAACCACGAGAGAGCAGAGTCACAAATGCCGAAGGATTGGAGAGTTTGTAGCAAAAGAGGGTGGTCGACAGTATCAAAGGCTGCAGACAGATCAAGGAGGATATGCAGAGAGAAGTGGCCTTTGGATTTTGCTGTAAGTAGGTCGTTGGTAACCTTAACAATTGCTGTCTCAGTGGAGTGATGGGTGGCAAAGTCCAGATCGTAGTGGGTCAAGGAGGGAGTTTAGTGTAAGGAAATGGGATAGACGTACATATACTAGCTTTTGGAGTAGGGAAATAGGAAAGTAGTTTGATGGGGAGGTTGGGTCGAGAGAAGGTTTTTTTGAGGAGAAATATACCAGTGCTGAGGGAGAGGTTGAAAATGTGTGTGAGTATAGGGGTAAGGGTAGAAGAGAGGGTGGGGAGCAGCTGTGAGGGGATGGGTTTGAGGGGACAGGTAGTGAGGTGAGGGGATAGTAGAAGGGCAGAAACTTCATCCTCTGTAACAAGGGCAAAAGAGATAAATTTATGGCTATGTGGGTTTTGGATGATTGTGAGGTTTTGAGGGGGTTTGAGACTGGGTAGCATGTTGAGAGCTGATTCAATTTCTGTATGAAGTATTCCTGAAATTACGAGTTTATCATATTCAATTTTGCTGCTTGAACACTATTATTAATGGACAATTAGCTTGCAAAAAGATCTAATTCAATAGACAAAATAAGGATAAAGGAGGTGTTTGTAAACAATTTAATACACCCCAGGAGTAAATTAATCATTAGGTAATATGGAAGCTTTTAATCTTCCTGATTAACAATTACTAATAAATAGTCTAGCCAGAATTTGCTAAGATTTTTTTTTTTTTTTAACTCTTATTAACAAATAATGTAAGAATAATATATTTTTGGTATGGTTGAATGTAAGAAAGTGTTTATATGTAGGTAGACATACCTTTTTGAGAGCAATTGAAAATAGTAGGAACAAACGGAACTTGTAAATTATATAGGTGTAGGTGAGAGAGTAGGTTATCTGTGAGGTAAGTGTAGGCGGTTGGTGGGAGATAGTGAGGCAGAGCAGGGGGAGTGTAGGTTGGGCGTGACATAGTTATAGGCGTTCAAGGGGAGTTAATGGGTGCAGGTTGCTAGGAGGGTAGCAGCTATGTTTGTCTCGCCAGCTATCAACTGTCAAGACTACATTGCCTGAGCTAAGTAGTGTAGCTGTAGTTCCCACAGCAATATTTGAAGTGTGCCTACATGAAAACTATTTTTAGTTTCAGTGAGCACTCTGTCTGTGCTGTGTAGGCCCACTTCAAATACGCCCCCCAGCCGCAGCAAAATGCCGGCATTGCTGGACACGCCCCTTTTCTTAGATTATATCAACAGACCATTTCTTGCTTTCCTCATCCATGGGTTTTGTTGCTTTCCTCGTCCATGGAGGAATTGGCTGCTAATTCGGGGACTGTCTTGTGGAAGGATCAGACTGATATGCTACAATATATTTCTCCTCTGTGAATGGCATAGTGAACTAAAAGAGACTGCACCCAGAGGGGAACTGACCTTGTTGGCAAGCACAGAAGCTTTTGTTCTATCTCAGTTGAGTGTGTTACAGTATTGTTTCACATTGACCTATATTACATTTTCAAAATTTGTTAAATTAGAGAGACATAAAAGTGCAAAAAGAGCATTTTATCAATGTACTATTGACTGCATATAACTATGTGATGTATTAATCCATGGCAAAGAGGTTAAACACATAGTTAAATTCATTTCCAAAACAAAAATGTACTACTAGAACCCAACTGAACATATCTAGGGCCTGGTAATCTAAAGCTCTGTGGTCAGTGGATATTATATAAGAAGTATTTTGACAGTTTTTCTTGTTTTGCAGGGTTCTGTATATGAAGGAGAGACTCGTGTATTGCATTATAATGCTAAGAAAAGCCCCCAGAGATTTGGGAAGATTTCTCTCTATTCCTGCGAGTTTTTGATCATCATCTCTCTAGTGAGCCAATGAGAAGAGTCATATGTGTGTAGCCATTAATCACCAGTTAGCTCCCAGGAGTGTATTACTGCTACCGAGCTTACATTTTCTTTAAAGGGACACTCAAGTCAAAATTAAACTTTCATGATTCAGATAGAGCAGCAATTTTAAACAACTTTCCAATTTACTTCCATTAACAAAATCTGCTCAATCTTTTTATATTTACACTTTTTGAGTCACCAGCTCCTAGTGAGCATGTGCAATATACGTATGTGCATTTGTGATTGGCTGATGGCTGTCACATGATACAGGGGGAGTGAAAAATAGAAATTTGTCAGAAACAAATCAACTACTTATTTGAAGTTCAGAATAAGGGGTCAATTTATTAAGCTGCGGACGGACATGATACACTGTATCGTATCATGTCTGCCGCACATAGATAAATCCTGACAGCATACGCTGATTGCTGTCTGCCACCTCAGAGGTGGCGGACGAGTTAAGGAGCAGCGGTCTTAGGACCACTGCTTCTTAAAGGGATAGTAAACCCCACAATTTACTTTTATGATTTAGATAGAACATACAATTTTAAACAACTTTCCAATTTAATTCTATTATCAAATTTTCTTCATTCTCTTCTTATCCATTGCTGAAGGGACAGCATTGCACTACTGACAGGAAGCTGAAAATATCTATTTAGCCAATCATAAGAGACAAATGTGTGCAGACACCAATTAGCAGCAGCTCATTTTTTAACAAGGGATACTAAGAGAACGAAGCACATTTGAAAATAGAAGTGAATTTAAAAATGTCTTAAAATGACGTGCTCTATCTGTATCATGCAAGTTTAATGTTGACTTTCCAATCCCTTTAACTTCCGCTTCAGGCGGAACTGAAGCGGAGTGGGTCGGAAGCAGCATCCGCTGCTTCATAAATCGACCCCTTACTGCTATCGCATTGTCTTTTTATCATGCATTTGTTGATTATGAAAATCTACTGTATTTACTGGTCCTTTAACAAAAGATACCAAGAGAACAAAGTCAATTTGATAATAAAGGTAAACTGAAAAGTATCTTAAATTGCATGATTTTAATAAAGAAAGCTTAAATGACCCTAATAGTCATAAAATGACACTCTTTAATTTGCTAGAGGATGTCTTTTTAAGACTATTGACCTTACCCTACTTTATGTTTAACACCAGCAAATGGATTAAACACACAGTAAAAGTGCTATTCGGGACTCACGGGGCACTGCTGGTCCCAAGTTGCATATCTGAGTTATGAGACTAGCGCTGCTGATTGGATCATCTGCAGGTTTCAGCTCAGGACCTGCAGTGCTGGGGGGGGGGGGGTAAGCACACACTAGTGTAGGATCTCTAATCTTACAATTAAACTAATCTAACACATTTTTTTCAACTATTTTGACTTTCATGTTCCTTTAAAGGAAAAGTTCTCAAAGTCCAGCACCTGGGATCCAAGGTGTGCAATCACAGGGGCACTGCAAAATACCCCCAGTAAATGTAACAGGAGATAGTAGTCGCACCACCAAGTTGAATGAATAGTTTTCTTTATTGAGCCAAGATCAAAAAATCAGCAACGTTTCGGACGCAAGATTAAGGACTTGTGTCCGAAACGTTGCTGATTTTTTGATCTTGGCTCAATAAAGAAAACTATTCATTCAACTTGGTGGTGCGACTACTATCTCCTGTTACATGTTCCTTTAAAGGACCAGTCAACACATTAGATTTGCATAATAAACAAATGCAAGTTAACAAGACAGTGCAAATGCACTTAGTCTGAACTTCAAATGAGTAGTAGTTTTTTTTAATAAAAAATCTCAAAGTTATGTACATTTCCACTCCCCTTGTACCATGTGATAGCAATCAGCCAATCACAAATGCATATACGTATAGGCTGTGAATTCTTGCACATGCTCAGTAGGATCTGGTGACTCAAAAAGTGTAAATATAAAAGACTGTGTACATTTTTTTTAATGGAAGTAAATTGGAAAGTTGTTTAAAATTACATGCTGTAGAGTTCCGGAGGAGGAGCTAACTGCAAACACCTGTGTGTGGTTACCTTCCAGTCCTGCAGCTGCTGGCGGAGTTTCCTCTCGTGCCGAACCCAGAGAGCTGGGTAGCTACCTGGACAGCTTGTATCAACGCTCTTGGAACTTTGCAGTGGACAGACATCCCACTGCGCTGACGCTTTTAGTCAGCTTGTAAAAAGCCTGCACCCTGGAGCCTTTGTTTTTCCATATATTGGAACATTCATATCTAACCGCTAAGGAGAATTTGTAGAAAGAAGCCAGGTCCCTCCCTCCCCCACCGGTGCTGCGTGGGAGGTTGAGGCTGTGTTCGTGCATTCTACCTGCCTGCTTGACTAAATACCTTGAATACTACTTTCAACAATAGCAGGCTCACAGCGGACTCTTTACTTACCCCTCCCTCCCCCACCGGTGCTGCGTGGGAGGCCGGGGATGTGTTTGTGTACTCTATCGGCCCTGCTGATTAAACATATTGAATACAGCTATTAGCATTAGCAGGCTTGCAGTAGTCTCCTTACTTACCTTTCCCTCCCCCACCGGTGCTGCGTGGGAGGTCGAGAATATCGCTGTAGCCTAACATTTTTTTTTGCAAAGGAATTGCCCTGACTTACCTGGCTAAGTTACCTGCAGCAGAACGTAGGTCTTTTTTATACACCCTCATCTCCTTCACTGAAGCGCTGAAGAGCTGAAAGTTTACCGGGGGCTGCGGAACCACAATATTAGGCAGAGAACGGCGGGTGGTTGAAGCGGTCCTATCGGATAGTGACCTGAGGCTATCGGGCACCTTACCTGTTCCCCCTCTCCCCCACCGGTGCTGCGTGGGAGGCTGGGGCTGTGATTGGCCGGCCCTGGATTCTGCAGCCGCGGCCCCTCTGTGTGGCGCTTTGGGATCTTTCCGCTCTGATTTTGTATGGAGATGTAAGGGAGGGCTGCTTTGGAGGACGGCTCTGTTGGTGACCGGGTCCTTTTCTCTTGTCTTTGTCCCCGCTGGAGGAGCTGACTAGAAGGTACTTTGCTAATTAGAGACACAGCGAGCCGGGTACAGATAGAGTGGTAAGGAAGGTGGCTGTATCCTAAGCTCTTCAAGTAGGTACCTACTATTCTTATGATATTATTTCCAAAGGCTCCCTCTGTACACTCACCTGGCCAATGGGAGAACGCTATCAAGTTGGAAAAGCCAGGTAAGGCAAAGATTTACATGCACATAAAAGAGCCGGCTGAACTCTAATATCGCTATAACAATTTTTTGACTTTATCTTCAGTATCCGCAGAACTACTGCCTGTTAATGACTCATTGGGACACTTGAATCACAGCATTGCTTGGTGAAAAGCGTTATAAAAAACATAACTGGCATATTATGACAGAAATACTATTGCTTAGAAAAATGCAAAATATGTTTATCGTGTAATAAGATACTTTATCCTTTTTGTTCTCTTTTGTTCTCTCTTCTCTAAAATATAACTGGGGAATCAGTGACTGGGAAGCAGGTCATTGAAAATTTTATTGGGTCTTAAGGAAAAGAAATTGAAGGCTATTTAGTATAATCTAGGAAACAGTTGCTTGGTAATAAGGGAAGTTGCTTTAATCTCTGTTGAAGGTATTTTACTGCTTATTACTGATTGGTGAGGAAGCATATATATAAGCACAATAGTGTCTCAATCTCCTTATATAATAACTCCCCTATAAGAATAAATCTTTTACTTTGGAAAATAAAAATCTTATATTATCTTGCAGGGAATTAAGCTTTAGATAAGCTACTGTGTAACTATTTGCTTGTAAGTTCTATATAACCTCTGGAACAATATTAACATTTTTTATGATCGTACACCTAAAGAAAATACTGGATTAGACACTTTAGAGATAATAACTCTTATATAAGTTACTACACATAGTCTGTATTAAGAACCTAGGTGATTTGACAAAAAGATCTGATTTATGCTCTGATTCTTGCATCCTTGGCTGGACTTACTCACACCTAAGCAGCACTGGTTTAATTCACATCGAAATTCCCCCTCCCCCCCCCCCTCTTTTTTTTCACTACACACACACCCTCCCTCACTTACCCACCTAAGAACTCCTTCTTCTATAGACCCTATCATCACAATCACCTCCTCTTTTTTCACATTTTTTACATGTAAAGGAAACTGCTCCATTATAATTTTCTCTCCTCTCACTGGCACATGGATAAATTTCTTCACGTCTCACCCCGGAATCTTTCTCCAGCCATGGCAGCAAGACAGAGAGAAAAGAAAACGAAGGGAAATCAAGAGGTTGCCATGGAAGCTCAACCAATTTTGTTAAATGCTCCAACTATACATGAAACAACCAATATACATAGTTTAGTGGCTAGTATATCTGATGCGCTCTCTCCTAAATTTGAAGCTCTTAGAGCTGAAATCAAACAAGATTTTCTTTCTCTTACACAAGAGGTTCGCCAATTTTCTAACAGGTTGCAGGAAGCCGAACAAAGAGTGTCGGACCTGGAAGACCTAACAGCTGCACATAGCTCTAATCTAGAAGGTGTAAATGTTAATATACAGAAAATTCAAAACAGATTAGAAGACCTTGAAAACCGTTCTAGAAGGAACAATATTAGAATCATAGGTCTACCGGAAGAACAGCAATATGATAACCTTTTCAATTTTATCTCAGAAACTTTGCCTACAATTCTAAAGATGCCATCCACCTTATACCCTATTCCAATAGAGAGAGCGCATAGAATTGGTACATATCGTCCCGATAACAAAGGCAGATCCAGGCCTAGGCCTGTGATTGCCAGAATACTAAATTTCCAAGACAAACTTACATTATTTCAATATTTCCGTAAACAACAACCTGTTAAAATAGGAGACACCACAATTTTGATGTTTCAAGATTTCTCCGCTGATACTGCAGCAAGGAGGAGAGAGCTTGCCCCTGTTTGTTCAAAATTTATACAAAAAGGGTACCAGGCAACTATAATATTTCCTCATAAATTAAAGGTCAAAATTGGTGAGGCTACGCATTTTTTTGAAGAAGCCCATCTGGCCGAGAACTTTTATAATACACTGGGCTCCTAGGTTTCATAAATATGACTAAATCTCATTACTGGTTTAAATATAATATTCAGGCTTTTGCTTATGGGTAAGATCGCGTCTCTTCTAGACACGAGTCTTAGGGTTCAACTCTCACCCAGGCGGAGAGTGTTTTTTTTACATAATTATAACCTCTTTTTTTTTTTTTTTTTTTTTTTTTCCCTCCTTCTCTCTCTCTCTCTCTCTCTTCTTCCTCTCCTTTGCCTCCCCCCTTCTTATTTTATAAATGAATAAACGGAAGAATAATTGCAAAATAGTATCATGGAACGTAGGTGGTATAACTACCCCCATAAAGAGAAAGGCGATTCTTAATCACCTACGAAAAATTCAGACTGACATAGGCTTCATTCAAGAAACCCACTTATCAGCTGAAGAATCTTTAAAACTTAAGACAAACTGGGTAAAAGAAATATATTTTGCTTCTAGTGTTAGGAAGAAAAGAGGGGTTGCAATATTAATAGGTAAGAAAATTGATACTGAAGTTTTGCATGCCGAACCTGACCCTGAAGGGAGGTATATTCTATTGAAAATAAAGATTGCCCAGAAGGTGTACACGCTGTGTAATACGTATGGCCCTAATATAATTGATCCAAAATTCTGGAATGCTCTACAGACCAAATTAATATCTTACACAGAAGGTTGTCTAATAATGGGAGGAGATTATAATATGGCACCACAATGCCCAATTGATAGATTAAGGCACAATGATAAACAGTTAAAGCAAAAAAAAGATAATTTAGAGAGTAAGATGCTAAAAAAAATCATGCGGAACTTAACACTGCGAGATGTTTGGAGACATCAAAATCCTCTTACTCCGAGTTTTACTTGCCTCTCTAAGGCGCATAAGACACTCTCCAGAATTGACCTATTTCTAATAGATGAACGTATGTTAATGGGAGGGGTAAATTCAGATATAGGATCAATTTTTCTCTCGGATCATGCGCCGATTATACTTGAGTTTCAGCTTTCATCTACACGCTCCACTGCAACACGTTTTTTCTTTCCTTATTATTTGATGTCTGAAATAAAATTTAAGAACTGGCTTATAAACAGATACAAAGAATATGTAAACTTTAACAAAGATTATCTAAACCGTCCTGAAATATTCTGGGACACTGCGAAAGCGGTAATGAGAGGGGAGATAATCTCATATACCTCAGCTTTACATAAGAAAATCCGAATTAGAGAAAAAGAGTCTTGTCAATGTCTTATTAATTCTTATAACCACTTTTTGCTTGATAAATCTCCTGTCAATTGGGCAAAGTATGTCAAAGCAAAAAATGAGAGGGACACCTTTATCTTATTTCAAGAAACACAAAAAGAGTTAAAAATGCAGGCTAAGCTGTATAAATATGGTAACAAATCGGGTAAGATGCTGGCCAAATTAATAAGAAATGAGATGAAACAACCAATCATAGACAAATTAAATAGTAAAGGACAACAGCTTTCTGAAGCTGAGGATATATTAGGTGCATTCCAGGAATATTACCAGGAATTATATTCATTCAAAATAAGTGACACACATAAATCTGATGATTTTTGGAGAGGTATTACACATCCTATACTTACATCAGAAATGGCTGATAGTCTCAACGCCCCTATTTCCTTGGAAGAAATAGAGGAAGCAATTTCCAAGCTTTCTCTAAATAAGGCAGCAGGACCAGATGGTCTGCCTAACAAATTTTACAAGATTCTGACTGGAGAAATTACTCCACATCTTTGTACACTCTTTAATAGTTTTTTTTACTAGTGGTAAATTGATCCCTTCCTCATTTTCTAACTCCTACACAACTTTGATATTAAAAGATGGAAAAGACCCTGAACACAAGGAATCGTATAGGCCAATTGCATTGCTAAATTCGGATTACAAAATTCTTACTGCTATTCTAGCATCAAGACTGCAGGGGCCACTCTCAGAAATTATACACTCTGATCAAGCAGGTTTTTTAAATAATCGCAATTCGGCTTCCAAAATTAGGGAAGCTTTACTAGTGACTGAATATTTTGAAGCTACATCTAGTAATGGAGGAGAGGACCTACCTGACCTGGCTATAATTTCCTTGGATGCTGAAAAAGCTTTCGACTCTATAATTCATGAACATATCAAATCATCACTAAGGCAATTTGGTATAAGAGGTGACTTCTTAGAATTTATTGAGAATTTAAACAAACAACCAACTACAAGATTGATAGTAAATAACAACATTTCCTCCTCAATTTCTCTAGGTAGAGGAACAAGGCAGGGCTGTCCTCTCTCTCCGCTCCTATTTAACATCTCTATTGAGTCTCTTGCAATTAAAATCCGTCAACAATTAGATGGTATAAAGGTTCGCAGTTGCGAAATAAAAATCGGCCTTTATGCTGATGACTTGTTGCTTTACTTGTCCAATACCAAACTAAATCTACCAAAACTTTTACAGATTCTGGAACAATTTGGTGCATTTTCTGGCTATAAGATAAACACGTCAAAGTCAGAGATATTATGGCTTAGGAAAAATAAAACTTCAGTATTAAAAACCCCTTTCCATCAAGTAATAGATTCCTTTAGATATCTTGGGATTCATATTCCGGCAAGAGCTGCGAATCTCTATACCTTAAATATTCCTCCAGTGGTGAAAGTGATTAAAGAGAAGCTCTTAATCTGGCAAAATCTTCCTATATCACTTTCTGGAAGAATTGCCCTTTTTAAAATGGCTTTACTTCCAAAACTCTTATACATACTCCAAAATACATCAATAATTCTTATGGGAAAGGAAATACGTTCAATTAATACTTCCTTGACTCAGTTCTTATGGCAGAACAAGAGGTCAAAGATATCTTTTCTGAAACTCTCAGTACCAAAAAAAGATGGAGGCTTTGCTCTCCCGGACATAAGGCTATATAATCTCTCTTTTCTTGCTCGAGTTGTAACAGATTGGATATCGTCTAACAATTATGTTCTGAATAATCACCTCGAGTCCAATATCTGTTACCCATATTCTCTCCCTGCATTAATACATTTAACACCTAAGGAAGTCCCCATAGAAATTAAAAGACTCAAAACAATTTTCAATCCTCTTAAAGCCTGGCATAAAATAGTAACTCTTCTCTCAATTAATAATAGCGCTACTGACCTTTTGCCCATAATAGGCAACCCTGCATTTCAAGCAGGTTTACATTCTGAAATTTTTAGAAAATGGCACGCTCTGGGGCTGACAAAAGTACATCAATTAATTGATAAGGAAAGAAAATATATTAAAACATTTCAAGAATTGAAAAGAGATTTTGACCTGTCCAACAAGGACTTTTTTGCATTTTTGCAATTAAGACATTTTGCTCAAGACTTAGTTAAGAAGGCAGGTTGGGAATGGGGACTAGGTAAATTGAATGATTGGCTTGTTCTAACAAAGAAAGGCCATATGTCTATTGCACCGTGTTACCATCTTCTGGGTACAAATAAAGGAGAACCGGTTTTGGCAAAGTTGGTCTCTTACTGGAATATATTAATTCCTCAGAGTAATATTGACTCTAAAATCATCCAATTGTCAATTAAAAAAATCGCACAAGTGACACTATCTGCAACCTGGAGGGAGGCACATGCCAAGCTTCTACACGGGGCGTATTTCACTCCCGAGAGAGGCTTCAAATGTGTTAATGTAGGGTTTAATAAATGTCCTAAGTGTTCCTACCAAGCAGCTAATTTAACACATATGTTTTGGCACTGCCCAAAGATTAAAAATCTCTGGAATAAGGTTGAATATTGGTTAGAGAAGGTATTAAAGATAGAACAGGTATCTTTGACACTATTTCAGATAATACTTTGTTTTAAGAAAGGACATGACAGGCAAATTGATGAAAAAATAATAATCGCTACCATTCTTGCCACTAGATACTTAATTTGTAAGAAGTGGAAAAGTCACACAACTCCGAGTATCTCTGAAATAAAAAACTGCTTGAAAAAGCAATGTATATTAGATCAGAGAAACTCGGACATAAACAATGAACAAGATATCAAAAGATTTTTTAATAAATGGGCGGCTTTTTTAAAAATTTTCCCTGATTCAGAAAGAGACCATATTATCTTTCCTTTTAGAAATACAGAATTTGTCTTATTAGGGATTTGGTAAACATCAAGAGGAAGGAAGTGGTGGTATTAGGGAGAGAGGAAGAGGAAAAGAGAAAGATCTTCCCCCCCCCCTTTTTTTTTTTTTTTTTTTTTTTTTTTTTTTGATGTGTTGTCTCTTCGCATGGGTGGGAGAAATAAGGGAGGGTCATATGGAAATTAAAACCCCAAGCATTGACAGGAAAAGAAGTGTTTTTGTTCGTTTAACATGACGATCAGTTTAAATTTAACTATATGCATGAATGAATATAGTATTATGTTGATGAATCTATTGTATTATTTGATTATGCTATGTCTTCAGCTTTACAATAATATTTCTGGACAATGTTTGGATTATAAATAAAAATTAAAAAAAAAAAAAAAAATTACATGCTGTATCTGAATCATGAAAATTTAATTTAACCTGAGTGTCCCTTTAATGTGCCAGAAAATTCACTTATTCCAAGTTATTGAGAGCTATGTATTTTAAGGTTTTCATTTTATTTTAGAAGATATGGGGATGCAGTGGATGGACTGATTAAATAATGTAGGAGATAAGTTATCATTACGGGATATGAAGGGTAAAGGTCAATAATGATACCTAAGAATGATGTGTAGACTGATACCTACAAATAATGTGTATGCACGTGATATGTGAATACTTAACTTGCATGTTAAGCACTTTTTTCACAACCCACAAAATGAATACTTCCTTGTGCATATGACCTTATTAGATCCATGGTGATTTAAAGTGTCTTTAAACTGTTACAATTGTATTTAACATATGACTTGGAGTGGATTGGAATCTGATAAGGGATTCTTAGACTGTAAACTGATCAACAAGACTTGACTCTTCCTCAACAGCAGCTACTACCAGACAGTTCAAAAAGAACCCAAAGAAGATAATGCCACCCAATGCCATGGTTCACTGTTTGTATTTTATTTGACCTTTACATATTAGATCTTACAAATCAGTGTAAACTAAAGCTAATTTACAGCACTATTAAATGGACATTGCAGTCAACTATTTTATTTGTTTCATCTAAGAGTAAATTTCAAAATGTATTACATTTTTTTTTTCCCTTTTTTTTTTAACTTCTGCTCCTGTCAGACTTGTACAAGTCCTTTTACAATAGTAAAGTAGTTGTCCTTTTAATTGGGAAGAGTACACTGTAAAATTGTTTTTATATGAATGTATTTTCAATGACTTGATATAGCAGCTGCAGAGTATAAAATGTATGAGAAATTGCATTTTCAGGTTTATTCGGGAATATGAAGTAGCTGGTTTTGTGCTTTTTAAACCACTGCCTATTAAAATGGGTTGAGTTTCAGGTAATATCATGCCTCATGTTATCACTTTGTGTACACACACATTCTTCCTTATCTTATATTTGTCTGGAAAACCAAAGCTCAATACTTAGAGAGAACAATGGAAAATTAACATTTTATTACTTTACTATACTGCACCCCACTGGGAGTGTAATTTCTGCTGAGTGTGTTTACTAAGTCTATTCAATAGCGTATACTCCAGTATACAAACTTTTACATTAGGTATGGATACCACAGGCTAAATTATCTATTTCAAATGCCAAAATATGGGTAAAGGAGCTACTTGTAAACAATTTAATAAATGCCAGCAGATAAAATGGATCATTGGGAACAATTTAAAGGGGAGAACATTTTTGGGTAAACTGTCCCTTTAAGTTGATTAATTTGTGTGATTAAAACCATTACTCTAAATGCGAGAAATGCAGTTTTTGTAGGTGGGAAAAGCTTAAACAGTTAACTATAATGCAGAAAAAGCTTCAATAGCTCAAATATACAAAATATTTAAAAATGATTTACAAATGTATGTGAGCTGATTGATTCTGGTGTTAAAAAATAAGTATGTAAGCTTCCCTTTTGTCCTTGGTCAGTCCTGTCCCAATTAAAAAAAAAAAAAAAATAATAATATTTTTGTGCGGCTTGTTAAAGGGACAGTCTACTCCAAAATATTATATTTCATGATTCAGATAGAGATTGTAATTTTAAACAATTTTCCGATTTACTTTTATCACCAATTTTGCTTTGTTTGCTTGGTATTCTTAGTTGAAAGCTAAACCTAGGAGGTTCATATGCTAATTTCTTAGCCCTTGAAGGGCGCCTCTTCTCTCAGGGCATTTTGACAGTTTTTCACTACTAGAGGGTGTTAGTTCATGTGTGTCATATAGATAACACTGTGCTCACGCACGTGGAGTTCAGGTTAGCCAGCTCTGATTGGCTAAAATGGATGTCTGTCAGAAGAACTGAAATAAGGGGGCAGTTTGCAGAGGCTTAGATACAAAGTATCTGATTACTTCCTTTGCTGATTACCTCCTGCAACATTGCAGCTGGACGTTGTTACAACCTGCATTTGTTTCTAATCAGCTCTACTAAGTTGCACAGAGAGATTGCCAAGTTTTACTTTGATCTCCAACGATACAGATCATTCTGTTAGTCACTACTAGTGACCGCAAAGATTTCCTCTAAGTCACCACTGTTAGTGACCGCAAAGACCACTTTTAAGTCACAATCTGTGACCGCAAAGATACAACCACAAGTTAATACATGCAAGTCACAATCTGTGACTGCAAAGACCTTGCTGTATAACATCACTGATATCCGCTAAAGATTCTACTCCTAGTCACCACTTGTGACCGCAAAGACCCCACCACTAGTCACCTCTGTGACCGCAAATACCTCATTACAGTCACTACAAGTGACCGCCAAGTCCACTAGGCTAACACAGAAAGTGAGATACACATAGCCTAATGGTTAAGATCTCCCTCTCTTACCCTAAAGGTCACAAGTTCAATTCCCACCACTACAAGTGACCGCCAAGTCCACACTGCGAGGATTGCATTATAGTCACTGCACGTGACCGCAAAGTTTAACATCCAAGTCACTGAATGTGACCGCAAAGACCACACTAAAAGAGAAATCAGGTGTGCCAAGAGACCAGCGTAAGTTGCAATCTCCCCTAAGACTCCCTTATTACACACAGAATAGGGGGATACACATACAGATTAAAGTTTAAAAAAATTGCAACATAATAAGCACTTGACAGAATATCAAGGATTAATGGTTACATTACAACTATATTGAAACAGCTACGATCACAAGTGTGACGTAGGAAAAGTCACATGACATATTTTTAAATACCAGTCTCTCACTAAAGGACCGGTAACACACACCCGCCACAATAGCGGGGAGGTCATCTTGTTTGGATCTTAAAGTTTTTTTAATCCAATTTCTGGACATTATCATTTGTTACACTATATAACAGGTACCTGATTATCAAATAGCGGAAATATATACTACAGTTATTCAATTGTTTTCTCTGATGAAATCGATGTTATAAGGGAGACGTCCCTTTTTATTTTATGTATGCTTTTAACAAGTTATTAAATTTCTGTCTAATTATACAAATGTTTTATTAGTTTTTATATATAGATAAGAAGCTCACATTAGACAACAAGTTTATATATATCAGTTGTATATACCTGTTTACATCGTTTTATTAACTGAATGTTGATAAATACTTAGGATTACCTACAATAAATATATAATAACAACATTGCAGTACATACACTAAACATTTATCCAATCACAAAATACAATATATTCAAATTATAGAATTTAACTAAATACTCTACCCATGCTAATCTAGCGCTGGACTACATTCACTACTTAGATACAAAGTAATCACAGAGGTAAAAGTGTATTTATATAACTGTGTTGGTTGTGCAAAACTAGGGAATGGGTAATAAAGGGATTATCTATCTTTTTAAACAATAAAAATTCTGGTGTAGACTGTCCCTTTAATTTGGTTCATTTGTTTATCACAAAAAATATGGGGATTTTTTTTTTACATTCATCTAAAAAGTAATGCACATTTGGTTTGTCCTGTTTAAAAATAATATAATATCTTGCTATGCTTTATTCTTTGTATATGATTTCTGTATGAAAAGATAAAATAAATAGAATTATTGTGAAACAAAATTCAAACCTCATCAAACAAGCTTCTGTTTATACTCTGACAGTTTTTAGCGTGTGCGTTGATTAAAAGAGAACAATGTTAGAGATGCGCATCTGCTTTTTATGTATCATAAGTGTCAAAATGTAAAAAAAAAATGAAAAATCTATTGCTAAATGTGAAATTACATGTAATTAATTTAAATAAATTCATGATTTTCCTTTTGCTCATATTTATTCTTTTTTCTTTCACATGCAATCAATATGGCATGTCACTATGTCATTAGATGACTTGTACTGTGTAACAGAATCTGATTGGGAGACAGTTTGATTGCTTGCCTTTAAAGCTTTAAAGTAAATGCCTTTATTGTTGTCAGACATCCATTCATGGTGCTTTTGATAGGTTGTCAATGGAATCTATGATATAATTCAGTTTTCTGCACTGCCATATTGTATATTTTTATGCTTTCAAATAAAAAAGATTTTGCATCTTGAGAATTGCGCTTTGCAAAATAAAACAAAAGAAATTACTAAACCCAATACTAATCCATTAGCTTAACTCATAATTTATTCTCTCCGATATATACTGTAATTTGTCACTTAAAAGACATTTCTATCAGGAGAAAACAGACACGCAGACACAGCAGTATCATATAATTGCGCAGTGATTCAGCTGATAAATTACTAAGAAATGCAATTAGTTATCCTTATTTCAAACCAATAAGGCCTTTGAGAAAGCCTAGTCTGGCGAAATGTGCATCAGGTGCTCTGGGAGCTAACTATCCATTTGTTAATTTTCTCCTCTATATTTGCCACTTTGTGGTTTCTTATGCTGATGTATCACTTATTATGACATTGGCAGACCTATACGCTCCAGCATTGCACTTAAATAGGTTACTTTGTGTGGAGGTCATTCCTCCTTTATAGATAGTACATAGTGCAACCCGTGAGCATTTTTGGGTATATATCTGCCTAAGCTTATCCTTATCGTCAATTGTGGTATATTTCCTCTATATTGTCTATATTGGCTACACTACATGGATATGTTAGGATATGTTAGCTCTCCCTATATTCTGTTTTTAATCTAAGTCTTATTTATTCATTACTACATTAGTAGTCTATTTTATTTTTATAAATTAAATGTTAAGTTTTAATGACATACTTGCCCTGGACAGCCTTCATTGTCCTTTTTGCTCATTTTGAGTGCTCTGTTACTGTCCTACTTTCTTTCCTTATTTTCTACTATTATTTCAAACCAAGTCATAATTGGCTTTGATGGAGAACTCAGAAGTAAGTTCTGTAAAATATGGTTAAACTGACATGGTAGGTAGATGATAAACTATTCAAATGAGACTTTGGGACCATGTACTAAGCAGCGAGCAGGCAAGCTTCTCAACTCAAGAAGTTGTCCACTCACCTTCACTACATAGGGCAGCGGACGAACAGGATCCAATGCCCGTATGTATCATTACACACTCAAGTGAAGCCGCCCCTTCGCTCTCATGACCAATCACGTGAGAGAAGGGACTGTCAATCACCGAGAGCGTGTGATCTCTCAGTGATTTCTCCTCGTCACCTTAGAGGTGCCATAGAGTGCAAGAAGAATGCATATGCAAACTTGCCCCGCACGAGCTCTGGAGCAGCTTTTGCTGCTTAGTACATGGAGCCCATATATTTTTATTTTCTTTCAAACTACCTGTGAATATATTATTTAATGATTTAAAGGGATATGAAACCCACATTTTTTTCTTTCATGATTCAGATAGAGCATGCAATTTTAAGCAACTTTCTAATTTACTCCTATTATCAATTTTTCTTCTTTAAAATACAATACCGAAACCATGCTAACTGGTAAGCGTATTAAAAGTTGAAAGTAAACATGTACTGCCGAGCGCCATCTAAATTTGTGTTTGTCGGGTAAGCGCTACAAAAGACTTTGTATAAAGGGTTAGGGCTAAAAGTAAATGTGCACAACATACACAATATCTAATAAAAAATATTCATATTAATATTTTTATAAGGTTTAAAAGGTATATGACAAAGTGTTTGAATGGAAAGGGCTATATTGTATACAGTTGCAAGAAAAAGTATGTGAACCCTTTGGAATGATATGGATTTCTGCACAAATTGGTCATAAAATGTGATCTGATCATCATCTAAGTCACAACAATAGACAATCACAGTCTGCTTAAACTAATAACACACAAAGAATGAAATGTTGCCATGTTTTTATTGAACACGCCATGTAAACATTCACAGTGCAGGTGGAAAACGTATGTGAACCCCTAGACTAATGACATCTCCAAGAGCTAATTGGAGTGAGATGTCAGCCAACTGGAGTCCAATCAATGAGATGAGATTGGAGGTGTTGGTTACAGCTGCCCTGCCCTATAAAAAATACACACCAGTTCTGGGTTTGCTTTTCACAAGAAGCATTGCCTGATGTGAATGATGCCTCGCACAAAAGAGCTCTCAGAAGACCTACGATTAAGAATTGTTGACTTGCATAAAGCTGGAAAGGGTTATAAAAGTATCTCCAAAAGCCTTACTGTTCTTCAGTCCACGGTAAGACAAATTGTCTATAGATAGAGAAAGTTCAGCACTGCTGCTACTCTCCCTAGAAGTGGCCATCCTGTAAAGATGACTGCAAGAGCACAGCGCAGACTGCTCAATGAGGTGAAGAAGAATCCTAGAGTGTCAGCTAAAGACTTACAAAAGTCACTGGCAAATGCTAACATCCCTGTTAGCGAATCTACAATATGTAAAACACTAAACAAGAATGGATTTCATGGGAGGATACCACAGAGGAAGCCACTGCTGTCCAAACAAAACATTGCTGCACGTTTACAGTTTGCACAAGAGCACCTGGATGTTCCACAGCAGTACTGGCAAAATATTCTGTGGACAGATGAAACCAAAGTTGAGTTGTTTGGCAGAAACACACAACACTATGTGTGGCGAAAAAGAGGCACAGCACACCTCATCCCAACTGTGAAGTATGGTGGTGGGGGCATCATGGTTTCAGGCTGCTTTGCTGCGTCAGGGCCTGGACAGATTGCTATCATCGAAGGAAAAATTAATTCCCAAGTTTATCAAGACATTTTGCAGGAGAATTTAAGGCCATCTGTCTACCAGCTGAAGCTCAACAGAAGATGGGTGTTGCAACAGGACAATGACCCAAGGCATAGAAGTAAATCAACAACAGAATGGTTTAAACAGAAGAAAATACGCCTTCTGAAGTGACCCAGTCAGAGTCCTGACCTCAACCCGATTGAGATGCTGTGGCATGACCTCAAGAAAGAGATTCACACCAGACATCCCAAGATTATTGCTGAACTGAAACAGTTCTGTAAAGAGGAATGGTCAAGAATTACTCCTGACCGTTGTGCACATCTGATATGCAACTACAGGAATAGTTTGGTTGAAGTTATTGCTGCCAAAGGAGGTTCAACCAGTTATTAAATCCAAGGGTTCACATACGTTTTCCACCTGCACTGTGAATGTTTACATGGTGTGTTCAATAAAAACATGGCAACATTTCATTCTTTGTGTGTTATTAGTTTAAGCAGATTGTGATTGTCTATTGTTGTGACTTAGATGATGATCAGATCACATTTTATGACCAATTTGTGCAGAAATCCATATCATTCCAAAGGGTTCACATACTTTTTCTTGCAACTGCATATACATCCCCAATTCCGGATAGGTTGGGACAGTATAAAACATTTCAAAGTAAACAAACAAAAAGAGTAATTTGAAAATTTGTTTCACCCTGTACTATATTGAAAACACATTATTAATATATTATTTGATATTTTACTTTGTGAATTTAAAGGGACAGTAAACCCCTAAAAAATCTTGAATGATTCAGGTAGAGAATACAATTATAAACAATGTTCCAATTTACTTCTATTATCTAATTTGCTTAATCTTTTAGATATCCTTTGTTGAAGAAATAGCAATGCACATGGCTGAGCCAATAACACGAGGCATCTATGTGCAGCCACCAATCAGCAGCTACTGAGCCTGTCTAGAAATGATTTCTGCAAAGAATATCAAGAGAATTAAGCAAATTAGATAATAGAAGTAAATTAGAAAATTGTTTAAAATTGCATACTCTTTCTAAATCATGTCCCTTTAACCCCTTAATGGCCAAGGACATGTCAGGCATGTCCTACAAAAAGTGTCAGTTAAGGACCAAGGATGTGCCTGATACGTCCTCTGGGGTTTCAAATGCTGGAAGCAATCGCGATCACTTCCAGATGCTTTCAGGGTATTGCAGTGATGTCTCAATATTGAGGCGTCCTGCAATACCCTTTTTTTAGGCACCGATGCAGAGACAGACACTCTGTGGCCCTCTCTGCATCGGCCAATAATGGTGCCGATCATTGGTGGGTGGGAGCTGTAGCAGGGAGGTGGATGGACGGCCCATCGCTGGATCAGTTCCTGATCCTCTTCATCCAGTGCGCGTGAGTGGTTGGGAACGCACGGCTGGGGTTGGGCGTTAGAGTGTGCG
The DNA here is from genome assembly GCF_027579735.1 of Bombina bombina. Taxonomy (NCBI): domain Eukaryota; kingdom Metazoa; phylum Chordata; class Amphibia; order Anura; family Bombinatoridae; genus Bombina; species Bombina bombina. The sequence continues at coordinate 151,612,569 of NC_069502.1, forward strand.
TGTGTGTGTGCGCATGCGCTAGTACATAACTTGCTTTGAATTGCTTTGAATTGTATGGGATGGAGGGAGAGGGAAAGAGGGTGAGTAAATGTTAAGAAAGGGATCTGGGAGAGGAAAGGGGTAGACAATTGGGGGGGCAGCTACATTACAGAAAATTGGCTTTTTTGCCAAAAAAATAAACACTTTTTTTTTTAGCAAACTTGGTACTGACAGACTGCTGCCAGTACCCAAGATGGCAGCAAATAGGTAGAGGGGGAGAGTTAGTGAGCTGTTTCAGGGGAATCAGGGAGGTTGGGGGCTACGGGGGGATCCAAGACTGCAGAATAAATACAAATAATTTTTTTTTATTATATATATATAAAAAACACCTTTTATTTTAGTACTGGCAGACTTTCTGCCAGTACTTAAGATGGCGGTGACAATTGTGAGGTGGGGGTGGGAGGCTGATCTCTACACTAAAGCTAAAATTAACCCTACAAGCTACCTAATTAGGGCATAATACAAGTGTGGTGTGCAGCGGCATTTAGCGGCCTTCTAATTACCAAAAATCAATTCCAAAGCCATATATGTCTGCTATTTCTGAACAAAGGGGATCCCAGAGAAGCATTTACAACCATTTGTGCCATAATTGCACAAGCTGTTTGTAAATAATTTCAGTGAGAAACCTAAAGTTTGTGAAAAAGTTTATGAAAAAGTTAGCGTTTTTTTTTTATTTGATTGCATTTGGCGGTGAAATGGTGGCATTAAATATACCAAAATGGGCCTAGATCAATACTTTGGGTTGTCTACTAAAAAAAAATATATACACGTGAAGGGTTATTCAGGGATTCCTGACAGATATCAGTGTTACAATGTAACTATTGCTAATTAAAAAAATAAAAATGTTTTGGAAATAGTAAAGTGCTACTTGTACTTATTGCCCTATAACTTGCAAAAAAGCAAAGAACATGTAAACATTGGTTATTTCTAAACTCAGGACAAAATTTAGAAACTATTTAGCATGGGTGTTTTTTGGGGGTCAAAGTTAGAAAAAGTGTGTTTTTTTCCATTTCGTTAATCATATTTTGTAAAACAATTTATAGCAAATTTTATGATATGATGAAAATAATAGTATCTTTAAAAAGTCCATTTAATGGCGAGAAAAACGGTATATAATATGTGTGGGTACAGTAAATGAGTAAGAAGAAAATTACAGCTAAACTCAAATACTGCAGAAATGTAAAAATAGCCCTCGTCCTTAAAGGGACACTAAACCCAAATTTTTTCTTTCGTGGTTCAGATAAAGCATTCAATTTTAAGCAACTTTCTAATTTACTCCTATTATCAAATTTTCTTCGTTCTCTTGCTATCTTTATTTGAAAAAGAAGGCATCTAAGCAATTTTTTTGGTTAAGGATGATGGACAGCACTTGTTTATTGGTGGATGAATTTATCCACCAATCAGCAAGAACAACCCAGGTTGTTCACCCAAAATGGGCCGGCATCTAAACTTACATTCTTGCATTTCAAATAAAAATACAAAGAGAATGAAGAAAATGTGATAATAGAAGTAAATTAGAAAGTTGCTTAAAATTGCAGGTTCTATCTAAATCACGAAAGAAAAAATTCGGGTTCAGTGTCCCTTTAAGGGTAAGAAAATTGAAAATCGGTCTGGTCACAGTTAAAGTGTCAGTAAACTTTAAAAATAATGTTATATAATTCTGCACATAGTGCAGAATTATATAACATTATATTAGCCAAACATTTATAAAACCTAATATTCCCTATTACAGGTGGCCCTCGTTTTACAACGGTTCAATTTACACCGTTTCAGAATAACAACCTTTTTTTCCAGTCATGTGACTGCTATTGAAAAGCATTGAGAAGCAGTGCATTTATTAAATTAGCCAATAGGTGGAGCTGTCAGCTTGTGTTGCAGCAAAGCCAAGCAAGCTGAAATTAATTAATTTAACCAGACCTGAGCTATCAAGCAGATTTCTAAGGAACAAGATATTCCTGTCTATAAATCAGTGCAGATTGGAATGCATAGAAAGAACTGTTTGCAGAAAAAAGCAAGTAAAGTCTGTGTTGTGTGATTATTTTACTAGGTTTATAATGCTGTTTAACAAATGTTTTTGTTCATTTAACTTAGTTTAATTATATATTCTGTGTTGTGTGATTATTTTATTAGGTTTATAATGCTGTTTAGCATTTAAAGCCTTCATTTCAAAGCTTTAAAAATAATGTATTAGGTGTTACTTATGCCAATTTTGAGAGGGGCCTGGAACCTATCTCCCTCACTAACCATTGACTTACATTATAAACTGGGTTTCAGTTTACAACGGTTTCGATTTACAACCATTCCTCCTGGAACCTAACCCCGGCGTAAACTGAGGGCTACCTGTAATTTAAAAAAAAAAAAGGCGCTATTTCACAGACCCGCTCTCTGCTCTCTGCTGAGCGGGTCTGTTATATTTACTGAGCGCATCGGGCCAGCTGTATAGTCACAGCACGGCCCGACCGCACCATAAGACTAAATGCAGCTCGCTCCTGTGACAGATTTGGATTTGCTGTAAATAGTTTACATTCCAATGTTCTTTACATAGTAGAAAATGTTATTTGTATATTCAAATATATATTCCTATATATATCTGTTATATACCTATACCTGTATATATATATCTGTTATATACCTATATATATATATCTGTTATATACCTATACCTATATATATATATCTGTTATATACCTATACCTCAGAAAAGAGTAGAGTCAGAAATGTTAATTTCTGGCTCCAAGGGCAGATTGCATTTTTTAGCACTTACTGTCCCCTATTACTAATATAGGTATCAAAACCTTGAATAGGAAAGAGATGTGGGTGGAGCAGCGTATGTCTAAAATTAAAACCTAACTTTTATTTCAACACTTAAAAAAAAGAAGAAAAAATGATAATATCATACAATTAAAAACACAAATTCGCGTAGAACTTGGAAATTAGGGTTAAATTGTACCCTGTGTTTAGTATTTGGATGGGGTAACGATAAGAGAGAGGGGTATCAATATTCAGATATTATAGTTCTAGAATAAGGTTATCTGAAGAGCTGATGTAAGTGTGGATTCTCTTGTATCTCTGACACCTGTGTTATTGTGTCAAATTATTGTTGTGAATGCCTATAGTGTTACTACAAATGTTTTATCTCTCTGATCTAACTGGATAATATACACCTCCTCTATTGGGCTTGTGTTACAAGCTGAGATGATGAAGTATCGTACTCAATTAAATTTATGAGAGAATAAACTGTTATGATTTAAGATTTTAGTATTGTGTATATATACAGAAGTGATTCTGCTATATGTATTGAACTTGTATGATTTAGGATTTTAGTAATGTATATATATGCAGAAATGATTCTGCTGTATTTATTGAAGTTTAAATATTGAGAAGAAATGTATAAATCGAGTTGCAGTGTGTTGTAAAGATAAGTGCCTTTAGCTAATGCTTAAATAGCAATTTATATATTAGTTCTTACACACGTAATATGAGCATTCCCCTTATTTCTGGGGTACTCTGCTTTATCCAGAAGTTGTTATATCTTTTCTCTTAATTTTATTTAAGTGAACAGATTTTTTTAAAACATGCATATAGACGCTTCTATATATATGTATTTAGTTATTTAACTCGTTAATACCGATATTTGTATCAATAGTTGGAGATGATATAGATTAATACTTGTGATCAATGTCTTAGTGTGATAATGAGACTTGGTTGTTATTGTGCTTATTGTTCAGTCTATTTGTTCTAGTAAACATGGATACTAGTGGAGTATTGGGGTCGCAAGCTTCAAATGAAATAGTTATTGGTTCTATTTTATATATAGAATCAAGTCAGTATCGAGCTGGTTGCTATTTCCCCTTAGTATCTATGTTGGCTTTGAGTTAAATACAGTTTTGTGTGATTCAGTATGTTACATTGTTTTGTATATTTTTAAATTTTCTCAGAAGTCACTACACTTGACCTAATGTATTGTTTCTTTATTTGCTGACACTGTTGTATATGTTTGGTCTATTCAGTCTTAGATCTTACTTGCTAGTACAGGATTTGTTCACAATATTGTTTATATATTCTTGCGGTTCACTTGTATTATTAATTACTACGGTCAGCTGTATAATACCGCAATGGTTTTATATATCTAAACCCTGATAGCTTTCTTATATAAATTTCTTATATTTATATAGCTCTTTATAATTATGCTATTGGGTAGACCAAACAAATGTGGGTCTTAATTTGTTAAAATAACAACTGAGCTGAGTCAGCAATAGTCCCCCGGTTTCCAGCAGTATTGTTTGGGAGCCGGTATATTTTTAGGTATAACAGTCGTGTGATCTTTTAGAGTGTTGACTAGCGTCAGATAGATTGTAGTATATTCCGGTCAAGTAATACTGGAACTTCTATAACGGCAATTACTTAATAAAGTTCGGAGTCACACTTGTTTTCTTTTCACATTCACACTATATTATGGTTTCGTTATCCTTGCATTCACAACGTATTTAAGTAATACTGAATCTAGAAACATCCACTTCAGCTTCCCCCAACTTGTTTTTACATTAATCCCCAATACTCATTCATGCATTCATTGTTTTATCTAAGTTCTACGTTCTTTTGCTGATTAAAAACTAAATGGGTTGAAATCGAGATGTCAACCTCTCCCTAACATGTTTCGCCGTTTGTAATTCCGGCTTTTTCAAAGACCCTACTGTCAAATTTGCTTAGTTCCTATGATATTCTGTGTTGAAGAGATACCTAGGTAGGCATCTGGACCACTACATGGCAGGCAATAGTGCTGTGCTCTTGGCAAATGGATACCATTTTTGCAAAACTGCTTCTATATAGTGCTCCAGAAATTAGCTGGCTCCTAAGCATATGTCCCTGCTTTTCAACAAAAGATACCAAGAGAACACAGAAAAACTGATAATAGAAGTACATTAAAAAGCTGTTTAAAATCACATGCTGTATCTGAATAAACATTTTTAAGTTTCATATCTCTTTAAAGTCTATGGGGAGAAGTGCGGTCGCAATAACCGTAGTCCTGAAGTTAGCACGTGTTGAATTTTGCTCGCACGCAAACCGTTTACTTTTAACTTGTAATATGCATGCTAACCCGCACTTTTAAAGTTTACTTCTGGACCTCGAAAGAGCAAAATAGAGCGCCACTTATAATCTGGCTCATAGAGTTGCAGGAAAGTGATAAAATGACATGCTCTAAGGAATGTGAGCATATAATATTTTTACTATACTGGTCCTTTTATGAACATACACAGAGGGAAAAAATAATGTTAGTAGTAACTCTAACAACAGTCTTATTCTTTTGCTTCTGTCATTCATTTTAATATATGCACTAAATACAACATTGCAATTCCATACCAGTACATATCTCTAATATTATAGAATATTCTGTGTGAATAAAAGTGTTATGTTTGTAAACCCAGACAAAGGCTAAAGCTAGGAATGTGCCAACAAAGGCATTCTATTTTACAGCACAATGAAAACAGACTGAACTTGCTTATTGGACCCCATTGCATTCTACATTTGCTGACTTTCAGTGGAAAAATCAAGAACACACAAGAGGAGTGAAAAAGCCCTTTTAATAAAAAGTGTTTTCAAATGTCAAAAACAAAAACAAAAAAAGCTCATAATTGTACAATTTTCTTACATTTGGTAAAACGATCATATAATATTACTATATTGTATATACTGGTTAAAGTATTAAATGTGTCATCAAACAAAAGTTAATAATGTTTCAGGAAGGTACAATACTGAAGATTAAAATGACAGCAAATTAATTTTGCTGCATCTTTAACAAGTTGAGAAAAAATAAATAGGACACTTCAAGCATCAATACTTACGTTAAGCAAATTAAATGATATAATCGTAATTTATTTTATTTTTAAAAAGGACATGAGTATAAACTGTGTGACATATGGTGAAATACATTTTTTAATAAAAAAAACTTTGTGAATGGAATGTAATCTAAAAAATATTTAATAAAAATATTACAGAAAAAAGTTATAAGGGCTAAAAGATATGAGCTCTCAGGTGTTAAAACAAAAGGCAGACAAAGGGCATTAACATTCATATACATCTCTAAATATGGATATGTATGTATATATATATATATATATATATATATATATATATATATATATATATATATATATATATATATATACTCACCGGCCACTTTATTAGGTAAACCTTGCTAGTACTGGGTTGGACCCCCTTTTGCCTCAGAACTGCCTTAATTCTTCTTGGCATAGATTCAACAAGGTGTTGGAAACATTCCTCAGAGATTTTGGTCCATATTGACATGATAGCATCATGAAGTTGCTGCAGATTTGTCAGCTGCCCATCCATGATGCGAATCTCTTGTTCCACCACATCCCAAAGGTGCTCTAATGGATTGAGATCTGGTGACTGTGAAGGCCATTGGAGTACAGTGAACTCATTGTCATGTTCAAGAAATCAGTTTGAAATGATTTGAGCTTTGTGACATGGCGCATTGTCCAATTTTGGTGAGTCTGTGCGAATTGTAGCCTCAGTTTTCTGTTTTTATCTGACAGGAGTGGCACCCAATGTGGTCTTCTGCTGCTGTAGTCCATCTGCTTCAAGGTTTGATGTGTTGTGCGTTCAGAGATGATATTCTGCATACCGTGGTTAGAGTGGTTATTTGAGTTACTGTTGCCTCTCTATCATCTCGAACCATTCTCCTCTAACCTCTGACATCAACAAGGCATTGTCGTCCACACAACTGCCGTTCACTGGATATTTTCTCTTTTTCTGACCATTCTCTGTAAACCCTAGAGATGGTTGTGCGTAAAAATCCCAATAGATCAGCAGTTTTTATATACTCAGACCAGCTCATCTAGCACCAACAAACATGCAACATTCAAAGTCACTTAAATCTTCTTTCTTCCCCATTCTGAAGTTTTGTTTGAACTTCAGCAAGTCGTCTTAACCACGTCTAGATGACTAAATGCATTGAGTTGCTGCCATGTGATTGGCTGATTAGCAATTTGTGTTACCAAGCAATTGAACAGGTTTACCTAATAAAGTGGCCGGTGAGTGTATATGTTTATATGTGTGTGCATATGTATTTATGTATTTATATGTGTATATGTATTTACAGTTCATTGGAGCCCTTTGCAGTTAAGTAGATAAAAACAATAAAAAGCATATTTATGCAATAGTCATATTTAATAAAGTGTTATACTGTGTTTGTACTGAAAACATTTCACATTCCAATGTTATGCACATAGCAGAGTATGTTCTAAGTATTTATAAATGAATATTCCTATATATATCTGTATATATATATATATATATATATATATATATATATATATATATATATATATATATATAGGTATATATATATATATTGTAACAAAATACCATCAGATATATGTAGAAATATGTATTTATGAATATATAGAATATATAGAGCTAATTGTTCTATGTGAATAACATTGGAATGTGAAATATTAATATTTTCATGTCGGTTGGAGCACTTGAGAATATGTGATCAGGTTTGTGCTCGAGTAAGGGGATTTTTCCACTTTTTTTAATTCTATGGGGAATACATTTATTTGCGCGCGATATCCTTAAAGCTTACTTCTAGCGGAGTTAGCGCAAGAGCAGGATCGTTAAATTCCGCTCCACTTGTAATCTAGCCCAAAATAGGACAGACCTCTAAAAATGTAAAAAATGGACTGTCTGGCAAATTCAAGTCTGTAAAAACACTAACTTAATTCCTCAATAAACAGAATGCTACAGCAACATGAATTTGGTCACAAAATATTCCTTATATATACATAAGTCTCTAAAACAAACAGTAGAACATAGTGCAACCCTCACAAACAGTAGAAAAGTACGGGTAATATCATCAGGACTGTAAAAAAATAATAGTCAAAACGTTTCAACTTGAGAAATGCCTCATACTGTACTGACACACATTGACACTTAGCAGTTATTAACAGTCCTATTTTCTGGTAAGCAAATATTAGCAGAGTTGTACTTTCTCATATTCACGCATGGTTGTACTAAGTAGTATTATTTATTGCATGTAAAGTTTTGAAATTTTGGAATCTGGATCCAGTATAGAGATTTGTTTGTAGAATACAGGTAGAAAACCCTTTATCCAAACTGATTCTGGAATATTTGCATCTTTAAAGATGGGACAGTTTGGAGAGGGGATGGAACCAAGTGTAGACTACAATATCGTATGTCATTTAGACAATATTTACATGTCATAACACAGCTTATACCTGCAACCTCAAAGTAGTTTTATATAATTTCTAATATGTTTGTATACATAGCACCATTAGAAACTGTGAGGTCAGATGCTGGTGAGGCACTGGCTATGATACGCCCACGAAACAAACACATATATAAATATATTTTATATATATATATATATATATATATATATATATATATATATACAAACATACATACATATATGTATATATATATATATGCACACAAACACACAAACTTACATATATATCACTAAATTACTGTCACCAACAAGTATTTAGCACATGAAAAGAGTTAGTTATGTCAACCTCTAGCACATAACACAAGTACTAGGCAGAGACAGACAGACATACCCACACACACAGGCAGACAAACTCCCACACAGAGACAGACCCACACACACAGGCAGACAGACCCACACACACAGACAGACTCACACACACAGACAAACAGAACCACACACACAGACAGACAGAACCACACACAGAGTCAGCCAGAACCACACACAGAGGCAGACAGACCCACACACACAGGCAGACAGACCCACACACACAGGCAGACAGACCCACTCACGCAGGCAGACAGACCCACATACACAGGAAGACAGACCCACACACACAGGCAGACAGACCCACTCACACAGGCAGACAGACCCACACACACAGGCAGACAGACCCACACACGCAGACAGACAGATCCACACACACAGTCAGACAGACCAACACAAACAGGCAGACAGACCCACACAAACAGGCAGACAGACCCACACACACACAGGCAGACATTCCCACACACACAGGCAGGCAGACATTCCCACACACACAGGCAGACAGTTCCCCACACACAGGCAGACAGACCCACTCACACAGGCAGCCATACCCACACACACAGGCAGACAGACCCACACACACAGGCAGACAGACCCCCACACACAGGCAGACAGACCCACTCACACAGACAGACAGACCCCCCCACACACACACACAGAAAGACCTATTTCCAGCAGTCACTAGCTGACTTCAAGTACAAAAAAGTTTCCCATCATGCCACAATTCCCAACACACTATAAACTAATCTAACCTTTCTTGGCACTAAGGTAGAGCAGTTGCACAGTGGAAATGCACAAAGCAACAGTGGTTGTGTGCTAGATTCAGTCCAGGGGAGAAACTACAGGGGGTGCAGAGGTTGCAATTGTGACTGGACCCCCAAGGGTGGGGGCCCAGCTTAAAAAAAAAAATTTACAATAAAAAACGTTGACCTGCCACTGCCTGCACTGATATCATGTGAGTGTGACATGATGCTTCACTAGTGTCTCTGACTACAGGGGTTAGTGTTTCTGTTTTACCCATTGGTGTTTATATGTGTGTGTATGTGTGTATACGTGTATGTGTGTATGTATGTATGTGACTGTGTGCGTATTTATGTATGTATGTGTGTGTGTATGTTTGTGGAACCAGCAAATTACAGACCTTGTTATTACAGCATGGGGGGCGGGGTGTAAACAGTGTCAGTCAAGACAGTGCCACTATATACAGTCCGGGGGGCTGGATCATGTCACAGACTACTGTGGTCACTTTTTAAAGTACTGGGGTGGGTAGGGTCAGGCCAGCCATCTCACCGGCAGATTACAGACTGTGTAACTGACTCACTATATACAGTACTGGTGGGTTAAACAGTGTCACTATATACAGTAATAGGGGGTCAGACCATCTCACAGACTGTGGGCACAGGGTACCTCCTTTTGCAGACATGTAATATGATTCACATTTTTTACTGTGTTAAATGTAAAAAAGAAAAATGTATCAAATTCACTTTTTTTGGGGGGTGGGGGGGCCTTCTTAGATTCTTGCAACTGGGCCCTGTGGTTTCTAGTTACACCTCTGATTCAGTCCCTATTCCACTCATCTAAACCAGCCACACAGCCAATGTACACCTCAGTGCTGTTAGTGCGCACTGCAATGACACTAATGTCCCTCAGCTATAGCTGTGTATGAGCAGACTGTAGACATACTCCATGAAGCTAATATTAGTTCTTTATACATGTGAAGAAACAGTACAAACGTACCAGGTACTCCAGTATATAAAGTGACAGTGCCGGGTATAAACAATAGCGTTGTAACAGTGTAGTTGAAGCAAACCTTGGGGAGTAAACCGTCTCTTAACTGTGGAGGTTAAGTTAGCGGTAGCTATATATAATTACGCTGAAAAGGTAATGGAAGTGGAAATGGAACTCACTACTCACTGGTCAGCAGACTCACCCACTCGACGGGGAAAAAACAATCAACCGCATTACAGCCGGTCTTGCTCCAAGTGAACACAAAAGTGCAGTTCCGAAATTGCCGGTTAACCTCTTCAGCGTTCCGTGCCTTCACCTCCGCGAGGCTGCACTGCTATGCGCATGGGCACTTCCTGTAGCCGTGATCTGACGTCCGCTCAACACTGCAAACTCCGCTAGACTGCCTTCCTCCACAGTTGAATACCCAGGTAATATACAACAACCCGTAGCTGCAGGGCAAAATGAAGACAGGAGTGCTCCTTACCCTCCTATAGGCAATGAGAAAAAATAAGTCCAAAAAGTCTCCACTTGTAATAAATAAAATTCAAGCTTTATTCAGGAACCAGGTCCAGTATGCATAAAAATAGTATGGAGGTAACATCAAGGGATGATAGGAGAGACGAATAAGTCTTACATGTTTCGGCAAGGTATAGCCGTAATCATAGACATAAATTCATACAGGTGTCACCCTTATTTACACAGGTACAATGTTCCCCATTGGTTAAAACATAACACACCCTACCCCTTACCTCCCTTACTAAAGAACACAGAATATTAACCCTTTAATGCAGACAAAAATGTGTGTATAGGACTAAAATACAGAGTAATAAATGTTGCAGGCTCAAATACAATAGAAAAAGATTATTTACATAAAATGGAATACATAAAAATATAAATATGGACAGCAAATTTACATGATCAAGACAATTTATAGAATATACATAATTATAATAAAATTCATCAAAAAAGACAAACTTATAACACCTGGATTAAATTTGAGAAATGTATCATTAGGACTGCAATTGAGATTTAAGAGAAATAAATGCATTTACACAATACCATAGCAAATGCTAATTAACTCATGAATAAAGATACAAATGCTTAATAGTGCCCTATTATTTAATGCTCAAGAAATGAATAAATACTTGACATAATTATTAGATACATACATGTATAAATACATTAAATCTCAAATCACTCTTAAATGAGCAAAAAATATATACACACAATTTAAACTCAAGTTTTTTACACCCTAGATAAACTGGTCCAAATAGTGCAAAGTGAGAGTAAAACAGAGGATAAAAACCTCTTGCACTCACTCCAGTATTTTACCATAAGGTGTATACAAAAATGAAACAAAAAGTATATATATTAAGGGCACATCACAAGGCTCTACCAGGCTATAAGCAATTGCTAGGAAACAAACTATTCCCAAAAATTAATGATGTCATTTTCTGAATTAAAACCATGAGGAGTTAATGTGCACAGCTTATTTATCCAATACACCTCTTGTCTAGCAAGAATGGACCATTTATCTCCTCCCCTAGGGGGTCTGTATATGGTCTCTATTGCATTCCATTCAAAACTGCACACATCACACTCATGTACAGTGATCAAGTGTCTAGCTAATTCTGAGCAATCAATTTTGTTCTTAATATAGCCCAGATGCTCACGAATTCTGGTACGGACATCACGGCTAGTCATACCTGTATACTGTAGTTTATGGCTTGTACATCCAATCAGATAAACCACATAAGTGGTCGAGCAATTTACACATCGTTTAGTGTTAAATTCCTCTCCAGTAGTATAAGATGAAAAACTGGGTCCTACTTTAATAACATCACAAGCCTTACAGTTTTTTCCACACCTATAGGTACCATTATGTCTAATCCAAGAGTTCTGATTTTGAGGGGTACGAAGTTGGCTAGGGGACACCATATTCCCTAATGTGAGGTTCCTTTTGTACACAAATCTGCAGCCATCACTAACAATATCTTTCAGAGAGTCATCGCCATATAATATAGGGAGGTATTTTTTAATGATGTTGCAGATTTGGTAGTATTGCATTGAGTATTTGGTTATAAACAGTGGTTTTTTATCATTTTGCCTCTTAAAGTGTCTATTATGACTATTATACTTTAAGAGGTTAGAGCGCTCCATCTTATGGGTCTCCTTCATAGCATCATCAATGACCTGAGCCGAATAACCTCTATTCTCAAGTCTCTTACGTAGAGACTGAGCTTCTGACTGAAAGGAAACATCACTTGAACTAATCCTCCTAGTTCTTAAAAACTGTCCCTTGGCAATCCCCCTAAATACATGTCTAGGATGAGAGCTCAGAGAGTGCAATATGGAGTTTCCAGCAATAGATTTTCGATAGATATTAGTATCTATCCTCTTTGTACACATATTGAAACTCAGCTCAACATCCAAGAAATGTATTGCATGGGGCTGCCATTCATAGGTGAACTGAATATCTGGAATAAAAGAGTTGAGGTACCCCACAAAATATTTGGCTTCAGATTCAGAAAATGTACCAATGAAAATCAAGTCATCGATAAATATCTTGTAGTACAATATCTGTGCAGAGAAGGGGTTCATATGTCCTAGCAAGTATGTGTATTCCAGCCAGCCCATAAATAGGTTCGCATATGAGGGGGCAAATTTTGCCCCCATAGCTGTACCCTTTAGCTGGACATAATGAACCCCCTCAATGCGGAAATAATTGTGCTCAAGCAGAAATCTTGTAGCCAAAAGAATAAATTCTTTAGTTTCATCAGAGTAATTAGTAAGTAAATCCAGAAAAAATCTCAAAGCCTCTAAGCCTAAAGAGTGTGGTATCGACGTATACAAGGCTATAACGTCCACCGTTAGCCATGTCATACCTTCCACAACCTGCACAAGATCCACAAGATTGAGTATGTGTGTAGTATCCCGTAAAAAACTGGGAAGGGACATGACCAATGGCTGTAGGATACTATCTATCCATTCTGATAGATGCTCAAATAAAGATCCAATCCCAGCAACAATTGGTCGTCCCTTAACAACCTCCAAACTCTTGTGGATCTTGGGCAGGTGATGGAAGATAGGTACCACAGGGTCAGAAATGTACAAATAATCAAAGGTGTCCTGATTAAAAATATCCAGATACAGGGCATCATCAAGAATAGAGCGCAATCTACCCTGATACAGTCTAGTGGGATTAAAGCTCAGGGCTTTGTAAGAAGAAGCATCACTCAATTGTCGTATAGCTTCATTCACATACATCTCCCTATCCATCACCACAATATTGCCGCCCTTGTCGGCCTGTTTGACCACTATTGACAGATTGTTTTGAAGAGATATAATAACCTCTCTCTCAAGTCTGCTTAAATTTGAGTGGTCCACAGTCGTGGTTCTGTCTAGAGTATGTAGATCTTCTAAAACCCTTTTATGAAAGCTCTCCAAAGCTTTACCCCTAGACTGCACAGGGTAGAATTTAGACCTACCTCTGAACCTGGGAGTCTGTGTGTGTGCCATATCTAAATCTAGGCACTGTTCATTTTCCAAAGATTGGAGTGTAGTTAGATCACACATCTCTCTAAAGTTCAGAAGTGAGCCCTGTTTACCAACATCGTCAATTTCAGAATTTGAGACATCCTCCCTAAGCAAACCCTCATTTCTGAAGTGCCTGCGCAAGGTTAAATTGTGCACAAATTTATTCAAGTCTAAAATGGTTTGAAAAATGTCAAATTTTCTAGTTGGACAAAAACCTATACCTAGATTCAAAACTCTAATTTCAGCCTCATTCAAATTATAATGGGAGATGTTAATCACCAAATTTTACTTCTTTGCAGTTCCTCTGAGGGAATATCTGTTTGCCCCTTTTATATTGGTGGCTACATCTGTCCCCCCTCCTCCTTTTATCTTTAGTGCTGACCGAAAAACCTGATTAGAGTTTGGTGTCATATTTGAGGTACTTTGTCCCTCTAAAGGTGGAATTCCATTTAGTGTATTACTCACTGATGTAGTTTTCTTACCAATTGCTCCTTGATCTATAATTAGACCGCTACCTGTAGCTAAGCTTTTACTGTGGTCATCAGAACACACTACTTCGGTATTAGCCTGACTATGTTGGTTCACAGGTGCATGCAGAGGTATTCCATTAGCTACCAAATTCAGTCCTATATTTGTTGAAGTATTGTCACTACCCCTATCAATGTGTACAACATCATTCTCAGAATTTGAACCCTCATCATAGGAAGTGGAGAAGTTGGAAAGGGAATCATCATCAGTGCTTTCATTACCATTCTTAAAAGTGACCCTTTTTCCTCTATTCCTCCTTCTCCTTCTTGTACCTGTGTTAAAAAGGGTGACACCTGTATGAATTTATGTCTATGATTACGGCTATACCTTGCCGAAACATGTAAGACTTATTCGTCTCTCCTATCATCCCTTGATGTTACCTCCATACTCTTTTTATGCATACTGGACCTGGTTCCTGAATAAAGATTGAATTTTATTTATTACAAGTGGCGACTTTTTGGACTTATTTTTCTCATTCTTTATACATGTACCTTGCCACCCTTAACTTTTGTAACAGGTAGGTTACCCGTCAGATGTATATCCTCTTACAACTTTTGGAGCTTATGACCCACACACCAGACACAAACCCATTTGCCTCCCTATAATGTTGTAAGTCATGAGTACACAACAGACGCTAGACCAGATACATTTCCCATGCATGTCCTTTAACCAGTTATAACCACATATGTGACTCCTAAACACCTTATGCTAGATCAGAATACACCTGCAATACACTATTATTTGAGGATCATCTCTCCTGGGACACTCCGTGTTAAGCAAGTTTTGTACACTACAGTATCTGATGTTAATTTTTTCCTGATCTAAGGGACTGTCACTGAAGAATCATTTGCATTTCCTATAGAGCAAGTGTTAAAGCCATTATTATCCTTTTACCATTTAACTTCCTGCTCAGGTAGACAGGCATCTAGATTAAGTAACTCTAAAAATAAATAACTTAATTTACTTAAAGGGCCATGATACCCAAATGTTGAAACATTTGAAAGTGATGCAGCATTGCTGTAAAAAGCTGACTAGAAAATATCACTTGAACATCTCTATGTAAAAAAGAAAGATATTTTACCTCAAAAGTTCCTCAGTAGCCACATGCCATTGTAAGGGAATTCTAAGAAGCAAATCAATATGTCTGTCCCAGGACAGGCAAAGGAGCAAGCTTTGTGAACACTCATCTTATTTCCCTATTCAGTTTAAAGGGCCATGATACCCAAATGTTGAAACACTTGAAGGTGATGCAGCATTGCTGTAAAAAGTTGACTAGAAAATATCACATGAACATCTCTATGTAAAAAAGAGAGATATTTTACCTCAAAAATTCCTCAGTAGCCACATCTCATTGTAAAGGACTTCTAAGCAGCAACTCAGTACAGGCAAAGGAGTGAGCTTTGTGCACTCTTATTTCCCTATTCAGTTTAAGTTTACCTGCAGCTGGGCAGTAACTGAGTATAACTTTTTACACAGAACTTACTCTGCTGAGCTGAGGAAATTGTGAGGTAAAATATCTTCCTTTTTTACATAGAGATGCTCAGGTGATATTTTCCTGTCATCTTTTTACAGTTATACTGAGTATTATGTCCCTTTAATCTAGATGCCTGTTTAATAAGCAGGAAGTTACATGGTGAAAGGAATGGCTTTAACACTTGGCTTGCTTTCTATATAGGAAACGCTAATGATTCTTTAGTCCCATACTGTAGTTTACAAAACTTGCTTAACACGGAGTGCCCCAGGAGAGAAGATCCACAAATAAAAGTGCATTGCCGCAGCCAACTCCTCTCCATTTGATCTCATATGCAGATGTGTGATGGGTATTACTATATTCTTTCTCTTCTGAATTGTGTTTGGCTGTTTTTATTTATTGCAGGTAAAGGAATAGTTTTGTCACATAACTCATCCTTTACCTGCAATAAATAAAAACATACATAATTCAGAAGAGAAACAATATAGTAATACCCATCACTCATCCGCATATGAGATCAGGATCAGATCATCTATTGAAATTTGGATGGCTGCAGTGGAGATAAACACTGGAGCAGACTTCTGACCGGGCGACTTTAGGGGAAAACTAGTAGTAAGCGTACTTACCGTAAACAGTGTAGTCAGTTGTCTTCTACACCAGGGCAGGACAAGTCATATGTACTAAATTCTAGACTCAGCGCGTCCTTCACACCGCTGCGTTGCCGTCCTTCGTGGTTACACTCAGCAACGTGTGTGCTATCTACCTGCGCCAGCATACCACATGCCTCCTCCAGGCTACACAAGACTGGTGTCACTGACTAAGACCTAATTGGCTCCTGCGGCTGCTTGGAACGCAGCCTCTTTTAGGAGCGTATGGGTCCCGAGGAGCTTAAGCAGCACCACTTGGTGGCGCTAGCTCTCGTGGCTCATACACTTAATTAACAAGATATTCATGTTGTGCAATGGGAGGGCAGCTTAACAGCTCACAGCCTCTCCTTCATTGCACAACATGGATCGCTCGGGTAGAACTTTGCAATATTGGCATCCAAAAACAGGATGCTTAATTTTTTAAATAAATATCATTATTAAAACCTTTTTTCTATGAGGGCACGTCAAATTAAACTTTCAAGATTCAGATAGGGCATGTAATTTTAAACAACTTTCTAATTCACTGTTATCATTAAATTTGCTTTGTTCTCTTGTTATTCTTAGTTTAAAGCTAAACCTAGATAGGCTCATATGCTAATTTATAAGCCCTTGAAGACTGCCTCTTATGTGAATTTATTTGACAGTTTGTCAGAACTAGAGGGTGTTAATTCATGTGTTTCATATAGATAACATTGTGCTCATGCAAGTGAAGTTATTTAAGAATCAGCACTAATTGCCTGAAATGCAAGTCTGTCAAAAGATCTGAGATAAGGAGGCAGTCAGCAGAAGCTTAGATACAAGGTAAAAAGTATATTTTTATAATAGTGTTGGTTATGCAAAACTGTGAAATGGTAAATAAAGGGATTATCTATCTTTTTAAACAATAACATTTTTGGGGGCCGATTTATCAGGTGTCTGGCGAACATGATCCACTGTAGCGAATCATGTCCGCTAGACATTGATAAATGCAGACATCATACGCTGTCGGCATTTATCATTGCACAAGCAGTTATGGTGAACTGCTTGTGCAATGCCACCCCCTGCAGATTCGCGGCCAATCGGCTGCTAGCAGGGGGTGTCAATCAACCTGATCATATTCGATTGGGCGGATTGATGTCCGCCGCCTACGAGGAGGCAGACGAGTTAAGAAGCAGCGGTCTTAAGACCGCTGCTACTTAACTCCTGTTTCCGGCGAGCCTCAAGGCTCACACGGAAACAGGGGTATACGGCCTCATTCGGGGGGTGATAAATTGGCCCCTTGGTGTTTACTATCCCTTTAAGCTGTTAGTCAGCAGCGGACCTAATCAACAGAGAGCCCTGGTGCAGAAAATGTTTGGGCCCCAAAGGTAACTCAGAAGTAAGCAATAGCAATAAGTAATACAATGATAGATGATAGATAGATAGATAGATAGATAGATAGATAGATAGATAGATAAGATAGAACTGCTAACTGTACTAATAAAAAGCTCTACAGCATTAGGATTGTACACATTTTGCACTCACCTATGTAAAGACTGTCTGCCATGGGCCCGCAGCACTAGGGCCCTGGTACCACTGCACCTGCTATACTGATGGTAGTTCCGCCCCTGTTGTTAGTGCTACCATTATTTGTTTGATTCTGCGAGTTAGGAATCTGATTATTTTACTTAATGGTTGTGTTTGTGCTTTTTGTAAGTATGCGCTTAGTCTAACCTTCTGTTGCTTAAGTCAAGTATGTTATTACTTTTGAGGATTCGGTTGCTACATTAAGCAACTGCTAAATGCCCCTTAAAATATCAAAACGTGCTAAAAAATTATCTGATCACAATTAATGTTAAATTATTTATTTAAATATTCTCTACAGAATTGCAGAACAGAGTAATTATTGTTTCCAGTGTGCTTCCTTGTTGGTGCAGAGCTAAAGTAAAATACATATTCAAAAATTCCTTACAGGGGAAAAAAGTGCTTAAAGAAAATACTCTAATGTGTAGCAATGCACTACTGGGAGCTAGTGTGGTGAGCCCATGACAAGAGGCATATGTACTTAACCACTAATTAGCAGCTAGCTCCCAGTGGTAAAATGCTGCTTATGAATCTACCTAGCTAAGCTTTTTCACAAAGATTACTGAGGGACTGAAGCCAAATTGACAATAGTAGTAACTTTAAAATAATGCAAGTTTTCATTTTTATTTTCTTCGTTTTAATTCCCTTTAAAGTGGCTGCACCCTGGCTGTGGTCCATAGTACAGGACAATCACCTATAGCTGCAGAAAAGAAAGAGTAAATAATAGATATGGGTTTCACAAGGAAGGGGGAAATTAGCATAGGAGCCTACCTAGGTTTAGCTTTCAACAAAGAATACCAAGAGAACAAAGAAAATGTAATGATAAAAGTAAATTCATAGATTATATTGCCTTGGACTAGATTTTAGAATTGTTAATTGGGTAGAATAATTAGTTATAGGCAGCAGAGTGTATACAAAAGAGGGGCAAGTCAGTAGTGATGCTTCTCTGGGGTCAGTTCTTGGGACTGTTTTGTTTAACATATTCCTAATTTACATTGATCATGGTCTTTAAGGGGAGGTGAGCATATTTTGTAGATAATACAAACTTGTAACAATAGTTGAGGTTAGGTGAATCAAATGATAAGTGAAATTAAAAAACACTTGAGGATTAGATAATATCTAAGCTAATTAAAACTGAAAACCACAAAGTGCAAAAATATGCATAAAGGATCCAAAACCCCCCAAAAGTTAATTAGATACTCAGTGGGAGGAATGGGGGCCAAAAGCTGTATAGGAACTCAAAAATGACTGGGATATTTACTATCATTTGTGCTAGAGCGTCATTTCTTTTTTTCTGTTGATGTTGCCAGATTTGGGTAATGGTTTTCTTGATTTCTTATTGAGAAACAAGGTCTTTGGTATTGGTATAACCAAATGTATAACTCTGTGAGCAGATAGTAGCAAGAAGGTTTTGTTAATGTTTGTTATATGATTTCTAAAAAACACAACAAAGATTATTTCAACAAAAAAACAATAATGTTACATTTCAGACGTTTTGTGCTGCCTTAATGAGTCCTTTGTATCTTAATTGCCATACAAGTCTATGTTTAAAGCTTTAGACCTAATACTGTATATATGTATTTTAATCCTTTAGATATACGAAAAATGTGTCTACATATATATATATATATATATATATATATATATATATATACACAGTATCTCACAAAAGTGAGTACACCCCTCACTTTTTTGTAAATATTTTATTATATCTTTTCATGTGACAACACTCTTGA
This sequence comes from Bombina bombina, assembly GCF_027579735.1. Classification (NCBI taxonomy): domain Eukaryota; kingdom Metazoa; phylum Chordata; class Amphibia; order Anura; family Bombinatoridae; genus Bombina; species Bombina bombina. The sequence goes on from NC_069502.1 coordinate 151,632,378, forward strand.
AATGACACTTTGCTACAATGTAAACAGTGTAAATTTGCTGTCCCCTCAAAATAACTCAACACACAGCCATTAGTGTTTAAACCGTTGGCAAAAAAAGTGAATACACCCCTAAGTGGAAATGTCCAAATTGGGCCCAAAGTGTCAATATGTTTTGTGGCCACCATTATTTTCCAGCACTGCCTTAACCCTGTTGGGCAGTGCTTCACAGGTTGCCACTGGAGTCCTCTTCCACTCCTTCATGACGACATCACAGAGCTGGTGGATGTTAGAGACCTTGCGCTCCCCCACCTTCCGTTTGAGGATGCCCTACAGATACTCAATAGAGTTTAGGTCTGGAGACATGCTTTACCAGTCCATTACCTTTACCCTCAGCTTTTTTAGCAAGGCAGTGGCCATCTTGGAGGTGTGTTTGGGGTCGTTATCATGTTGGATTACTGCCCTGCGGCCCAGTCTCCGAAGGGAGGGGATCATGCTTTGCTTCAGTATGTCACAGTACATGATGGCATTCATGGTTCCCTCAATGAACTGTAGCTCCCCAGTGCCGGCAACACTCATGCAGGCCCAGACCATGACACTCCCACCACCATGCTTGACTGTAGGCAAGACACACTTGTCTTTGTACTCCTCACCTGGTTGCCGCCACACACGCTTGACACCATCTGAACCAAATAGGTTTTTCTTGGTCTCATTCGACCACAGGACATGGTTCCAGTAATCCATGTCCTTAGTCTACTTGTCTTCAGCAAACTGTTTGTGGGCTTTCTTGAGCATCATTTTTAGAAGAGGCTTCCTTCTGGGATGACAGCAATGCATACCAATTTGATGCAGTTTGCGGCAAATGGTCTGAGCACTGACAGGCTGACCCCCCACACCTTCAACCTCTGTATCAATGCTGGCAGCACTCATACGTCTATTTCCCAAAGATAACCTCTGGATATGACGCTGAGTATGTGCACTCAACTTCTTTGGTTGACCATGGTGAGGCATGTTCTGAGTGGAATCTGTCCTGTGAAACCGCTGTATGGATATGCCCACCATGCTGCAGCTCAGTTTCAGGGTCTTGGCAATCTTCTTATAATACCACAATAGCGAAGAAATAAGCAATCATAGACTGAGCTAAATCAACACTGTGTATTTATTGTCACATCGAAAAAAACAAAGGTTCCACCACTCCACACACAACAGCTACATCCAACGCATTTCCTGCTGCTAAACAGCACTTCGTCAGGGATACTCACAGCTGTCTGATTGCACCTTTTATTCGGCTCACCACTCATTCCCAAAATTTAAAGGTATAGTGCCGCTTATACATTTAGCGGCATGTTTGTAACCTATACGCCATTCAATCTGGTGCATCAGTAACACATTACAATATATAAAATAACAATCTTGAATTTAAATGTTACGAGTACATTGTATCTAAAAATATAGTTAGACAATTAACACATACGGTGGGAAAAACCGCTAGTGCTATATAAACAAATACTTTTGCTGCATCAGCATTTTGTATACCACTAAGCTATTACAGAGGTCACAAATATAAGGGCATATTTCAAATATAGGTGTAAACATGTACTCAGGACTCAGCACAACATAATGGTAATTTATTACAATACCGTAGGTAACCTCTAGTTATAATAGTATTTAGGATAACCTATCACCTTTGTTTATTGATGGTTTTATTTACATATTTATCCTCCTAAGGAAAAAACTGGAATATTATTAACTATTGATTACATCTCAGTTACCTATATATAGTTTTACATCTGAGTTCTCATTTATGCCCAAAGGACTCCCTGTCTTTAAGGTATAAATCCAATACACTTCTCTCCTATTAAGCATCTGAGACCTATTGCCACCTGTATTCAGTTTGGGCACATGATCAATACCTTGAAATGAAAATAAAGTATTGATATATTTTAGTTCACTTATATCAAAATTATCATTCCTCCTATGTTGGGCAAAATGTTTCGCCACAGGTGTCTTTGGCACTTCACTCTCAAGGGACAACAGGTGCTCTCTCACTCTATCCTTGAGCATACGTGTCGTTCTGCCAGTGTACTGAAAAAAGCAAAATTTACAAGTGATAAGGTACACTATGTATCTGGAATTACAGTTAAGGTGATGGTTCACCATGTATACATTACCTGTTACTGTAGAGTTAAAAGTATCACTCCTAACAAGGTATTTACATGATTTGCATGGTGTGCCACCACATCTATAATTCCCATTTTTCTTTTTTAGCCACATTCTATCGTCCTTTTTCTCTTTGATGGAAAAATTTCGTTTAAGATTATTCTCTATAGTTTCTGCTCTCCTTGATACACATCTAATCCCTTTGTCTATGACTGTTTTTAGTTTAGGATCATTTTTTAATAGTGGGCTAAATTTCTGAATAATTTTACAAATTTCTGAATATTGCCTACTATATTTAGTGGAGAAAGTTAATCTATCCATACTTCCTGAGGTTTTGTCCTGTTTGTTTTTATCCTGCAATAAAGATTTCCTGTCCATAGCCTTAACCTCTTCCATAGTTATTTCTAGATCCCTTTTCTTATAGCCCCTATCCATCAGTCTATTCTTTAAGATATTTGCTTGTACAGAGTAATTTTCTTCACTACTACAGTTACGTTTTAAACGCATAAACTGGCCTTTTGGAATTCCCTTTTTCACACTGTAGGGATGGCCAGAATCTGCTCTAAGTATGGTATTGATTGATGTTTTTTTTCTGAATATTTCTGTTGTAATACATCCTTTATTTATATCTCCTTTTATTGTCAAGTCTAGATAATCAACACTGTTCTCTGAGCAAAAAAATGTAAACCTCAGATTGTTATTATTGTCATTTAAATATCCCATAAACTGTTCTATAGTTGAATCACCACTTTTCCAGACTATTAGCAAATCATCTATAAATCTGGTATAGAATAAAATACGATTTTGAAAAGGATTACTAGTAGTAAATATTTTCTTCAGTTCAAAATATCCAAGATATAAGTTAGCGTACGAGGGGGCGAATTTCGCCCCCATCGCCGTACCCTGACATTGTACATAAAAGCAGCCTTCAAATAGAAAATAGTTATGGGTCAAAAGAAACTGAACAATGTCTACAATATATTCAATAAAGCAAGTCTCAAATTTAGTATACATATGTAGCATTTCGTTAAGAGCATTAAGTCCCTCCCTATGCGGTATACAAGAATATAACGATTCTACATCTATAGTTAAGAACAGAGATTCACTATCCCATCCTAGATCTTCCACCTTACGTAGTAGATGTTTCGTATCCCTAAGGTAACCTGGTAAACTTTTTACTATGGGTTGTAGAAATTCGTCAATCCATCTCCCTAGGTTTTCTCCTATGGTTCCTATGGTGGAGATTATGGGCCTCCCTGGCGGTTTTGATGCACATTTATGAACTTTAGGGAGATGTTTAAATACAGTTACTGTAGGGCTCTCATTTATTAAGCATTCTGCCTGTGCTTGTGTCAAAAATCCCTGGTGAACACCTTCATCTAACAATATTTTTAGCTCATTATTAAAACGCTCTGTAGGGTTATATGTCAATTTGTGGTATGTATTTTCATCTGATAGTTGCCTTTCAGCTTCCAATACATATGCTTCCCTATCTTGTACCACGATAGTGCCACCCTTATCAGATTTAGAAACTACTATGTTAGTGTTGTCCCTAATTTCTTTTAGTGCTTTTCTTTCCTGGTGAGACAAATTATCCCTTTTATTCCTTTTTGTGTGTATATCTTTTACTTTTGTGTTATACAGTTGTGTCAATTCTTCTTCCACCACTGCGTGAAATACCTCAATTAAATCCCCTCTTGCATGTATAGGATAGAAACTACTTGTGTGTCCTATCTTTTGTGTAGAGCTTGGAATGCTTAAATTATTAGGATCATATCTCAAGCTTTCACTACTTAAGATCCTTAAACTATTGGTATCACACAATTCATTAAATGTTAGTGAATCTATATCTGTGCCCATTATATTACTCTCAACTGTACCCGTATCCACTATCTCACTATCATAAATGGAAGATGGATCCTCATTAAAAAAATGTCTTTTTAACGTGACCTTTCGCACGAACTTATTGAGGTCAACAATGGTATCAAATAAGTCCATATTTCTTGTTGGAGAGAAACCCATTCCCTTCGAGAGTGCAATTTTCTGTGTATTGGTTAATGGGACAGATGACAAGTTTATTATACTCTCTAGTTCTGATCCTTCTTTTCTCTCATTGCCCTGGTCAACCTGCTGGGATATTTCGCCTTCTGATCTTCTTCCTTTTTCTTTTTTATTCTTTTTGGGTCTCCATCTTTTACTTTATGCTCGTGGCCGGACATGTTAGGGGTAATTCCCAAATCCACCAGTGATCTGTGTTCCACTTTTTCTTTAGGTCTTGCTCCTAGAGAATTATCTCTTTCATTATTTTCCTCACTCATGGGTGTAGATGATCTTGGACTGTATGCATATGAACTGCCCTCTGCACTTGAAAAAGTAACTTTTCTTTGTACTTCCTTTTTATTACTGGACATGTCTCCTTCTGCCTTTTTTCCCTTATTCTTTTTATTCTGATGACTTCTTCTTTTATTCTGCTGAGTTCTGGTGTTCCAACTATAAACTATATCTAAGTCATAGTCCTTACAATCTCTTTGATATTTGCCCAATTTTCTTGTAACCACTTCATTGTCAATTCTTTCAGTTGTATCTTTTAGTTGTTTCATATAGTCTTCAAATCTCTCATCTTCTTTAAGGTCATCAATCTGTGTTTGTATCTCAGCTAGCTCACATAGTGTGGTTTCTCTTTCCTCTGTTCTTTTCTTTAGTAGTTGTTTCATAAGAACCACAGAGCAATCAGTTAAATTCTGATTCCATTCTTTCATAAAAACCACATCCATTTTTTCTGCTGCTGGGTACTTTTTCATTCTGAGGCCTCGTGGTATTTTTTCCTCATTTATATATAGTTGTAAAAATTCCATTTCCCACCATGTCTTTAGTTCTTTAATGGTTAATTTTTCTTTCATAGAAAACAATGTACTCAAATCTACAGGTGTGTGTTTGGGAGTGGTGTCCCCTTTAATAAGTAAATCAAGTTTCGCTCGTCTATTTACAATTTCTTCCTGATCCATGGCTTCAAATTATTATCTTATGCGCTATGCACTTGACTTGTCACAGTATAATATGCAATTTGAGAATTTCACATCAAGCAAAGACACACTGTTGCAAAACTGTGTATATGAGCCATAAGACATGTAATCACTTTCAGCTGTGTGCAACCAAAACAGACTGTTATTTTTTCAAATCGGTTTATAGTCTCACATGTATTGTTGCCACAACCTGGTTATTTGCAGGAATTAAATTGTTACAAAGTTCTTACTTGTAACACTCTAGTTTCCAGGTACATATAGAGTGTTAGCTGTGTATATATTCAGCTGAGTGAGTTTTACACATACATTATTAGGTATTATGTTTCTCCTTTGTAGGTAAATATATGTTCAGATAACCTCCAAAACTTTCAGTATTCCAGTATATTATATTGTATCACAGGTAAATAACGTGAGAATATATTGGTGGTATCGAACTGACTTTGTGCAATGGTAAAAACATCAACCCAGGTTACTCACGGTTATCTGGCCCCACTATGCGGGATGTTGGAAAGTGTTCAGGCACTCCTCCTTCTCACCAGACAGGCGTTATCCAGTACAGAACTAGTAGCTTGAAAAATCTCTGCGGTGTATCTCACACACCAAAAAAAGAATCCAATAATACCACAATAGCGAAGAAATAAGCAATCATAGACTGAGCTAAATCAACACTGTGTATTTATTGTCACATCGAAAAAAACAAAGGTTCCACCACTCCACACACAACAGCTACATCCAACGCGTTTCCTGCTGCTAAACAGCACTTCGTCAGGGATACTCACAGCTGTCTGATTGCACCTTTTATTCGGCTCACCACTCATTCCCAAAATTTAAAGGTATACTGCCGCTTATACATTTAGCGGCATGTTTGTAACCTATACGCCATTCAATCTGGTGCATCAGTAACACATTGCAATATATAAAATAACAATCTTGAATTTATATGTTACGAGTACATTGTATCTAAAAATATAGTTAGACAATTAACACATACGGTGGGAAAAACCGCTAGTGCTATATAAACAAATACTTTTGCTGCATCAGCATTTTGTATACCACTAAGCTATTACAGAGGTCACAAATATAAGGGCATATTTCAAATATAGGTATAAACATGTACTCAGGACTCAGCACAACATAATGGTAATTTATTACAATACCGTAGGTAACCTCTAGTTATAATAGTATTTAGGATAACCTATCACCTTTGTTTATTGATGGTTTTATTTACATATTTATCCTCCTAAGGAGAAAACTGGAATACTATTAACTATCGATTACATCTCAGTTACCTATATATAGTTTTACATCTGAGTTCTCATTTATGCCCAAAGGACTCCCTGTCTTTAAGGTATAAATCCAATACACTTCTCTCCTATTAAGCGTCTGAGATCTATTGCCACCTGTATTCAGTTTGGGCACATGATCAATACCTTGAAATGAAAATAAAGTATTGATATATTTTAGTTCACTTATATCAAAATTATCATTCCTCCTATGTTGGGCAAAATGTTTCGCCACAGGTGTCTTTGGCACTTCACTCTCAAGGGACAACAGGTGCTCTCTCACTCTATCCTTGAGCATACGTGTCGTTCTGCCAGTGTACTGAAAAAGGCAAAGTTTACAAGTGATAAGGTACACTATGTATCTGGAATTACAGTTAAGGTGATGGTTCACCATGTATACATTACCTGTTACTGTAGAGTTAAAAGTATCACTCCTAACAAGGTATTTACATGATTTGCATGGTGTGCCACCACATCTATAATTCCCATTTTTCTTTTTTAGCCACATTCTATCGTCCTTTTTCTCTTTGATGGAAAAATTTCGTTTAAGATTATTCTCTATAGTTTCTGCTCTCCTTGATACACATCTAATCCCTTTGTCTATGACTGTTTTTAGTTTAGGATCATTTTTTAATAGTGGGCTAAATTTCTGAATAATTTTACAAATTTCTGAATATTGCCTACTATATTTAGTGGAGAAAGTTAATCTATCCATACTTCCTGAGATTTTGTCCTGTTTATTTTTATCCTGCAATAAAGATTTCCTGTCCATAGCCTTAACATCTTCCATAGTTATTTCTAGATCCCTTTTCTTATAGCCCCTATCCATCAGTCTATTCTTTAAGATATTTGCTTGTACAGAGTAATTTTCTTCACTACTACAGTTACGTTTTAAACGCATAAACTGGCCTTTTGGAATTCCCTTTTTCACACTGTAGGGATGGCCAGAATCTGCTCTAAGTATGGTATTGCCTGATGTTTTTTTTCTGAATATTTCTGTTGTAATATGTAAATAAAACCATCAATAAACAAAGGTGATAGGTTATCCTAAATACTATTATAACTAGAGGTTACCTACGGTATTGTAATAAATTACCATTATGTTGTGCTGAGTCCTGAGTACATGTTTATACCTATATTTGAAATATGCCCTTATATTTGTGACCTCTGTAATAGCTTAGTGGTATACAAAATGCTGATGCAGCAAAAGTATTTGTTTATATAGCACTAGCGGTTTTTCCCACCGTATGTGTTAATTGTCTAACTATATTTTTAGATACAATGTACTCGTAACATATAAATTCAAGATTGTTATTTTATATATTGTAATGTGTTACTGATGCACCAGATTGAATGGCGTATAGGTTACAAACATGCCGCTAAATGTATAAGCGGCAGTATACCTTTAAATTTTGGGAATGAGTGGTGAGCCGAATAAAAGGTGCAATCAGACAGCTGTGAGTATCCCTGACGAAGTGCTGTTTAGCAGCAGGAAACGCGTTGGATGTAGCTGTTGTGTGTGGAGTGGTGGAACCTTTGTTTTTTTCGATGTGACAATAAATACACAGTGTTGATTTAGCTCAGTCTATGATTGCTTATTTCTTCGCTATTGTGGTATTATTGGATTCTTTTTTTGGTGTGTGAGATACACCGCAGAGATTTTTCAAGCTACTAGTTCTGTACTGGATAACGGCTGTCTGGTGAGAAGGAGGAGTGCCTGAACACTTTCCAACATCCCGCATAGTGGGGCCGGATAACCGTGAGTAACCTGGGTTGATGTTTTTACCATTGCACAAAGTCAGTTCGATACCACCAATATATTCTCACGTTATTTACCTGTGATACAATATAATATACTGGAATACTGAAAGTTTTGGAGGTTATCTGAACATATATTTACCTACAAAGGAGAAACATAATACCTAATAATGTATGTGTAAAACTCACTCAGCTGAATATATACACAGCTAACACTCTATATGTACCCGGAAACTAGAGTGTTACAAGTAAGAACTTTGTAACAATTTAATTCCTGCAAATAACCAGGTTGTGGCAACAATACATGTGAGACTATAAACCGATTTGAAAAAATAACAGTCTGTTTTGGTTGTACACAGCTGAAAGTGATTACATGTCTTATGGCTCATATACACAGTTTTGCAACAGTGTGTCTTTGCAATCTTCTTATAGCCTAGGCCATCTTTATGTAGAGCCACAATTCTTTTTTTTTCAGATCCTCAGAGAGTTCTTTGCCATAAGGTGCCATGTTGAACTTCCAGAAGCCAGTATGAGAGACCAGTATGAGAGAGTGTGAGAGCGATAACCCCAAACTGAGGGAAAATGGCTAATTGGGCCCAATTTGGACATTTCCACTTAGGAGTGTACTCACATTTGTTGCCAATGGTTTAGACATTAATGGCTGGGTGTTAAGTATTTTTGAGGGGACAGCAAATATACACTGTTATATAGGCTATACACTCACTATTTTACATTGTAGCAAAGTGTCATTACTTCAGTGTTCAGGGGTGTACTCACTTTTGTGAGATACTGTATATATATATATTTATATACAGGGGTCAAGTCGAGCGGGAACGCATGGGAATGGAATTCCAGCACTCTTTTTGCAGGTGGAACTAAGTTCCCTCTGGACAGAGAACAGAAATGCTTCAGTAATCACTGCTGCTGCTGGTGGGAGGAGGTAAAGTACAGTCTGGTTAGAGGGATAGTGAGATCCTCTAGTAATGGGTAGTAACACATCCTACAATACACTAAATGAAAGCCTGTTAGTGGTCCTGCTGTGTTATAACTCCGCAATGTGTGGAACACATGGTGCTTACATTTCTGTGTGGCTTGCTTTGGGGTTATTTAGCTCCTCTAGTAGAAATAGGGGTGAGACTCTGTGACAGAGGAGGAGTCTCAGGCCCAAAGGCAACGATTGAACAATTAATCAGATTTATTTTGCTGTCACTAACCAAAAGTTTATAGATTATACACAAATAAATACAGTGTGTGTGTATAAAACAATGTTAATTGTGTGTGTGTGGGGGGGGGGGGGGGTGAAAGTCTTGGGGAGTTCCCACACCTTTTTTTTTGTAGGACTTGACCCCTGTATATATATATATATATATATATATATATATATATATATATATATATATATATATATATATATATATATATATATATATATATATAGTAAAAGTCTCTGAATGATCTAAAGTCAGGTATCATCTAGGATTGATATTAAAATAAAGTATAAATGAGGTAGGATAAATTAAACATAATTAGGCAGCAGAAAGGACTCAAGCACTTTCTAACTCTTCACAGGTATTAACTACTGGCAGGTATAAGTCAATTAAAGAAGGCAGACAATTCTCAGCTGCACCAACTGGATAAATTCTGTGAAATAGTAGCTTTTGTAAGATGGCTGATTAAGTAAAATATTAGAATCACAGAATATTGGCTCCTATAAAGATATTTTAAACAAAGTAGATTCAATTTTAAAAGGCATTTAATGAGATAAAATGTTACTTTAAACAGCCTGCTATTTACTACTGACCTAGTTTAATTCACACCACATATATAGATATATTTTACATCCCATTTTTCCTAGCAAAACATTAAATTAAATCAGCTTCAATCAAATACCACCTCCAAAACTAAGCACCAACATTTTAAGTGATTTACAAGGATTATGCTTTTTCTGTGTTGAGGACCATAAATGTATTTTTTTTTTTTAATTATATTTAAACAATGTTTAATATTTTACAAAGTATCAGCATAAATACCTTACTAAAAATCATTAAAGGGACAGTCTACACCAGAATTTTTATTGTTTTAAAAGATAGATAATCCCTTTATTACCCATTTCCCAGTTTTGCATAACCAACACAGTTATAATAATATTCTTTTAACCTCTGTGATTATCTTGTATCTAAGCCTCTGCAAACTGTCCCTTTTTTCAGTTCTTTTGACAGACCTGGGATTCCATCCGATAAAAATCGTCGCCCGCAAAAGCCGGCGACGCCAATATTTGCGCGGGTTTGGTATCACATATACGGCGTAACCTAGAAGTTACGCGTGTATATTTCTGCCGTCGCCCGTAGTTTTTTGGGCCATAGGCAGGTATACCAAACCAGCGCAGTTTGGTATCCAATATGCAGCGTAAGGACTTACATGGCAAAAATGGAGAAAACTTACTCCATTTTCACCTCGCCACAAAAAGCAGCCGTAAGAAGCCTTACGCTCACTATTGGAGCCCCGTAACTCCCTAAACTGGCTGCTAAAATAAACCTAACACCTAACGCATGCGCAATGTCTATCTCCCTGTCAACCGCGATCTTCTAAAATAAACCTAACACCTAACGCATGCGCAATGTCTATCTCCCTGTCAACCGCGATCTTCTAAAATAAACCTAACACCTAACGCATGCGCAATGTCTATCTGTCAACCGCGACCCCCCCCCCCCGAAATCCCTAATAAAGTTATTAACCCCTAAACCGCCGCTCCCGGACCCCGCCGCCATCTACATAAACTAACCCCCTACTGTGAGCCCCTAAAACCGCCGCCATCTACCTTATCTATCCCCTAATTAGAACCCCTTACACCGCTGTCATCTACCTTATCTATCCCCTAATCTGACCCCTATACCGCCGCCAGCTATATTAATATTATTAACCCCTAATGTAAGCCCCTTACACCGCCGCCATCTCTATTAAAATGATTAATCCCTAATTTAATCTACCTACCCCGCCACCAGCTATATTATCTATATTAACCCTAAGTATATTATAGTTAATATAGGTATTACATTATATATATTAACTATATTAACCCTAATTATATTAGGGTTAATATAGTTAATATAGTTACTATAGTATTTATATTAACTATATTAACTCTATCTAACCCTAACACCCCTAACTAAATTTATATTAAATTAATCTAATTCATTTATAAACTAAAATATTCCTATTTAAATCTAAATACTTACCTATAAAATAAACCCTAAGATAGCTAATTAATAATTACATTGTAGCTATGTTAGGGTTAATATTTATTTTACAGGTAAATTGTTAATTATTTTAACTAGGTATAATAGCTATTAAATAGTTATTAACTATTTAATATCTACCTAGTTAAAATAATTACCCAATTACCTGTAAAATAAATCCTAACCTAAGTTACAAATACACCTACACTATCAATAAATTAAATAAACTACAAACATCTATCTAAAAATACAATTAAATAAACTAAACTAAATTACAAAAAAAACAAACACTAAATTACAAAAAATAAAAAAAAGATTAGAAGATTTTTAAGCTAATTACACCTATTCTAAGCCCCCTAATAAAATAATAAACCCCCAAAATAAAAAAAATTCCCTGCCCTATTCTAAATTAAACAAATTTCAAAGCTCTTTACCTTACCAGCCCTTAAAAGGGCCTTTTGTGGGGCATGCCCCAAAGAATTCAGCTCTTTTGCATACAAATACAATACCCCCCCCCCCCCATTACAACCCACCACCCACATACCCCTATTCTAAAACCACCCAAACCCCCCTTAAAAAAGCCTAACACTACCCCCCTGAAGATCTCCCTACCTTGTCTTCACCACACCGGGCCGAACTCCTGATCCGATCCGGGCGATGTCTTCCTCCAAGCGGCAAAGAAGAATTCTTCCTCCGGCGATGTCTTCCTCCAAGCGGCAAAGAAGAATTCTTCCTCCGGCGATGTCTTCCTCCAAGCGGCAAAGAAGAATTCTTCCTCCGGCGATGTCTTCCTCCAAGCGGCAAAGAAGAATTCTTCCTCCGGCGATGTCTTCCTCAAAGCGCCAAAGAAGAATTCTTCCTCCGGCGACGTCTTCCTCCAAGCGGCAGCAAAGTCTTCATTCTTCCGGCGGCATCTTCCATCTTCTTTCTTCGCTCCGCCGCCGCGGAGCATCCATCCCGGACGACGACTGAACGACGAATGAGGTACCTTTAAATGACGTCATCCAAGATGGCGTCCGCCGAATTCCGATTGGCTGATAGGATTCTATCAGCCAATCGGAATTAAGTTAGAAAAATCTGATTGGCTGATTGAATCAGCCAATCAGATTCAAGTTCAATCCGATTGGCTGATCCAATCAGCCAATCAGATTGAGCTCGCATTCTATTGGCTGATCGGAACAGCCAATAGAATGCAAGCTCAATCTAATTGGCTGATTGGATCAGCCAATCGGATTGAACTTGAATCTGATTGGCTGATTCAATCAGCCAATCAGATTTTTCTAACTTAATTCCGATTGGCTGATAGAATCCTATCAGCCAATCGGAATTCGGCGGACGCCATCTTGGATGATGTCATTTAAAGGTACCTCATTCGTCGTTCAGTTGTCGTCCGGGATGGATGCTCCGCGGCGGCGGAGCGAAGAAAGAAGATCGAAGATGCCGCCGGAAGAATGAAGACTTTGCTGCCGCTTGGAGGAAGACGTCGCCGGAGGAAGAATTCTTCTTTGCCGCTTGGAGGAAGACATCGCCGGAGGAAGAATTCTTCTTTGCCGCTTGGAGGAAGACATTGCCCGGATCGGATCAGGAGTTCGGCCCGGTGTGGTGAAGACAAGGTAGGGAGATCTTCAGGGGGGTAGTGTTAGGCTTTTTTAAGGGGGGTTTGGGTGGTTTTAGAATAGGGGTATGTGGGTGGTGGGTTGTAATGGGGGGGTATTGTATTTGTATGCAAAAGAGCTGAATTCTTTGGGGCATGCCCCACAAAAGGCCCTTTTAAGGGCTGGTAAGGTAAAGAGCTTTGAAATTTGTTTAATTTAGAATAGGGCAGGGAATTTTTTTTATTTTGGGGGTTTATTATTTTATTAGGGGGCTTAGAATAGGTGTAATTAGCTTAAAAATCTTGTAATCATTTTTTTATTTTTTGTAATTTAGTGGGGTTTTTTTTGTAATTTAGTTTAGTTTATTTAATTGTATTTTTAGATATATGTTTGTAGTTTATTTAATTTGTTGATAGTGTAGGTGTATTTGTAACTTAGGTTAGGATTTATTTTACAGGTAATTGGGTAATTATTTTAACTAGGTAGATATTAAATAGTTAATAACTATTTAATAGCTATTATACCTAGTTAAAATAATTAACAATTTACCTGTAAAATAAATATTAACCCTAACATAGCTACAATGTAATTATTAATTATATTGTAGCTATCTTAGGGTTTATTTTATAGGTAAGTATTTAGATTTAAATAGGAATATTTTAGTTTATAAATGAATTAGATTAATTTAATATAAATTTAGTTAGGGGTGTTAGGGTTAGATAGAGTTAATATAGTTAATATAAATACTATAGTAACTATATTAACTATATTAACCCTAATATAATTAGGGTTAATATAGTTAATATATATAATGTAATACCTATATTAACTATAATATACTTAGGGTTAATATAGATAATATAGCTGGCGGCGGGGTAGGTAGATTAAATTAGGGGTTAATCATTTTAATAGAGATGGCGGCGGTGTAAGGGGCTTACATTAGGGGTTAATAATTTTAATATAGATGGCGGCGGTGTTAGGGGCTCACTTTAGGGGGTTATAGATATAATATAGCTGGCGGCGGGGTACGGGAGCGACGGTTTAGGGGTTAATAACTTTATTAGGTTGCGGCGGGGTACGGGAGCGGCGGTTTAGGGGTTAATAGCTTTTTTATTGTTAGGATAGTGAGGGGGGATAGCGGATAGAGGGTTAGACGTGTCGGGCTTTGTTAGGGAGGCGTGTTAGACGTGTCGGGCTATGTTTAGGAGGTGTGGTTAGGAGGTGTGTTAGACAGTGCGGGTGATTTAGACTTTAGTCAGGTTTTATAGGCGCCGGCAGTTTCTAACGTGGTGCAAGTCACTGGCGACTCCAAAAATCTGTACTTACGCAGATTTCTGGACATCGCTGGTTTGTGAGACTTGCGCCACTTTAGCAAGTGACGGCGCCACATATTAGATGGCTCGAGTTGCGAGCTGAAACTGCGGGCGACGTGGGTTCCCTCGCTTGCGCCGCAAACTGCGATCTATATCGGAACGCGCCCCTGCAGTCTAGCCAATCAGTGCCTGCTCCCAGATTACTTCACGTGCACGAGCACAGTGTTATCTATATGAAATATGTGAATTAACACCCTCTAGTGGTGAAAAACTGTTAAAATGCAATCTGAAAGAGGTGGGCTTCAAGTTCTAAGAAATTAGCATATGAACCTTCTAGGTTAAGCTTTCAACTAAGAATACCAAGAGAACAAAGCAAAAATGGTGATAAAAGTAAATTGGAAAATTGTTTAAAATTACATGCTCTATCTGAATCATGAAAGTTTATTTTGACCTAGACTGTCCCTTTAATGCTATTAGTAATATTATTAAAAGCTTTAGTACTAATTGAGTAGTGATGTTTGGATGCCTTCTAACAAATAATCTTTCAATGATTCAATAGATACATGTGAAGGTGGATTACATCACATTTGTATGGCAAATAGCATCTGAATGTTAAACGCGATTACGATGAAACATTGGATACAAATTCTGGGGATTTGAAGGGATAGTATTAAGTTATTAGCACTAACTAGTTAATGTTTGATGTGAAGGGTTGATTGTATTGCCAGCTTGCAACACATGAATGTTCTAAAAAAGGGTGAATTTCACTGTTTCATGCCATATTCAGTCTCACGCTCTGTATAACTATTGAATCTACTAAAATAAAATATGATGACTTTACATCTCTGATAACTACATTGTAGAAAACTTTCTTGGCTACATACTTTACCTCATTTAGCTGTTCTTGAGCTTTTCAGACAGATGTTTTGCAGCTTTACATTTCAAACGCCGGAATGTTTTAAATCATCCTTGTTTATTTTATGTGCCATTAACTGATAGAAGCCACATAAAATGTGTATGGGAATAGATCAAACTTCAAAAGAATGCATGCTTCCTTTTCAATTACATTTACAGTATACATGATTTTAGATTTATAGCAGAGAATTCTGCTCTTAATAGATTCAAATTAAAGCTTACAGTTTTCAATTTATAGTGATTTATACACATAACATAGATATGAAAAATAGGTTTTATTTTATAATAGATTACACTAAATGATGGAAAATTCCTACATGGACAGTAAAAAAGTTTAATCTATGTGGACCAATCTAAATTTAGGCTAGAACTCAGCAGGACTAATCTGATTTCAGGCTAGACCTTAGCAGGACCAATCTGATTTCAGGCTAGACCTCAGCAGGACTAATCTGATTTCAGGCTAGACTTCAGGAGGACCAATCTGATTTCAGACTAGACCTCAGCAGGACTAATCTGATTTCAGGCTAGACCTCAGCAGGACTAATCTGATTTCAGGCTAGACCTAAGCAGGACCAATCTGATTTCAGGCTAGACCTCAGCAGGACCAATATGAGTCCAGGCTAGACTTCAGCAGGACCAATTTGAGTTCAGGCTAGACTTCAGGAGGACCAATCTGATTTTTTTTATTTTTTTTGAAAATTTTATTTTCCAACTCAAAGGTTTACAAACATGTAACAAGTACAATAATGTCATCTTGATTTAAATTATACAGTAGTTGTACAATCAGACAAATGCTAACACAGGTTATTAGTAAAAGCACTTTTATCATCAATTGCATTCTCTAATACATCTCATACTCGTGTCTGTCTCTGATTTGAATCTGGATTGTAAACCTCTAAGATTTTTTTTTTTTATAACTACTATCTATCCTATTAAACCTTATAACCTTTCAACAATTCAACATATTACTTTAGTAACCTATATATCACAGCAATGAACAGATAACACAGCAATGCCCCTAAGGACTCCCCTCTCTTTTCCTCACTGCATTATTAATTTATTGTAAACTTTGGGCCTCCTATTAGTCAAAATCTTAACAACCAGTCTCCTCTCAACCTCGCGTTTAATATATACTCTGTATTTCTTATTGGAAACAATAGGTGTAATTGTACTTGTTGTGGTAATGTCCGTATGAAACCTTCCCACTTGCTCATGAAGCTATGTGTCCTAAGTGTCATGTCTCCCACCGAATCGTACAATTCAATCGTCAATTGATGAATAAGGGAGTTCTTAAGCTGAGCTAACGTGGGTGTAGATTTGGATGTCCATGTTTGAAACACTAATCTTCTAGCTAAAAGAATGGTAGTGATCAGCATTTTACTTTGTTTCTGTAATCCCCTGGAAAGTTTCAAGAAGAGTATGGTTTTGTTAGTGATTTCTACACTGAATCCCCCAATGATCTTAAGCCAATAGGCCATAGAGTTCCAGTATTTAACCAGGCGTGGACAGTGCCATATCATGTGAGATAAATCAGGGTTAGGTTTGTGGCACTTGGGACAAATGTTATCTACTTGTGGTGCCCACTTCTTATATATTCCGAGTGTAATATAAGCTTGATGTAGTAAGCGGATATGTGAGTCTCTTAAATCTTGTGATAGTGTGCTTTTTCTCAATGCCATTATGCTAGCTTGTATCACTTTGGTTGTCACTGGTTCCCCCAATGAGGAAGCCCATTTCGCTGCAACAATCTCTACAGTCTTAGAGTTAACAGGTTCCAGTAGTAATCTGTATATTGGGGAGATTGAGAACATTCCCTGCGTAAACAACAAGACTAGTTGTCCTATTGGTCGTGTTTTTTTTTAAATGTCTTCCCCTTGTAAGAGGCTGCGAACATAATGTCTCGCCTGCAAGTAGGCAAAATGATGGTAAAGAGTACTTAGTGCTTAATGATGTAAAACTCCTGATTGTGTCACCTGAGTCATCTAAGAAATAAATGTTGTATATTTTGTAATCCCTGTTGCTGCCATACTCTAAAAGGGTGAGTAGTAAGCCCTGCTATAAAATTGGGGTTTCCTTGAAATGGTAATTATTTAGTGCAGGATTGCGGAATCTTAAGCCACTTACAAATTGCTCTCCGGGCCTTCAAAGGTTCTATCAGTGGGAGTAGGCCTCCCGTATGGTGGTGGACCTACTGTATTGATAAGTGAGGGAGAGCAGCCAACGTACATGGCCCTACCTGCTCTTACTCTAATTTTTTAAAGGTGTAGTGTTCTTTTTGACTCAGCCAGTCAATCACAAATTTGGACAAAGATGCCCAATTATACAACTTGAGGTTAGGGAGACCCAATCCTCCATGCATCACAGAGCACGTCAGTTTCTGAGCGCTTATTCTGTGCCTCTTGTTTGCCCACACAAAACCTAAAATCTTAGCATTAAGTGTTTTCAAATCTATGCTCTTCAGCATAACTGGTAACATTTGGAACATGTATAATAGTTTCGGGAAGGTAATCATTTTAATCAAGTTTATACGACACGAGCGTGAGAGTGGGAGCCCCCTCCAGCCATCTATCTGATTTGTTACTTTCTGAATCAGAGGTTTATAATTGATCGTGTACCATTGGGCTGGATTAACCGATAATTTTATCCCCAAGTATGTGAAGTGTGTAAGGACGACTTTAATATCTTGGGGATTATTTTTTGTTATCCAAATATAGAGCTTAGAATAATACTCAGTGAAGACTTGTTAAATTTCTTCCGTGTGTGAATGTATCACCCCCCTCTTCCCTATGGCTTGTATGACATTTGGTGGTCTAGCAATTCTGGTGAGCAAAGCTAATGATTTACTGGTCTTGTTTCCAAATCGATAAAACCTAGCTTGCATTCTAGTGGTAGATTTTAACGTATGTTGTAGGAGGACATTATCTCTAGCTAACTTAATTTGCTTGAAGGAGCTCCTATTACTAAGATTGGGCGTTCGAAGGTATTTATTTTGTGCATTTATCAACTGTCTGAATAATAGCTGTTCCTTCATTTTAGATTTCCTGCGCACCCCCGCTTCATAATTAGTGACTACTCCTCTTAAAACCGCCTTCGCTGTTTCCCAGAACAACAAAGGATTTTGTAAATGTTGTATAATAATATAGTGATATGCATGCCAATCGCCTATCAAATAGTTCCACAAATTTGGATCTTTATATAGATATACGGGGAAGGACCACCTATTCTCACGAGGTAGGTCCCTTCTCGTGTTAATCGTTAACTTGACTGGCGCATGATCTGACAATGTCACAACATCATTTCTAATGTCTGTAATTTTAGTAGCTAGGGTTCTAGAGACCAAGAAATAGTCTATACGGGATAGTGTCAATTTAGAGGGAGGGATACAGGTAAAGTCTCTGGCCTCCGGATTATGAGAACGCCAGATATCTATCAGTCTAAGATTTTTCTGCAATTTGGTGAGTATTCTCGTCTCCCTTTTGGAATTTGTGTTCAACGTAGTTTTAAATGGCGTAAGTGTTGGGTTTTTAAACCTGTCTAGGGGGACGTGGGGCGCGATATTAAAATCCCCTCCAACTACCAGAGGGAGATGTGTTGATTTCAACAACTTCCTTTGTATGGCTGCCTAAAAAGTGGACTTGTCCCCAATCGGGCCATATACTCCTACCAATGCTATCGTGATGTCACCTAACTCCAAATGTAAAATAACATAGCGTCCATCTACGTCAATCTTCTTATGTAATATATTATAAACTAGACCCTTCCTAAATATAAATGCTACCCCTCTAGCCCTGCTTCCTGGAAATGAGGAGCTAATGACCTCCTGCACCCAGGCCTGTTTGAGCTTTGTGTGTTCAATTATAGTAAGGTGTGTTTCTGTTAGAATTGCAATATCTGCTCCCTTATTCTTTAGTGTTTTTAAAATACATCTTCTCTTAATAGGTGAAGTGACCCCTCCTACATTCCACGTGATTATATTTACTTTGGTGTTAGCCATGATCCTGTCTAGGTAATAGAGTGTCTACATAGCAATCTTTCCATACCCAATGTCTATGTAATTTTCTGTGTGTGCTGTAAAACCTTTTGGACAATAAAACCCATTTGATAATATAATACTCATCTTCTCCTGTATCTCGTCTTACTGCTTGTGGATCTTCCATACTCTGTTCAGTAAAACCTGGCTGAAACAACTCTAACAACAATACAAAAGCATAACAGTAAAGGAGCTATTATTCTCCCGTAGCAGTTTACCTAACTCCCCCCCCCCCTTTCTAGAAAGAGTGAATATAGCTGGGACTTGTGGAGGCAACTTAAAAGTCATAACCATGACTCTCAGTGTGTCCCCAGCAAAAATATAGCAAATCAACTTATTGGTACCAGTTTCAGGTGTTAGATGCTTCGAGAACAATTGATTTTAGTTCATCTGGGCTGTTCTCATCCCTGTTCTAGTTGGGGTGTAACTTCATCTGAAATTAAGTCCTTCTCTTCTGCTTGCAAGTATTTTTGGAGTTGTGCAGGAGAGTCAAAGAACTGTGGACCCTTACTGGTTTGTAGTTTCAATTTGGCTGGAAATAGTAGTGCCACTGATCTTCCTTTCTCTATTAAACGTTGACAGTAGGGTGAGAATTCTCTTCGCCTTCTAGTTACCTCGGACGAATAGTCCTGAAATAGTAGCAACTTTTTTCCTTCAAAGGTGACAGGTCCTGCTTTACGATATCCTCTGAGGAGTTCCACTTTATCTTTAAAATTTAAGTATTTGATTAGAACGTGTCGTGGTGATTTTTTATTCTTTTGTTCTGGCCTCGGTTGGCCCACTCTGTGTGCTCTCTCTGCTATGCATGGAAATTCCTTGGCAGTTACCTTAAGCAATTGTGGTAGTTGGACTTCTGCGAAGTGCATAAGTGCGGAGCTCTGAACTGACTCCGGTAGGCTCACGATGCGTAAATTGTTTCTGCGAGACCTATTTTCTAGGTCATCTAGACGTGCCTTTAGGTCAGTATTTTGCTTTTGTAGATTAGCTACTGAGGTAAACATCTCCCTATGTCGATCTTCATGTTCAGGCACTCTGTGTTCCACATGCGTGAGTCTCCTTGAGAACTGCTTGAATTCTGTGGATAGCGATTCTACACCCATCTGTAGTTGCTCAATTTTGGGGAGAAATAAAGCTGAGATTTGCGCTACAATAGGGTGTGTGTCCTGGGTTAGAGTATTTTCTGTATCCTCAGTTGCCACTGAAGAGGCGTGTATCTCTGTATGTTGTTTTGTCCTTTTGTCTGTGTACTTGTTTTTCGCTGCCATTTTACTAGTAGCTTTGTAAAAACTGCTATAGTATCTCTGCATACGCAATCTTGTGATTTTTTTATAGCTGTGTAAATATTGGAGATATGATTTATAACTGATCCCAAAAAAGAATGTCCGCACACAACCTTCAATTGTATGTTGTAATTGAGCACCAAATCAAAAGCTTTATAAAGAGCGAGTGTATAGCAAAACCTTCTATTCAAAACTTTATCTGGTACTGAGGGTGAAGGGGGGGGGGAGTTCCATTCAAATATGTTAGATTAACTCATAATTATGCTTCTCAGTCTATATTTCAGATACTACAGTTTAATTTTGGGCTTGCCAATGTGTCAGTCTGATATTTTGTTTGAGTGGTTTAGAGTGAACTATAGTTAGGCCATGCAGCCTCAGCAATATCCATATATCACTGAAAAAAGGGGTTTGCTGTCCAATTCTGTGCTAGTAAGAATGCTTTCTGACTGTGTGACTCTAATGTTCAAACGGTACTTTTATCTGTGATATCAAAGTCTTTCACACCTTAGTCTTATTACAATGCGCACCCCTTCAACAGTAAATACATTCCAAACAGATGCATAAAAAGTTGCTGGTACGTTACTCTTCACAGCCGTTTATTTCTGCTTTTATAAAGAGCTTTTTAACCATTGTTGCTGTCTTCCTCTGCCTCCCCACAGCTTCTCTTTATTGTGGCACTGCTTATCAATGACCTGGTGTAGTATAAAGGGGCAGCCGTTGCCTTACAGTTGCCACGTGGATCAGCGATATAGCCAAGATGGCAGCTATGTACTCCGTCTTCTCCCTTCTGACTGCCGCGGTTAGGGTGTAATCCAACCCTCGCGCTTTGTTGCCGGCTGATCGCCTAGTCCGGTAGTGGTCCCAGACCTGGTGTGAGCAAGGCTTGTGCGTGGGAGCAAGGGAAGTGCAGGCTAAAAAAAGATTTTGTGTGGAGTATCTCCGGAGCTCGCATAGCCTGCTGCTCTCCCCTTGCTCCTCCCACCAGAAGTCTCCCCCAATCTGATTTTAGGTTAAACCTCAGCCGGGCCAATCTGAGCTAAGGACAGATCATTGCTGATTTTGCAATTTGTCAGTGCTCTGATATTCAAAAAGAAAAGCAAGGAATCTTTGGATTGACAGTCACTTGCTTATCATTGTATGTCCATATCAATGAAAAATAATGTTATCCTTCAATCTTTAAATGGATATTACACTCAGAATTTAATTCCCCATAAAATGTTAAATTAAGCATAGTAAAAGATAAAATAACAGTGTAAACTTTTACCAGCTTTTCTGGTAATTTTGTTCTGAGTTCAAGCAACTCATTTATATCAACAACAAATGAAATTAAGAGGTTGAATCCAATATTCCTTATCCCCCCCCCCAGATATTGGAAAAATTGGAACAGACGCATTTATAATTTCATGAACAAAGTGATCACAATCTTACTGAGTCAAACATAAACAGATTGATACCTGTCACAAAATTTCATCTCCATTTTCCCACAACAACACCTTTAACTACTGACAATCGATGCTGAACACTAAAATCCAAAATGGGTTAATTAATCCCATTAATGGAGTCTGTGTGTTTTTTTCAGTTGGATAGAGTGGTGTTTATAAAAATTGTTAAACAGGCTGAATACCATATGTATATGGTGTTTTTAAAACTTTTAGGACCAGATTGCAAGTGGCGAGCTGAATTTTTTATTTGCTTGCGCACAATCACCACTGAAGGTAAACTTTTAATGCGGATAAGTTAGCACTCATATTACAAGATGAAAGTAAATTGTTTGCGCGCAAACAAAACTTTATGCACACTAACTTCAGGCAATAGCTCAAGTTTCAGGCTATAGCCCAAGACTTGTAATATGAGCACAAATATAAAAGCACTATTGATTTATTGATTGCATTCAAGAGATGTTAACTCATTATGCTTGAGGCAGTAACTAAGGGTAATATGAGCTGTTCCTGGGAACAGACAGAGGCAGATACTGTATTATAATATAGGGACAGCACCTCTATAAAATAGAAGGCATTAGACACTGCCTAGGGTACAGTGAGAGTGATAAAGAAAAATACTGTGATGGGGAAGAGGCAAATATTGTATTGAGTGCAATCGCTGGAATAGGTACAATTAGGCAGACAATGTGTACAGTTAATGAATGTCTACTGAATAGCTGTGAGAAGTTAATGAGAGATACAGTTCCCTGTATCTTCCTCAAGGGAGCCAACACTATGATATACAGCTACACTAGTCTCTCTCCATTCCATGTCATGCTCATTCTGATTGGTTGTGTATGTATGGCAAGGTAGAGTTGTGGCAGATAGAACACCAGTATGGATTCATACCGGTTTTTGTATTGCATTTATTTTTGATCTAGTAATAGAATATGCATATGGATCTATATTATTACATAGTACTGATCTACTCAATTGGCAGTTCTTTCTTAATTTGGCTGTATGTTATGTAGTATGATTAGTAGACTATTGTATAAAACTAAAATATGTGTGTGACATTATTTTTAATTTAATACAAAGAAATTTATTTAAAAAATTAAACAGGGTACATTGGATAATAAATGGGGAAAGCAACATGATTCAACAGAATATACCTCTAGAAAAAATAATAAATAGAATAATAGAATAATAGAAGGTCAACCAGTAAATTCACTAAAAAATTCAACTTTAGCTAATATATATACAGTTTAATATAAGTCCAACTCTTGCTAGGATTAAGGGCTGGCCTTGGCCAACCAATGTAAGTCAGAGTATAGTCTTCTCCTCAACTACTAAGTTCTAATGTGGAACTAATTTTTTTCTTAGCCTCAGAAAGACAGAAGTTAAAAGGACACTGAACCCATTTTTTTTCTTTCGTGATTCAGATAGAGCATGCAATTTTAAGCAACTTTTTAATTTACACCTATTATCAAATTTTCTTCATTCTCTTGGCATCTTTATTTGAAAAGCAAGAATGTAAATTTAGATGCCGGCCCATTTTTGGTGAACAACCTGGGTTGTTCTTGCTGATTGGTTCTGGACCACAAATTGTCTACTTTCTTAGCTTAGATGCCTTCTTTTTCAAATAAAGATAGCAAGAGAAAAAATAAAAAATGATAATAGTAGTATATTACAAAGTTGCTTAAAATTGCATGCTCTATCTGAATCAAGAAAGAAAAAAATTGTGTTCAGTGTCCCTTTAATGTATCTAGCACTGCTCTTCCTCAAATATTGTTATGAACCAAGACTATTTTTTTAACTCATTCAATATCATTAGATAATACTGTGACCACTGTTTGGGAAATCTCTCGAAATAAATGGCTTTGTGTTCAACAACAAATTAAAAATATAAAGAAAATCTAAAACAATAGCATCATTATTCATTACTTAAACACTTATTTTATTTATTTATTGTTTATTTTATATATATATATATATATATATATATATATATACATATATATATATATATATATATATATATATATATATATATATATATATATACTCTGTATATTTATTTATTTATGTATTTATTTAAATTGAAAACACACTTAAATATCAATAAAATAAATATTTTATGTAAAAAAAACAACTCTTTAAAGTATTTACAAATTATTATATATTTAAAATTATAGTTATTCATTTATGGGTCATTTCATAGTTTTGTTCGTTGTCTCCAGCTAGTTTCTTCCTAGAAAATGATTTGAAAGTGATTTGAAAGATGCCTCAAGCAAACAATTGTTATAGAAATGGATAAACTTTGTTCAGTTCCACTGCTTACTGTGATTATTGTCAACTTTTATTAATTTGTAGGCAAATCACTCGCTTGAGATTAATTCCCTTAGAAAGCTGTTTGGGTATGTAACTCAGCAAGACAAATTCTTCTAAGTTGAATGCAAGGGAACTTAAAATTTCAGTTTGAATTAGTATCCTTTAATTTGTATCATTCTTTCCCCCACTCTAAATATTTGCCTTTTACCAAAAAATTATTACATACATTTATCATACATCCAAGACCCAGATATGTTGTTTTACAATGATCATAATATATAACAGCTTTATATTTACATTTTTCATAATTTTATGCTTTTTGTTATAATTGTTAGTCACTTCTTAACCATATGTTTTTTGTAACTGATTTTGGGCTAGAATACGAGTGTATTGGTAGTTTGCACTCCCATTTGCGCAAGGATTTTTGTGTGTGTCAGGGAGCTTACTTATTACAAGTTGAAAGTAAACGTTTTTGCTCACACGCTACCCAACATGCTCAAAAAGCTGAAGTTTCAATATCGAAACCGCATTAACGTATTCTCCCATAGAAGGTAAAGAAGCATGAAAAATAGAAAAATAACATAACACGCTTACTTGGACACAAACACGATCGTGTTTTCTCAAGTGTGCTAACCCGACATAAAATATTAATATTTCACATTGCAATGTTCTTCACATTGAAGAATCTGTTCTATTTATTCATAGATACATATTTCTATATATATCTGATGGTATTTTGGTACAATATATATCTATACCTGTATATACAGTATATGTATAGATTATTATGTCTATTTATAAATATTTAGAACATAGTCCCCTATGTGAAGAACATTGGCATGTAAAATATGTACGGCACATACACAGTTAAAGAATGTATTAAATATAAATATAGCATTAATATGATGTTTAAGCTATTTTACTGCAAAAGGTTGCAGTGCACACACACACACACACACACACACACATATATATATATATATATATATATATATATATATATATATATATATATATATGTATACATATGTATTTTTGTGTTTATATGTTTATATATACAAAAAGGACGAAAAGGAACCTCCGGTAGGTAAAATAAAAACATTCTTTATTGTAATCTATTTAAATCACACATCATAGCAAGCTTGATGTAGGCAGTGGCCGTGAGCTAGGCTGACGCGTTTCAGCTGTTAAGTCATAGTCATAGATGTCTGTAAATACATATATACTCATATAAATACATAAATACATATGTACACACATATATATATATATATATATATATACTCTTACATATACATCTCTATGTTAAAACCCTTTACATAACGTTTTATTGCAATTTTTAAAAAAATATATTTTTATTAGTGTTATTATAAGTGTAACTGTACTGTTTAATGTAGTTTTGATATTTTTTGTGCAACTTTTTGGCCTCACGTTAACCAGAGCTCTGACGCTCGTTAAATTCACTTGTGCTCGAGCAAATTCTTTTACTTTCAACTTTTGTGTCACTCGTAATCTAGCCCACAGTCTTTAGAAGTAGTGTCTTGAACTTGGATATGGGATATACCACTAATTATTTAAGTTTAAAGTCAAATTAAAATTATTATTGCATTTGAAAGCTGTAAAATCATAATGTTTTATTGTTTAATCTTTAGTAAATCTTTGCACAAATTGTCTAGCTCTTCATCAAATGTCATATGATTTTCTGCTTAAATTAACAATATTTGTAAGAGTAGTCTGCCAGGCTCTGTGTCTAAAACCAGCCTATAACCATTGTAGAAAAAATATAAAACAAAAAGATTTATGACACCTCACTAGTAGTAGAACACTATAATAAGATAAAATATGATGCCCCCTATAAAACATCTAAAAACTAGATTAAAACAGGAAAAATGGCTGTGCTTTAAACAAGCTAAAGTATATACAAAACATAGCATAATTTATTCAATTATATATAAAAGATCAAATTAATGCCACATAGCAAACAAACATATGTACTATATAGTGGGAAACTGCCCTTATGATACTGTTCTAATACAATGTTAGTAAATAATTTCCTTTCCAGATTGAATCCTTTGGAAATTTTATTAGAATGATGGGACATTAATATCTGTACACTAAATCTTGTTCTTAAAAAGAAAAGAATGCACCAAAAGTATTAAAAAAGTATTTATTTAATAATAATATGATGAAGGAGCGGGTCCCTGAAACGCGTAGTTTGGAATCAGTCTGGCCAGGCAAGTACTGCTGTTTCATTATTTGTGTGATTTTATCAGAGTTTTATTGTTTGACTATTCTTTCACAAAAAAATGATCAGCGTTAAGAATGGAAAATGGAACCACAAAACAATAGAAGCTATGAAGGGCTTAGCAATGTACCGAATAAAATAGGTTTCAAAACCTCTATAATTAATGTGCCAAAAATAAATTAACGTATATAGCGTGAAACAAACAAACAGACACAAAGCGATATCGCCAACAAAGAGTACTGCACAATAGCAACAGTTAAAACAGTCAATATACAACTGGTGTATATTCAATAGTCACCCACTCAATGTTCTTATACATAGTTTGTATGAGGGTAGAGTCTCCAACAGCTTTTTCCACCCAATGGACTTCTGATGATGACCAAAACACAGAATCCCCGGATGCTGCTTAAATATAGAACGTGCTGTTGGCGTTTCTCCTGGAAAGTGAATATCTGTAAAGAGCCAAACACAAGCGCAACCCCGATTCAAAGTAGCAAAAGTAATTTAATAAACAATCTTAATTTGCATATATATGCATTTACAAGAAAGTTAAAAACATAGGCATATCAGTAATATGTAGCCGTTCGAGATACAAAATGATCCCTCTGTTAAAAGAGCTCCTCTGGTAAAAAAAGGCCAAACCTAGGCAATAAGATTTGAATCTTCTGATTAAAAACAACTCTGAATCAACGCGTTTCCTCTGCCACCTAAGCAGACTTTATAAAGAAATTTTTTGAGTGTATACTATGTTTTACAATCGACACAGTTTAAATACACCGCCTAGCAAACACAACCAATTGATTGGATAACATGAGTGATGTAACAGCCAATCAGGGCACTGCTAATTTAAAATCCCATAGGATAGGGTCTCCTTATCATTTCGGGTTGAATTTTGATAATGCTATATGGCCACTATTTATATGGGCTACTTAAACCACAATTGTGATGATACTGTTATGCGACCCAATTATTAAGTGGAAAGATATTTCAAATATTTAAAAAACGGATTGGCCGCATCAGTAATAAGGAGCCTTGCCAGTGCCGCGATATCCAGAATGTTACATGTATAACATAACAATCTAACAGGGCCCTTCTGATTAAACTCTGTAAAACTGTAACTCTTATTGTTACAGATGAACTACAATGTAGACGCAAAATAACATAAAGCCATTACTGAATAGGCTTATTTAGCCCCATGAATAATACAAATGCTTAATGGCCCATGTCGTATATATGACCTATAAGGATCATAATAAAGCCATCCTTTCCTACCCCTAAATAATAAGTATGGCTGTTTCACTGGTTTAGGGCTTTGACAGTACCGTCCTCCCCAATATATAGTGGGTGTGATTTTACAAATAATTGCTACTATTAAACAAAGTAATGTTATCTAAATATATTTGCGAAGTATAATAAAATAATACATATAATTAGAAAGTACAATATATTTCATCCATTACAGAGCCACCATTGAATAAATAAAATATTAAATTCCATGTTAAATATAAACCTCACATGTCCTAAAAAATACAGAACCCTATAGCCTGATTTTACTAAGTTAATAAAACCTACTTAATCGATAAATGCTTAAAGATCTAGATCTACATTCAGCCCATGGGGGGAAAGACTCCGTAATCTATGGATCTTTTTTGTCTCACATTTCCGCAGGTTTAGCAGCCTTTGTATACTCTTCTTCGTGAAAGGTATAGTATTGATTACCATCACTCTTAGTGAGTCTGGTTTCATGCTGTGAAACCTACGGAAGTGCTCTGATACACTATGTTGCTTAAATCCTTTTTGAATATTAGTAATATGTTCGTAGACTTGTTTTTTCTTTTGGCCCTGCCAATATAAATTAAATTACAGCTACAGGTAAGCATGTATACTGCAAAAGTAGTGTTGCAAAGAGAACAGGTTTTTATTTCAAAATCTTGGGACCCATCCCAGTTTTGGAATCGGTGTTCAGGTTTAATTAGCGGACACAAACAACAATTAAGTATTTTACATTTAAACAGGCCATTACTCAAACTTAACCATCCTGTTTATTCCCCAAATTATCTGATATATCTCCTGACTTCAATTTCGAGGGTGCTAATATATTTTTCAAGTTCTGATACCTTTTAAAAACCACACTAGGTCCTTCAGTTATAACCTTACCTAGGATGGGATCTAATTTGAGGAAGCCATTGCTTTCAGTAGGCTTCTTATAATTTTTTTACTGCCACTGTTTTGGTTATTTAATTACAAAAGAGCGTGAGGTCTAGGAAATCTATTTGCTCTTTATCAATTCTATGTATAAAAGTCAAATTATAGGTGTTAGTTTTAATGTGGCTATAGAACTGTTCTGCTAATGTAAAGTCCCCTCTCCAAATAAGAATGACATCATCAATGTACCATTGGTAAGCTACTATATTGTCATGGAATGGATTGTTATTCCATATATATCGATCTTCAAAAAATGCCATATATATATTGGCATAGGCTAGGTTTGGCTATTTTATACCAGAGGAGCTCTTTTAACAGAGGGATCGTTTTGGATCTCAAACGGCTACAGAGACACAGCCGAGCTGGAAGTATTACTGATATGCCTATGTTTTTAACTTTCTTGTATGTGCATATGTATGCACATTAAGATTGTTTATTAAATTACTTTGCCACTTTGAATCAGGGTTGCGCTTGTGTTTAGCTCTTTACGGATATTGACTATTCTTTATTGTTTATTTTGTGAGCATATGATTCATTGTGATTTTTGCTTACATATATGCAATGTATTTATATCTCATTACAAATATTCTTAGATATATATAAAGTCTTGGTTGTTTAGTATTTGACACTTTTTATAGAGCTGTCTTTATACTTTTACTTATAATTTACAGCTGCTGGTACATTGTCTGCATATTGTAATATACGCCTAGATTACGAGTTGTGCGTTAGGGTAAAAAAGCAACGTTAAGAGGTCCTAACGCTGCTTTTTTATTACCACTGCTATTACTAGTCTTGAAGGTTTAGGGTCACCGCACACTTCTTTGGCCTTACCGCAAAACGACTTACGTAAACTTTGTCTTTTTTCTGTGGAACTTCCATACTTTCTATGGTACTGTTCCAATCA
This sequence comes from Bombina bombina, assembly GCF_027579735.1. NCBI lineage: Eukaryota > Metazoa > Chordata > Amphibia > Anura > Bombinatoridae > Bombina > Bombina bombina. Next base: position 151,662,053 of record NC_069502.1, read on the forward strand.
GCCAATAGAATGCGAGCACAAACCTATTGACTGAAGGGATCAGCCAATAGGATTGAACTTCAATCTTATTGGCTGATTGCATCAGCCAATAGGATTTTTTTCTACCTTAATTCCGATTGGGTGATAGAATTCTATTAGTCAATCGGAATCTAAGGGACGTCATCTTGAGTGACGTCACTTAAAGGTACCTTCATTCAGTAAGAAGACTCCAGATGAAGAGGATGCTCCGCGTCGGATGTCTTGGAGATGGAAGATGCCGTCTGGATGAAGACTCCTGCCCGTCTGGAGGACCACTTCGCCCAGCTTGGATGAAGACTTCTCCCGGCTTCGTTGAGGACTTTGGCCCGGCTTGGATGAAGACTTCTCCCGGTAAGCCGATCTTCAGGGGGTTAGTGTTAGGTTTTTTTAAGGGTGCATTGGGTGGGCTTTATTTTTAGGTTAGGGACTTTGGGCTGCAATAGAGCTAACTGCCCTTTTAAGGGCAATGCCCATTCAAATGCCCTTTTCAGGGCAATGGGAAGCTTAGGTTTTTTAGATAGTATTTTATTTGGGGGGTTGGTTGTGTGGGTGGTGGGTTTTACTGTTGGGGGGGTTGTTTATATATTTTTTTTTCAGGTAAAAGAGCTGATTACTTTGGGGCAATGCCCTGCAAAAGGCCCTTTTTATGAGTATTATATGAGATTTATTCTGGTGCATCCTTTATTTGACCAGTCATGCATTCAGTTCTTATCTAACTAGCAAAATCCCATATTTGATATTATTATTATGTTATTATTATACTTTATTTATAAAGCGCCAACATATTCTGCAGAGCTGTTTATGGGTACAAAAGATAAAAGTACAGTGATACAATATTTTTAAGAGTCAGGAATAAATGTATTAAACAAATACAGGAGGAATTTAGGACTCTATTCCTATGGGAACTTACAATCTAGAAGGGTAGGAGGGTGAGAAACAGGAGGTGGGGACTGTAAGGGTGAAAATAATGTTAGTACAGAGTTAGATGAAGGTAATTATTAGGTAAGTGGAATTAATTTGTTACAGAGCTGGGTGGTAGACTTCCTTGAACAAAAATGTATTTAGGGGGTATTTAAAGGAGGACAGATCAGGGGAAAGTCAGACAGTGCAAGGAAGTGCGTTCCAGTGCTTTGGTGCCGCACAAGAGAAGTCCTGCAGTCTAGCATTGGAGGAGGTGATGGTAGAAGATTCAAGGAGAAGGTCATTGTTGAACCTTAGGGGGTGAGCTGGAGTATATTTGTTGATTAGTGAGGACAGGTAGGGGGGCAGCATTGGGAAGGGATTTGTAGGTCAGGGTGTTTAATTTTAAATTAAATTCTGCTGTGGATGGGGAGCCAGTGAAGGGACACACAGAGAGGGGCAGCAGATATAGAGCCGCGGGAAAGGTGTTTTTATCTGGTAGAGGCATTTAGGATAGATTGAAGGGGTGAGAGGCAGGAGAGAAGAAGAGCAGTTAGTAGTTTATTACAGTTGTCAAGTGGGAAATTACCAGGTAATGGATTAGTTGCTTAGTGGTGTCAGCACTCAGAAATGGACACATTTTGGAGATATTGCATAGATGGTTGCGGCAGGATGAAGAGAGCAATTGGATGTGGGGTATGAAGGACAGATTTGAATCAAGTTATCTCTGAGGCAGCTGACTTGGGGTGATAGGGGGATAGTGGTGCTGCCAACAGTGATAGAAAAGTCAGACATTGGAGCAAAGCTAGAGGGAGGATTAGAAGGAGTCAGTCTTGGACATGATAATCTTTAGGTGGTGAGAGGCCATCCAGGAAGAAATGCCAGATAAGCAGTTGCTGACATGAGAAAGGACAGAAGGAGAGAGAGCAGGGGTGGAGACGTAGATCTGAAGCCATAGTGGTTGATAAGTTTACCCAGTGAAGAAGTATAAATATAGAAGAGTTGAGGACCCAGGACAGAGACTTGAGGTAATCCAACATACAGAGGCATTGAAGAGGAGTAAATGAGACAGAAAAGGACTTGTTAGAGAGATAAGAGTGGATTGAAGAGAGAGCTGTGTCACGGAGACCAAGAGAGCTGAGAGTCTTTAGGAGGATGGGGTGGTCAATGGTGTTGAAGGCAGCTGAGAGGTAAAGTTAGATAAGTATAGAGTAGTGGCAGTTATTTTTAGCAGAAAGAAGATTGTTAGTAACGTTGGTGATGTTGCACACAATGTTTAAAAAGAAAGAAAGGATTGGAGAGAGACAGAGACGGAGGCAACAAAAAAACACAGATAAAGAAGAAAGGAAACAGAGAGAAAAAGATTGGGAGAGGGAAAAAAATGTAAAGTAGATAAGAACATACTGAAGATTGAGGCAGAAGGGAGGGGAAGAGAAGAGACACAGAGGCGTAAAAAAGATGGACAAATGAAGAAAATTAGGGGAAAATATAAAGAGAATTAGTGAAGATAACAGGAGTGTGGTAATTAGTTTAAAGGGACATGAAACATTGAGACTACAATAGTAATCTTTAATTATGTATAGTAATAATGCAATATATTTTCATGCTTTACTTTATCCCGTTTTTCTGTAAATTAACTCTGAAAAGTGTATGTTTTTCCAATTTTGAGAATTAAAAGTGCATGCTGCAGACTTCACTAGCCTGTCATATATCTGTCCCTCACTGGTCTTAGCAGTCTGGATTGGCACCTCCAAATAAGACAAGTGGTTGGAGGAGTTTTGCCATTGAAAAACAATTGTAGCAAACAATGTGTTAACCCCTTAACGACCAGGGGTTGGGAGGTAAGGGGGGTCCCACACTGCCGAAAATTGAAAGATTTTTTTTTTAGAGAAAAAGCCTAATATTTTCGTACTGACAGACTTTCTGCCAGTACTTAACATGGGGGTGACTATTGGGGGGTGGGGGAGGGAAGAGAGTTGTTTGAGAGGGGTCAGGTAGGGATCAGGGAGTGGGAAGTTTCAGGTGGGAGAGTAATCTCTACTCTAAAGCTAAAATTAACCTTACAAGCTACCTGATTAACCCCTTCACTGCTGGGAATAATAAACGCGTGGTGCGCAGCTGCAATTAGCGGCTTTCTAATTACCAAAAAGCAATGGCAAAGCCATATATGTCTGCTATTTCTGAACAAAGTGGATCCCAGAGAAGCTTTAACAACCATTTGTGTCATGATTGCACAAGCTGTTTGTAAATAATTTAATAAAATATACCAAAATGGGCCTAGATCAATACTTTGGGTTCTCTACTAAAAAAATATATATAGATTTTATAGGTAAATATAAAAAAGCCTCTATTTCTGTTTAAATGTAGTAATGGCAACAATGCTAAAAATGCTCTGGTCTTTTGGGAAGTTTTAGTCTGAAATGCCCGGTTCTTAAGGGGTTAATATAGTCAAAGCCTTTTCACACTCAGCTAATATATTAAAATATTGCAAGACAAATGTAATTATACAATGTTAATGTCTCTTTAAGATTTACTAAAATGAAGACTCATTGCCTTTAAAAGTTTTTTAATATACAACTTAAGTTGTCTGCTGCTGCATCACACCATGGGGCATTTCCTGGGGGTGTAGCCACTGCACAGGTATCTTGAGAGATTAGGGTACACTTCATCACTATAATGATATATGCATGTTTGTATGTTTATCTATATATATTTTGATGTATTGTTATAGTAGGTTTTGGCATTGTCACTTATTAGTGGACCCTCTACTTTTGACTGTGACCTGAGACACAGGGACAGATTTGGCTAGTTAACATGTATTAGCAATGGTAATTTACCACTAAAAGTTTTACATAATAGCACTCTTGACCGATTATACCACTTATAAGTGTATTCCCAATTTCTATACAATGGAAGAATACAGGCAAATTAAAACATAACTTTTAATAAAAATAAAAATGGGTTAAAAAAAAGTTTAAATTATGAGAGATGTGCTTTGTGTACTAATAGTTCTGAAATGCACATTTCTTTCATGTAATTAGCAAGATTCCATGAGCTAGTGACGTATGGGATATACATTCCTCACCACACCCACAAATCAGTTTTACAAACTTTGCCTCCTGTGGAGGTGGTGAAGTAAGTTTGTGCTAGAGGATCAATTTACCAAAAAGTTTGTTTGATTCCTCAGACAAGGGTAACCTTTTTAGGTTTCCTGATAGATTCAGTGTCCTTGATTCTGTCTCTGACGGACAAGAGGCGTCTGAAATTGGTTTCAGCTTGTCAAAACCTTCAGTCTCAATCTTTCCCTTCGGTAGCCTTATGCATGGAAATTCTAGGTCTTATGACTGCTGCATTGGACGCGATCCCCTTTGCTCGTTTTCACATGCGACCTCTTCAGCTCTGTACAAGCTTTGGCTCGTATAAAACCTGTTATTAAGTCAATTTCTCCTCCTTGGAGTTTGAATTTGGTTCTGGGGGCTCTTCAAGCTCCTCCGTTTGAACATATGCATTCGCTGGACATTAAATTACTTTCTTGGAAAGTTTTGTTTCTTTTGGCCATCTCTTCTGCTAGAAGAGTTTCTGAATTATCTGCTCTTTCTTGTGAGTCTCCTTTTCTGATTTTTCATCAGGATAAGGCGGTGTTGCGAACTTCTTTTACATTTTTACCTAAGGTTGTGAATTCTAACAACATTAGTAGAGAAATTGTGGTTCCTTCATTGTGTCCTAATCCTAAGAATTCTAAGGAAAAGTCGTTGCATTCTTTGGATGTAGTTAGAGCTTTGAAGTATTATGTTGAAGCTACTAAGGATTTCCGAAAGACTTCTAGTCTATTTGTTATCTTTTCCGGTTCTAGGAAAGGTCAGAAGGCTTCCGCCATTTCTATGGTATCTTGGTTAAAATCTTTGTTTCATCATGCCTATGTCGAGTCGGGTAAAACTCCGCCTCAAAGGATTACAGCTCATTCTACTAGGTCAGTTTCTACTTCCTGGGCGTATAGGAATGAAGCTTCAGTTGATCAGATTTGCAAAGCAGCCACTTGGTCTTCTTTGCATACTTTTACTAAATTCTACCATTTTGATGTGTTTTCTTCTTCTTCTGAAGCAGTTTTTGGTAGAAAAGTACTTCAGGCAGCTGTTTCAGTTTGATTTAAACTTTATTTTGGGTGTGGATTTTTTTCAGCGGAATTGGCTGTCTTTATTTTATCCCTCCCTCTCTATTGACTCTTGCGTGGAAGATCCACATCTTGGGTAGTCATTATCCCATACGTCACTAGCTCATGGACTCTTGCTAATTACATTAAAGAAAACATAATTTATGTAAGAACTTACCTGATAAATTTATTTCTTTCATATTAGCAAGAGTCCATGAGGCCCACCCTTTTTTTGTGGTGGTTATGATTTTTTTGTATAAAGCACAATTATTCCAATTCCTTATTTTTTTTCTTATCACCCCACTTCTTGGCTATACGTTAAACTGATTTGTGGGTGTGGTGAGGGGTGTATTTATAGGCATTTTGAGGTTTGGGAAACTTTGCCCCTCCTGGTAGGAATGTATATCCCGTACGTCACTAGCTCATGGACTCTTGCTAATATGAAAGAAATTAATTTATCAGGTAAGTTCTTACATAAATTATGTTATCCATAAATATCTTAGCATATGTCTAATTACATTGACTGGAATGCCTATTTCATTTTTGTATGATAAATAATAATTCTGCAGAGTTATGATGAAAAAGCAGAGAAGGTGTAATATTAAAGGGATACTAAATCCATTTTTTTTATTTCTTGATTTAGATAGAGCATGCCATTTTAAGAAACTTTCTAATTTATTTCTATTATCAATTTTTCTTTGTTCTCTTGCTATCTTTATTTAAAAACCAGGAATGTAAATCTTAGGTGCCGGACCATTTTAGGTTTAGCATCCTGAATAGTGCTTACTTATTGGTTGCTACATTTAGCCACCAATAAACAAGCATAACCGAAGTTCTGAACCAAAAATGGGCCTGCTCCTAAGCTTTATAGTCCTGATTTTTAAATAAAGATAGCAAGAGAATGAAGAAAAATTGACAATAGAAATAAATTAGAAAGTTGCTTTAAATTGCATGCTCGATATGAATCATGAAAGAAAGAAATTGAGTTTAGTATCCCTTTAAATATTTGATTCACTTATACAGAAATAAAACTGTATCTAAATTAAACCAATCTAATTTGCTTCATTCTTTAGATATCATTTGGTTGAAGAAAAAACAATGCACATTGGTGAGCCAATTACACGAGGCATCAATGGGCAGCCAACAATCAACAGCTACTGAGCCTTTCTAGATATGCTTTTCAGCATAGGATATCAAAAGAATTAAGCAAATTAGAAAATATAAGTAAATTAGAAATTTGTTTAAAATTGCATGCTATTTCTAAATCATGACAGAAAAAAAGGTTTCATGTCCCTTTAAGTAAATACAGATATTGAAACCCCGGTAGAATAATATGTGTGAGAGCAAGTTCCTTTCTAGTCCTCGCAGGGAAAGTACAATCTATATATATATATGGGCTCACGGTGCTTTCATTATTGTAACTAGTGGAATGGGGGAAACTCTGTAACAGCTCACATAATTGTAATTAAAACAAAGGACCCCATGAACCCCTCTTAAAGGGACATTCCAGTCAAAATTTAAATGCACATAGATTTATTACATCTTTGAATATAGAAACATATTTGCAATATACTTGTATTGGCAAAAATGCTTCTAGTAACAGTTATCACTGTTTTAGTGTTAACATTTTTCTCTGCACGTGCATGTGAAGCATAGCTAGATATTGTCACTGCACCCACATTTTAAATACTGCAGCTGCTCAGATCATCAGTGGAGCTTGTATTATGTAAGCAATTAACAAATTGAGTCATTACCAGATGGTACAAGCACCTTAGGCTCTCTGAGCAAGTGTTGTGTATAAAATGCTAGTGCACGGTGCATACATAAATACACTTTTGAAACAGCTATAGCTTTTATTAGAAGCATTTTTGCTAATACATGTATATTACAAAATTGATTCTGTTCAATACCGAAATGCACCCATGTGTTTTCCAATTTTGGCTGGAATATCCCTGTAATGTTCCCCTAACATTTTTTGCTGTGAAAGCATTGTCAAAGGCCAGATTTGGCTAGTGAGTAGGAAGACAGAGAGAAGTGATGAATAAGGGAGTAGATAGAGAAAATTGGAAATTCCATCACTAGGGCAGGAAAATATGGTTGAATTAACACAGCCATTATCTGACACTTTTTCTGACAAGAGGTCACAATTTAAAGGGACAGTCTACACCAGAATTTGTATTGTTTAAAAAGATTGATAATCCCTTTATTACCCATTCCCCAGTTTTGCATAACCAACACTGTTATATTAATATACTTTTTACCTCTGTGATTATCTTGTATCTAAGCCTCTGCAAACTGCCCCTTTATTTCAGTTCTTTTGACAGACTTGCAGTTTAGCCAATCAGTGCCTGCTCCCAGATAACTTCACGTGCACGAGCACAGTGTTATCTATATGGAACACATGAACTAACACCCTCTAGTGGTCAAAAACTGTTAAAATGCATTTTGAAAAGCGGCGGCTTTCAAGGTCTAAGAAATTAGCATATGAACCTCCAAGGTTAAGCTTTCAACTAAGAATACCAAGAGAACAAAGCAAAATTGGTGATAAAAGTAAATTGGAAAATTGTCTAAAATTACTTGCTCTATCTGATTCATGAAAGTTTATTTTGGCCTAGACTGTCCCTTTAAGGTTGGAGGAAAGGAGATTCAATCTTCTGCAACGGAAACGTTTTTTCACTGAAAGAGCAATACAATTGTGGAATTCATTACCAAAGGAGGTAGTGAATGCCAATACTTTAGATACATTTAAAAATAGTCTAGATACATTTCTGTATATAAACAAAATTCATGGATATGATTGCTAGTATTAAATGGGTCACCTTTTAGTGGGGTTATTTAAGCTTAACTGGAGCTTTTTGTAAGTATTTTAGATTTGTATAGGTTGAACTCGATGGACTTCGGTCTTTTTTCAACCTTATCTACTATGTTACTATGTATTATACAAAAAAGCATATGAAGAAGCTGTAATTAAACACATTACAAATATTTGTTTTGCAGGGAATAAAAGTAAAGTCAAAGCTTTTATAATTTATAAAGTGCCTATATTGAAATGTATGTTAATCCACAACTCATCCACAGTTTGCTCAGTGGATGATAAAAACAAATCATTCCACAACTATCATAAAAAGATTTGTTCTCATCATGCAGGGGGATCGCCAATACGATGCTGTTGTGTGTGATCCCCTCACTGCAGGTCATGATCTGTGGTGTATAGTCGGTTGAACTCCCAAGGCTACATGGATGTGCCGGTAATGTCACCACAAACACGAGTGGTGACATCACAGGGAGGCGGAACCAGGAAGTGACAGGCAGTAAAGGGAGTTGGATGTGGGGGAGCTACTAGCCACAGACCTCCAAGTAAGGTTGCCAGGTGGACAACTGCCAACCCTACCTCCAATACCTCTCATTTGAATGAGAATTGACTGCTCTCAAACATTTTTTCTAAATGTAAAAACACAAAACATGAGGTTTTGCTGATGAATGGGACTTTATTAGCAAAATAAAAAATAATCTGTTAAAGAGCCACTAAAGTCAAAATTAAAGTTTCATATTTCAGAAAGAGAATGCAATTAAAAAAAACACAAAAAAAAACTTTTCTTCCATTTTTAAAATGTGCATAATATTTTTATATGCGGAACCTGTTGGCGCTCTACAAATATCTGATAATAATAATATGCACACTTTTTGAGGCTTCAGCTCCTACTGAGCATGTGCAAAAGTGAACAGAAAATATTGTAGGTATGAATTTGAGTTTTTCATTGGCTGATGGCTGTAAAATGATACAGGGGGAGGGACAAATTGAGTTAACTTCGAAATTTGACAGAAAATATTCTACTGCTCATTCCAAATTTGCTATTGCATTGTCTTTTTATTATGTATTTGTCAGTTATTCAATTCTACTGTATCTGTATCTTTATATTCAGGTGATTACTATGGTGAAATGGTCACTTTGCAAGGAAAAAGTGCTTTTATTTCTGTATTGGCACAAAGTTGTCCTAGTTTATATTATAACCCCCAAAAGCCTGTGTGGGACATTTGGCTACTATTGATGACGATCTAGTAAGGTGTACACAAAAACAACAGTGGTCACCTGAGCATTTACAATATTATTTACTAAACTATTAACAAAAATATACATATTTTACATATTGTGTTGCAGCTCCCTCACCAGCCTGCTGAAAAAAAATATAATTTGTGTGGATCAATCACTAAAATATGACTTACAAAATAAATAAAAAAAGGCTTAGCATAGAAGAGGTTAAATAATTAATAATATATTTTAAAATTCCATCTTTTTGATTCAAATAAAAATAAAAATGAATGACTCCTTAATTGTATAATTTGACAAGGAAATTTGTAATTTAGGGGCAGATTCTATAAAATACTAGACGTTGTTGACACTCATAGAGGCAGCTCTCATGGAATTCTATAAAAAAGGGGCTGTTCCTGCGAGCGGCGAGATGTTTTCTATTTAAATAATGAGAGCTCTCTGTTATGTAAAAGTTCACAATGGAGGTATGTTTAAACTTTAATATTACGCCTACTGCAAATCAAATTACGCTGTTTTCAGGGCACTGTATCTTAAATTTGTTGTTATTTTCTTATATGTATAGTTTTGTTTTTTTCCAGAGTAATTAGTGTTTTGAGTATTTTGATAAAAACTTCACAACTAAGTTGTGAAAAAAAACAGTGAGATTTGTAGGGCAAATGTTTACAGAAATACGCTGGGATTAGAAAGACAATTTCATATATGCCTATGGAATGCTCATGTTCAGCCCAATTTACAAAAAGAAAAAATTACATTTTGCATTTAGTACTATTAAGTACGAATTTCTTTGTATTTTTTGCACTTCCAGTGTACTTAAATTATGATTTATGCTGTGTGTAGTTAATATAATTTATTCCTGTGTAGTTTACCTACAAATTTTACTTTTTTGATTAAAAAATCTGAATTTTGTGTGAATGGTTTTGTATGATTTTTAAATTATGATTTTCATTGTGCACTTTTGTAATGTATGCATCTCCTTCCCATAATAAGATACAGTATACGCCCCTTAGCGAGACACCCTGTTTTCAGGGTATAAAGTGGCTTTATATAATTCCACTAGGGAAATAGAAGGACTGGCAAGAACTTTTTAGAATCAGACCCTTAATTTCTATCCACACTTAGGGGCCTATTTATCAAGCCGTCAACTTACTTGCATTCGACGGCACCAATATGCTCGCCTAAGATCGCCTAACATTGCTGCCGCGGACCTGAATACGCTCTCCAAAGTAACCAAAAAAGCTGTCAAAATGCTGCGCATCAAGTACGGGGCGATGAGCAGCCGACTGTTGTTAACTAGCAGTCATCGATCTTGCTGCTCTTCGGCTTTTTCCCAGCTTTATTGGTATACTGTCACTAAACACCCACACTATACTACACTGTTTTACCCCTATCCCGCTGCTCCCTGACCCCGCCGCAACTAAATAAAATTATTAACCCCTAAACTGCCATTCCTGGAGCCCACCGCCACTCCCGGAGCCCACGCCACTCTAATAAATGTATTAACCCCTATCCTGCCACTCCTGGAGCCCTCAGCCACCTACATTATGTTATTAACCCCTAAAATGCCGCCCCCTACACCGCCGCCACCTACATTATGTTATTAACCCCTAATCTGCTGCCCCTACACTGCCACCACCTACATTATGTTATTAACCGCTAATCTGCCCCCCCGACACCGTTGCCGCCTACATTATACTTATTAACCCCTAATCTGCCGTCCCCAACGTCGCTGCCACTATATTAAATTTATTAACCCTAAACCTAAGTCTAACCCTAACACCCCTAACTTAAATCTAATTTAAATAAATCTAAATAAAATTCCTTTCATTACCTAAATAATTCCTATTTAAAACTAAATACTTACCTATAAAATAAACCCTAAGCTAGCTACAATATAACTAATAGTTACATTGTAGCTATCTTAGGGTTTATTTTTATTTTACAGGCAAGTTTGTATTTATTTTAACTAGGTAGAATAGTTACTAAATAGTTATTAACTATGTAAAAACTACCTAGCTAAAATAAATACAAAAGTACCTGTAAAATAAAACCTAACCTAAGTTACAATAAAACCTAACACTACACTATAATTAAATAAATTAACTAAATTAAATACAATTACCTAAATTAAATTATCTAAAGTACAAAAAACCCCCCACTAAATTACAGAAAATAAAAAACAAATTACAGATATTTGAACTAATTACACCTAATCTAATAGCCCTATCAAAATAAAAAGCCCCCCAAAATAAAAAAACCCTAGCCTAAACTAAACTACTAATAGCCCTTAAAAGGGCCTTTTGCGGGGCATTGCCTCAAAGTAATCAGCTCTTTTACTTGGAAAAATACAAACAACCCCTCAACCAGTAAAACCCACCACCCACACAATCAACCCCCCCAAAAAAACTAACTAAAAAAAGCTAAGCTCCCCATTGCCCTGAAAAAGGAATTTGGATGGGCATTGCACTTAAAAGGGCAGTTAGCTCTTTTAAGGGCGACGTTGGGGATGGCTGATTAGGGATTAATAAGTGTAATGTAGGTGGCGGTGGTGTTGGGGTGGCAGATTATGGGTGTTTAGACTCGGGGTTTATGTTAGGGTGTTAGGTATAAACATAACTTTTATTCTCCCATAGGAATCAATGGGATATCGGGCAGCAGTGAACATAAGCTTTTGCTGCTTTCAGACTCACTTTGATTCCTATGGCATCCGCCGCCCTGGCAAAAGTAGTCAGATAGTGCCGAATTTGCATTCAGAACATCTGTAGTGACGTAAGCATCGATCTGTGTCGGACTTAGACCGGCGGATTGTATGTTACGTCACAAAATTCTACTTTTGCTGGTCTGTAGCCTTTGATAAATAAGGCGAATCAGGCTCGCCACAATTACGCTGTGGAATTCCAGCGTATTTGAGGTTGACGGCTTGATAAATAGGGGCTGTGTATGAAGGCTAGATTTTGTTTGTTTGAGAAGAACAGATCTGTTCATTATAGCTAAACACCCTCTCAGATAAATAAAATCCTATGAAGTCTGTGAATCATGAAGAGCCTTCATATACATTATATTCCAATCCAGATAAAGCAATACAATATTATTCTACATTTTTAACATATCCTTATGTATTGTAAATTCATTAAACAAAACAATACTACAAATAAAAAAGGCAAAATATGCAATTTCATTTATAGTTTAGTTTTACTTTAAAAGGAAATTGCTGTTTGTGTTTTGCAAAGTTTGTAGAATACTACAGATGGCCACACGACCTAAAAGCTTGACCTGTAATCTTACAGTAAATGTTATATCTGACACCATGAAATGATATGAACCATGAAAATTAGTACACAACCGCAACTATCTGTCCGCCCTAATGTTCTGCTCTCACCAGATTTCTCTCACTTCTCACGTGTCAAATTACATAACCCTAGCAGAAATGTACATACATATGTGCTCTTCCACCCATTAAAGCTATCTTATATTTCATTGAAAGGAATCAAAATAAAAAGAGTCATACCATTTTTTTCAAATAATATCAGAACTTGTTGAAGCAGAATGAAATTATTTTAAACTGTAGCTCTGTACAAATGCAGAAACCTAACCAGCTGGTTTGCAAAATTTTTGGGCAGATGTAGTTGTGAAGATCCTATATCTCACAGTACTGTGTTCTCAGTCGTGCAGATTTCTAACACATACATTATTTATTAAGAAACTTGAGGTTTAGATTTTTATAGTTTCTTATTTCGTTCCTGGCATCACAAAATATTTTTTTTTGTTTCCAGTCACATTCAACACAGCCTGGCTACAAATTTCAAACATAAAACTATCATACATATTGATATGTGACTGTTTGTGGTCATATTTATTAGTACAAGGATAAATTCAGCGAGAGCTTACAAATATTATGACATGTACAGTATAAGAAGTATCTAATTAGAGTATTTTGACATATTACATATTAATCCATGTAAGCATGCCTTGTAAGTTGAATTGTATTTCTTTGGAATATGAATGTTTTTTTAAGGTAAATATAAATAGCTATACATTTTTCCTTCTAAAATAAATAATACATTAGATATAAAAAATTTTTTTATGGTATATTATTTAATTTATGATGTGCAGGAACTGAATGATAATAAAGAAGTGTATCAGTTTTGTAGCAGCAGATACAGTGTAACGTAATATTAAATGGAAACAAAAGTGTTAACATGTTTGTGTGTATTTTGCTATTGTACTATGTTGTGCTTATAACTATGAGGTTGATCACAATTCTTTAGTACGGTTTAACTAATAACTTTTCTACAAAATTCACCATAGAATACTATGGAGACTTTTTTTTTTTTTTTTTTTTTTTTAAAATCCACAAAAAATTACAACAAAAATAGTAAAAATACCTGTGAAAAGAAAAAAAGAATACAATAGCGCAAAACTGCCTGCACACAGCGCAGCAACGACGAAAGCATGCCCACCAGCACGTCGTCAACGCGCCTCGGCCCCATTGAGAAAGGCCCAATAAGGCCGAAACACGCCGACACACTGGTGAGCACCCCCCCACCACCACCACACTGTGCACAAACAGCCCTGCACCACCGCATTCCCCCTTTCCTTCCCCTTCACAGGTACTCTTAGTTTTCAAAAAAGCTTTATTGGCGAAATAAGAAAAATACAGAGCATTATTATGAGTACAATACAATGTCAGTTGTACATAATTTGCAAACATCTGTACTATTAAGGTTTGCTTGTATAATTTCGCAGATAGGAATTAGATCAATTCAAACAGTATAAGAAAAAAAAAAAACCTAGTCAGGTACTGCAGAAATGTGTACCGACTACATTACTCAAATATCAACTGCAACTGTTTAGTGATACCAGTTAAAATAACGGCAAAAACATAAGAAGAAAATAAAAATATAAATCCTCGGGTACAGATCATACGGTATTTATAGCTTTTAGCAGCTTACACTCCTTACACAGCTGCTTATAATACTGCACTCGATTTAAAGATAATGCTTTAGGAAGGAAGAAGTAGTAGGATAGGGCTACAGGGCAAAAAGAGAGGAGGGTAAGAAGGAGGGGGGGTGAAGGAAGAAGAAAAAAAAAAAAAAAAAAAAAAAGGGGGGGGGGGGGGTTGGGAGGAAATGAACCTCTCTCACGTTATTAACTCACAGTCCTCGTCCCTCCCAGGTCAGCAGCATCATCTCGTGTATGTCAAGTTTTCCAATTTTAAGGTAATGATATCTTTCAAGTCTCAGCAGGTCTGCTACTTTAGTTTTCCACTCCTGAACACTCGGGGTGGCCTGTTTTTTCCAGTAAACGGGAATCAGGCTTTTTGCTCCATTGAGCATCACCAGGAAGAGCCTGGATTTGTCTTCCCTTGTGATCTTAGGTAACTGATGGTATAATAAGTAACTTGGATTAGGAGGGATGATCACCTCGAGAACCCTACTCATTTCAGCCATTATATCATTCCAGTAAGGTGTTAGTAGGGGACAGGTCCACCAAATATGCAATAGGGTGCCATTTTCTCCGCACCCTCTCCAGCATCCCCCATTTGAGTGAGGGTATATGTGTTTTAACCTTTGGGGGGTCAAGTACCACCTGCTCAGCAATTTATATTGTGTTTCCTGAATTCTAGCCGAGATTGATGCTCTCTTTGTCTTGTCAAATATCTTGTTCCACTCTTTGGGTCCAATTTCTAGGCCCAGCTCATTTTGCCATGTCTGTGTGTAACCCGGAAGACAGTCATCCCCGCCTAGCTGTAACATTCTATAAATCTGAGATATCAAATGAGATGGAGGCGCGGACATTGTGCACAAGGTTTCAAAATGTGTTCTGCGTCTAGTCAAGTCCGGTTTGGCTTTATGAGTGTCAAGGTAGTGCCGTGTCTGTGTCACTGTGAACCATGAGGCAAAAGCCCCCCTGTTCCACTCAACTAATGCCGCTTGTGATTTCAATTTACCTTGACAGAGTATATTATACATTGCTGAGTCACCAAGGCTGTAGGTCTTGTTCGGGAAATTGAGCCTTGATAGAAATTCCATATCAGGATTTTCTCTGATTGATGTGATTGGTGAGGATTGCGTCGATACGTAGGTGGCTGTTTTAATCAGTTTATCCCAAATCGAGAACACTTCCTCGATCATTGGGTAGAGTTTGACCTCTAGAGGTCTGTCTTTAGAGGGGGTCCACGCGAGAGCTCCCACGTTGCCCCTCTTCAGCAGCACGCCATCGACCTGAACCCAGGCCTTTTGGGCCGAGTTATGACACCATTCCACTAATCGTTGAAGAGATATTGCCGTATGATACGTTCTCAGGTCTGGAATACCTAGTCCGCCTCTATTCCGAGGGAGGAAGGTAGTTTTCCTATTGATTCTAGGCTTTAGATCTCTCCAAATATAGGACTCAAGAGCAGACTGTATTTGATGAATGATGTGCGAGGCCGCAGATAGTGGGATGGTCTGCATGACATATAGCACGCGTGGCAACACATTCATTTTAACCACTCCGATGCGGCCCATCCAAGAGATGGTTTTATTTCTCCAAGACGATAGATCTTTAAGGATCTCGTCTCTTATGCCCTTGTAGTTCATGTCTACAGTCTCTTTTATGCATGGGGTTAAGTGAATACCCAGATATTTTAGTTTGCCATGTGCTATTTTTATTGGGCATGTACCTTCCAAAATTTGAAAGTCGATGTGGGGAATCGAGATATTCATAATCTCTGACTTGGAAGGGTTTAGAAGAAAGTTCGATACTGTGCCAAAGAGTTTGAACTCCTCTAGGGCCACCGTCAGGGACCCCTTCACATCCGATATCATAAGTAAGACGTCGTCTGCGTACATGGCAAGCTTATGTTCGTCACTTCCTACAAGGACACCATGTATTTCTGGGTTTGTCCGGATCCTGCTCGCCAAGACTTCAATTGTCAATGCGAACAAGAGCGGAGACAGGGGACATCCCTGCCTGGTCCCGTTACGAATCGTAAAGGCGTCAGAGAGTACTCCATTCACCCTAACTCTAGCGTTCGACGCCGAGTACAGGGACATGATCTGATTTATAAATTTAGAGCCCAGCCCAAATTTCTCCAGAGTGTGTCGCATAAACTTCCAACTGACCCGGTCAAACGCTTTTTCTGCGTCTGTGGAGACCAGGGCCAGAGGGGTTCCAGTGTTGTGGGCATGCGTTATAATCTGGAGGACTTTTAGGGTATTATCCCTTGCCTCTCGTTTCGGAATAAATCCCACTTGATCAGTAGAGATCAGTTGTGGTAAGTATTTGTTTATGCGGTTAGCTATAACTTTCGCCAGAATCTTGATATCTGAGTTTAGTAGCGATATCGGACGATAGTTCTCTGGTCTATTGTCTGGTTTGTTGGGCTTAGGGATTACTGTGATATGTGCTTCGAGCATCGTATGAGGCAGGATCGGAGAGTCAGATAGCCGGTTAAAGAGAATCAACATTTCTGGTGCCAAAATGTCACAGAATGTTTTATAGTATTTAGCTCCAAATCCATCCGGACCTGGACTTTTCCCTGTTGCTAGATCCTTAATGGCTTGTTTAATTTCTAATAGTGTGAATGGAGACTCCAGCGCCTCGGAATCTTGGTCGGAGAGCCTGGGGACCTCCACTCTTTCTAGGTATTCCAATATCTGTTGCGTTTCTCGTGCTCGTGGGGGGGGCTCATCTCCTACTTCATTTACTCTCTGTATGTTATAGAGGTTCTCATAGTAAGATCCGAAGATCTCAGCAATTGATTTACCGTCTTCTCTCTGACCCCCATCTGGATGAGTCATGCTATATACATAATGTTTGGTTTTTTTCCTAGCTATTGCTCTGGCTAGTAGACGTCCAGTTTTATCTCCTTGTTCGTAAAATTGTTGCCTTAAGATTAAGGCAGCTTTTTGATAGTCTACTTGAAGGAACTTCATGAGTTCCGATCTCGCTTGAGTCAATCTCTCGGCTAGTGTAATATCTGCTGGTATTCTTTTATGTGCTTGCTCCGCCGATTCTACATCAGCGAGCAACTTGCTATATTTCTCTCTCCTTCCCCTTATTATTCCAGCCTTTCGCTTGAGAAAGAGGCCTCTGATTGTACATTTATGAGCTTCCCAGATCACTGAGGCCTGGGAATCCGAGTCTTTGTGTATTTGGAAATATTCTATTAGTGCCCTTTCTATTTCCAGTTTGAATACTGGATCCTCCAGGAGGAGGTCATCCATCTTCCAGATGTATGGGGTGGCTGGTACATTGGACCACAATACGGTGCATGTGACCGGAGCATGGTCTGACCATGTAATGGGGAGTATATTGCTGTTCGTGGAGAGTGTAAGTCCGATCGTGTCTGTAAGCCAGTAATCGATTCTGGAGTATTTTCTATGCGGGTGAGAGTAAAATGTGTAATTCTTAGATGTAGGGTGGTGCAACCGCCAAACATCATATAGTGCTGAGTCCCTGAGGGTGGTTAGTATGCGTTTAAGAGATTTATGAGGGACGCTGGAGAGGCCGTCGGAGGTATCTAGGGCTGGGTCCAAGGAGGCATTTAGATCACCACCCAAGAATAGAATACCGGATTGGATCTCGTGTATTTTGTGAATTACTTTCTGAAGGAAGACCTGCTGAGATTGATTAGGGGAATAAACATTGACTAATGTTATAGGTCTATTGTATAGTGAACCTGTGAGGATCAGATATCTACCCTCTGGGTCCCTATATATTTCTGCAAGTTTGAATGGTAAGTCTGCACTGAATAGGACACCTACCCCATTTTTTTTCTGGGGACCTGAGGCGAAGAAGGCCAAAGGGTACTGACGACTATACCAGCGGGGTTCATGGCCTATAGCAAAGTGTGTTTCTTGAAGGTAAACGATGTTACCTCCCTGTCTATGTAAGTCTCTCATCACCATAGATCTCTTAGCTGGGCTATTCAGGCCTTTTGCATTTATCGAAATTAATTCTATGGGACGGGATACAATTCCCAGGCGTGGGTTCGTCATGCTTACCTTATTATTTTGGGAGAAAAAAAAAAAAAAAAAAAGGGGGTAGAGGAGAATAGACTAAAGTTAGGAAAACCAAGAAATACTTACAAGGGATAGGGAAGAGTAAGTCACGTCACAATGAGGGAAGCTTAAATGTGAAGCACTCTGTATAACAGAGTCTTTGTTATAGAAAGAAACTGTAACTGGTATTATGCAGAAACTAATCCGCCTAGAAAGGGACGGATAATACTAATAAACAACAAAAGCAGGGGTAGTGTTCCCCGCCTACTTACGCTATATATATTTAACATTGAAAAAATAAACAACAGTAATAAGTGCATAGAAAAAGGTGCATTTTTCCCGACCTACCCTCCGTATGTTTCTGGGAGGGCTCCTGTGATGAACCTCTTTCCAAATTCCAGGGGGAAACCTAATATGAGGGTGTTAGTCTATGTGATGCGAGGGTCCTTGCCCCTTATGATACTTGATAAATTTAGTAATTGCTTTCAGGTGTTTTATGTACCTGTGGTAAACAGGATTGTTATCAACCACTTATATGCTTCTTGGGTGTTTTCTGCCTCAAGTGGGTAAGGGAAGACCTCTATAAAGATCAAAACTAAGTTTTCTAGGGAGAGGAAGGCCTAACGGTTATATATCCTCTGTTCGGTCCCAATTTGTCCTATGGGTTTAACAGCATTATTTATTCTAAAACATTCTCTTCTTATATACTAGTCTATAATTCTAGGGATCGGCTGTATAATATTTTCCTGTATCCCACAGATCTTGGTTATTATTAAATCAAGCATAACTATTGCTCTACTTATTTAGGGAGGGGCGTAGAGTAAGGGCTTCTGGAATTTACTCCAGAAGATTAGGGCTGCTGGACCGGAAACTCATGTCTCAGGGTTTTTATCTCAACAATGTTCCCTCTATTTGCCTCAAACTAGCTAGGGTACCTCCATTGGACTGTGAGTAACAAACCATTTGGGCCACATGAGCCATGATTCAGTAAGATCTTATTAATGCCCCTGGGTATTGTGATGGTAACTATAGGGTCAGGTTCTGGTCTAGGTAATAACATATAAGTAGCCACATATGTATAGACACAATTGAACATCATTAGTGTTATAATTATAGACAAACATCTGGTTTTGCTACTAACATTATTCTACGGGATGCGATAACTCTAGGGATCCTCTGTATACTATATCCCTTTATCCCATAGTTCTTGGTTATTATTAATACAAGCATAACTATAACTCTACTTATTTAGTAAGGGGCTTAGATTAAGGGCTTCTGGAATCTGCTTCAGGAGAATGGTACTGCGGGGCTAGAGACTTATGTCTCAGAGTTTTTATCTTAACAGTGTTCCCTCTATTTGCCTCATCCTAGATAGGGTATTCTCCTCAGACTGAGTGTAATAAGCTAGCTTAGTCAGATGAGTCATAATTCAATCAGAACCTAGCAACATATAGGGATATCATGGTGACAGTTACAGAAACAAGTTCTAGTCCGTAAAGTAATAACATATAAGTAATCAAACATGTGCACACACAACTGAACATCATTAGTACTGTGAATTATATACATGCATCAGGTATTGCTACTAATGTTATACTATGGATTGATCATAGGGATTACCATCAGTTAAGAATTGTAACAATTTAAAACACTAATAGGTTATAACTTATCTGAGGTGGTTCTCAGTGTCCAGGAGGTTAAAGCCCAGTTTCAGGGCTACTGCTAGGGAGGGTAGGTCATATTGTCCAAGTAGTGAAAGACAAAAGGAAAAAAGAAATGTTCCTTATGTTCAGTCTGGGAGATGTTGCAGGCCGCTAGGTTCCCCTTCTGCTGGGCCCTCCGGGGCTGCAGGGGCCTTTACAGGAAGTCTTATATTAAGGCCAAGAGCCTGATTGAAGGACGGGAGATCTGATGGTGTCTTGAGGACATGTGTGACATTATTTTTAGTGACCATGAGGCTGGTAGGAAAACCCCATCTATATGGGATTCTATTGGCTTTTAAGGCAGAGGTGACAAACCTGAGGTCCCTCCTCTTTTGGAGAGTAGCTGGACTCAGGTCTGAGTATACTTGCAGTTCAACACCTCTAAATTCTATCTGTTGCTTGTTTCTAGCTAATCGAAGCACTTCTTCTTTTTCTTTAAAGGATAGTAGCTTTAAAATGATGTCTCTAGGTGGAGCCCGTCCTGGAGGTTTAGGGCGCAGCGCCCTGTGTGCCCTTTCAATCTGGATCTCAGGACCCATAATTTCATTTCTGAGATACTTGACAAAATCTTGAATATATTCCTGTATAGCAGGGGGTTCGATTGACTCTGGAACTCCTCTCAGTCTGAGGTTGTTCCTCCTACTGCGGTTCTCGAGGTCCTCAATTCTGTCTAGCAGTGTATGTACTGTGCTCTCTTGCGCCTGCAGAAAGCTAGCTTGGTGCTGGAGATCAGAGCTGAGTACTTCATGCTTTTCTTCTACCTGGGTTACCCTGCGGTCTACAGCTGAAATATCTTGTTTAAGTTCGTGAAACATAGATTTAAAATCTTTCATGGCCTCTTTTATATCTGCTTTGGATGAGAGAAGCTTTATATCTTCTTTGGTCACACAGTTTTGGTGGGTGTGTATTGTGTCAGTATTATGAATCTGTGCAGCTACTCTTTTCTGTTGTGTCTCAGGCTTCTCCAGAGGAGCTGTAGAGTCATTTGCAATTAAAAAATTGTCCATCACTGTGATTTGAGAATTCTTAGGGAGTCTAGCCTGTCTTTTGCTGGTCATTACATATACACCACCAGCCCAAAATGTATGACCTGAAAGCAGTGTAACAGTGTAACAGGCCAAATGACAAGAGTTTAATAGGAATTATGTCTCTGTAAGGTAGTGGTGGCAACGTACATGCAGCCGTTATTATACTATAAGAGGTTAGATTTATCTTGAGGAAACTGAGGCACTGAAATTATAGTAGCAGTCTAATGAATTTCCTTTGCATGCAGTGTTTGCGGTCTATGTAGTTGTAGCCGTGGATATTCCACTGATCTCACATAAGAAGCCTCACATGCAGAACCCACTAGGAGGTCCTGGGATGTAGTACTGGTAAGGGGATAGCAGAGTTCAGTACCTTATAAGTGTTAGATGGAGAGTGTCAGTTCCGTTCGCCACGTGGCTAGGCCTGATGGTGCGGTCTTGTTCGGGCCTGCTCCGCTCCCAATCTGCTACGCTGTTTGAACAGGCTGTGAGGGTTCACCGTGAAGGAGGTCAGTGTCCGGTATATAGTTCCTCCTGATCGCAGCTTGCAGACAGCCTCAGTCGATGTAGCCGTTAGTCTCCTCGGTATGTGCGCTACAGTGCGTGAGTTCACCTTAGTGCAGGACGGCTCCGGAGGTATGCCAGTGTAGTCTGCTCCCGGTGCTATAATGCACCGTTTGTGATCCTCCTCCTAATCAGTAACGTTTTTTGTGTATCGGAGGTATTTGAGTGTGATCACTCCCTCCGGGTGCTGTCAGGCCCAGTGATGGCGGAGCTGCTATCAAGTGTAGCTGCGGCTATTAAGCTGCCTCTGGGTTGTAAAAAGTGTCTCCGATTAGCGGGTTAACGTTAGGAAAGTCAAAAATGCTATTTTCTGCTTAAAATTATTTGATATATGCACTTATTTTAGCGTAAGTTCAGCAGGGACATCAGAGCTTTTCTAGAAAGCAGCCATCTTCAGCTATGGCTAGGCTCCGCCCCCCATGGAGACTTTTTTTAACTGTATTATTTGATAAACGTTTCTTATAAGGGACATGAAACCTAAAATGTTTCAATTATTATTCAGATAGAGCATATAATCTTAAACAACTTTCCAAATGACTTCTATTATCTAATTTGCTTAGTTCTCTTGGAATACTTTTGTTGAAAAGCATACCTAGGTAGGGAACCTGCTGCTGATTGGTGGCTGCTAATATATGCCTCCTTTCATTGGTTTACCAATGTGTTCAGTTAACTCCCAGTAGTGCAGTGTTGCTCTTTCAATCAAGAATATCAAGAAAATGAAGCTAAATCGATAACAGGAGTACATTGGAAAATTGCTTAAAAATCTATGTTCTATCTGAATCATAAAAGTAAAATGTTGAGTTTTTGTGTCCCTTTAAGGATTGTGATGGACCTCTATGGGGTCAATTTATTATAGTGCGAGCGGATATGATACGATAAATTGACCCCTATGTGTTTAAACCTTGGAAATATACATACAATTAAATTAGTTCCAGAGCATCAATGAACAACTGGGAGCTGCACAATCATATGTGTGAGCCAATTACAGGAGGCATATATGTAAAGTTTCCAATCAGCAGCCACATCCTTGGTAGCACCTAGTTTACTTTTCAAGAAAGAATACCAAGAGAACAGAGTAAATGTGACAATAGAAGTAAAGTGAAAAGTCCTCTTAAATTTGTGTCCTGTAACTGAACTTTGTAAACTGAATTTTTACTTTCATGTCCATTTTGGTTCCAATACATTGAAACCTGCAACAAAAGTGTATTTGAATGAGACTAAAAAACATTTTAACTGTAAGAAAACACTACTGCTCCTCTTCTGGAAAATGCTGAAGAACCAAAGGCCTAGATTTGGAGTTTGGCGGTAGATGGGTTGTTAACGCTACGCTGGCTTTTTTCTGGCCGCACCATAAATTTAACTCTGGTATCGAGAGTCCAAAAAAATGCTGCGTTAGGCTCCAAAAAAGGAGCGTAGAGCATTTTTCCCGCAAATGCAACTCTCGATACCAGAGTTGCTTACGGTCGCGGCCAGCCTCAAAAACGTGCTTGTGCACGATTCTCCCATAGGAAACAATGGGGCTGTTTGAGCTGAAAAAAAACCTAACACCTGCAAAAAAGCAGCGTTCAGCTCCTAACGCAGCCCCATTGTTTCCTATGGGGAAACACTTCCTACGTCTGCACCTAACACTCTAACATGTACCCCGAGTCTAAACACCCCTACCCTTACACTTATTAACCCCTAATCTGCCGCCCCCGCTATCGCTGACCCCTGCATTATATTATTAACCCCTAATCTTCCGCTCCGTAAACTGCCGCAACTTACATTATCCCTATGTACCCCTAATCTGCTGCCCCTAACACCGCCGACCCCTATATTATATTTATTAACCCCTAATCTGCCCCCCTCAACGTCGCCGACACCTGCCTACACTTATTAACCCCTAATCTGCCGAGCGGACCTGAGCGCTACTATAATAAAGTTATTAACCCCTAATCCGCCTCACTAACCCTATCATAAATAGTATTAACCCCTAATCTGCCCTCCCTAACATCACCGACACCTAACTTCAATTATTAACCCCTAATCTGACGACCGGAGCTCACCGCTACTATAATAAATGTATTAACCCCTAAAGCTAAGTCTAACCCTAACACTAACACCCCCTAACTTAAATATAATTTAAATCTAACGAAATTAATTAACTCTTATTAAATAAATTATTCCTATTTAAAGCTAAATACTTACCTGTAAAATACATCCTAATATAGCTACAATATAAATTATAATTACATTGTAGCTATTTTAGGATTAATATTTATTTTACAGGCAACTTTGTAATTATTTTAACCAGGTACAATAGCTATTAAATAGTTAATAACTATTTAATAGCTACCTAGTTAAAATAATAACAAAATTACCTGTAAAATAAATCCTAACCTAAGTTATAATTAAACCTAACACTACCCTATCAATAAATTAATTAAATAAAATACCTACAATTACCTACAATAAAACCTAACACTACACTATCAATAAATAAATTAAATACAATTACTACAAATAACTACAATTACATAAACTAACTAAAGTACAAAAAATACAAAAAATATTTACAAACATAAGAAAAATATTACAACAATTTTAAACTAATTACACCTACTCTAAGCCCCCTAATAAAATAACAAGGACCCCCAAAATAAAAAAATGCCCTACCCTATTCTAAATTAATAGAGTTAAAAGCTCTTTTACCTTACCAGCCCTGAACAGGGCCCTTTGCGGGGCATGCCCCAAGAAAATCAGCTCTTTTGCCTGTAAAAAAAAACATACAATACCCCCCCCAACATTACAACCCACCACCCACATACCCCTAATCTAACCCAAACCCCCCTTAAATAAACCTAACACTAAGCCCCTGAAGATCTTCCTACCTTGTCTTCACCTCAACAGGTATCACCGATCCGTCCTGGCATCCGGTGCTGAAGAGGTCCAGAAGAGGCTCCAAAGTCTTCCTCCTATCCGGCAAGAAGAGGACATCCGGACCGGCAAACATCTTCATCCAAGCGGCATCTTCGATCTTCTTCCATCCGGTGCGGAGCGGGTCCATGTTGAAGCAGCCGACGCGGATCCATCCTCTTCTTCCGGCGTCTCCCGACGAATGACGGTTCCTTTAAGGGACGTCATCCAAGATGGCGTCCCTCGAATTCCGATTGGCTGATAGGATTCTATCAGCCAATCGGAATTAAGGTAGGAATATTCTGATTGGCTGATGGAATCAGCCAATCAGAATCAAGTTCAATCCGATTGGCTGATCCAATCAGCCAATCAGATTGAGCTCGCATTCTATTGGCTGATCGCATACTATTTATGATAGGGTTAGTGAGGCGGATTAGGGGTTAATAACTTTATTATAATAGCAGATTAGGGGTTAATAAGTGTAGGCAGGTGTCGGCGACGTTGAGGGGGGCAGATTAGGGGTTAATAAATATAATATAGGGGTCGGCGGTGTTAGGGGCAGCAGATTAGGGGTACATAGCTATAATGTAGGTGGCGGCGCTTTGCGGTCGGCAGATTAGGGGTTAATTATTGTAAGTAGCTGGCAGCGACGTTGTGGGGGGCAGGTTAGGGGTTAATAAATATAATACAGGGGTCGGCGGGGTTAGGGGCAGCAGATCAGGGGTACATAAGTATAACGTAGGTGGCGGTCGGCAGATTAGGGGTTAAAAAAATGTAATTGAGTTGCGGCGATGTGGGGGGACCTCAGTTTAGGGGTACATAGGTAGTTTATGGGTGTTAGTGTACTTTAGGGTACAGTAGTTAAGAGCTTTATGAACCGGCGTTAGCCCAGAAAGCTCTTAACTCCTGCTTTTTTTCTGCGGCTGGAGTTTTGTCGTTAGAGCTCTAACGCTCACTTCAGAAACAACTCTAAATACCGGCGTTAGGAAGATCCCATTGAAAAGATAGGATACGCAATTGACTTAAGGGGATCTGCGGTATGGAAAAGTTGCGGCTGAAAAGTGAGCGTTAGACCCTTTTTTCAGTGACTCCAAATACCGGCGGTAGCCTAAAACCAGCGTTAGGAGCCTCTAACGCTGGTTTTCACGGCTACCGCCAAACTCTAAATCTAGGCCAAAGTCTTTTACTGCTCCTGTGAACTATTGGTATATCTGCGCCTGATTGGCTGGGAGTGTATCTGCAGCCAATATGGAATCTATACACCTGTCATGGTAGCACACACTGAGGGCAGGAAGTTCTACAGGCAGTGATACCATCTGCATTTGTTTGCTGACATTTTTATGAAGGTAAGTCCTTTATATACCTTTTATTTTTAAAAAGAGATTAGATAATAAAAAAAACTAAAAAAATGGTAATCAGACTGCCAGAAGTAGGACGTTTTGTGTCCTGAGAGCTTGCAGTTTTTTTACATTTAGCTATTCTGTATATATCTTATATATCTTCATAGAATAATTTATGCTTTCACTTTAAAGAATGATATGCTGTCATACATTATTATAATACAGTGTAAATCTTGAGGACTTAAAAGGAAACATGTTTCAGATCCACTATACTTCATTGTAAAGGCAAAGACATTTGAGAATCATAGCTTGAATCTAAAATAATTCTGATTTGGGCAGTAACATCATTAATCCCCTTTAAACTGAAGGATGGGTCATGCCATGTTAAATAATGCCTATATCACACCATCAAAGTGCAAACAAGCAGTTTAGGGTTTTTACCTATTCTATAACGGAACATGAAAGTGCAAAAAGAAGCTGTTCTTGTGTGTTAGAGAATGTTCTTATTGCACTGCTGCTTAAACTATGCAAAATGGTTTAAACACATAGTTAAAATCTGCCCCAGAACAGCAATGCACTAGCTGAGCTAGCTGAACATATGATCTGATAAAAGAGGCGATTATGGGCTAGATTCCAAGTGGAGGGCAAAATTGCATTTTTGCTAGCATGATATTTGCGCTCCACTCAGTAATACCAGCGCATGCAAATGTGAGCTGGCATTACAAGTTAAGCGCAATGCGAACGCGTCCTCGCATTCGCATTGCCTGGAAGCGTGCTCCCATAGGCTCCAATGGGAACCTAGTTCTGATGCACGGCAAAGAACCTAGTGAAGGAAGTAAGTCGCTCAGTGTTGGGCAGCAAATTCAAAATATATATGTATATGATTATACACATATATATTTATGTGTTTATATGCGTATATACATATATTAACACATAAATGTATATGCACATAAGCATATACATATATATTAACAGTAGAAACACAGTCCCCATAGACCACAATGTAAAGGAACCCCACATCCCCTCACTTTAACCCCTTATAACTGCTTCCTGTAGTTATTTTATTTATTTTTTTAAATAAAAAATGCTCATATTTTTAATTGTAATAAATAATCTGTACACTTTTTTGGGGGGCAATTGGTGGACACTTTTTTTAATTAACGAATGCTACCGCGAGCTTGGGGGAGCATTAACTTGTAATGGCTGGCTATTTAACGTGCGCACATTAAAATAGTGCCTCACTTGTAACCTGACCCTATGTGTATTTCACTAGCTATATCACAGTAGTGCATTTCTGATTATAAACCTATATAGGTATGTTTTTCAACAAAGGACATCAAGAGAATTAAGTATACTTGATAATAGAAAGAAATTAAAAAGTCTGTTTAAATTGTTGTATCTAAACTATTCAAGTTTTTTTTTTGAGTCTCTTTAATGTAATGCTTAGTATTTGTTCCTTCTGTTAGATATAACTGTATTTTAAAAACAAGGTGTAATTAAACCAACGTACTATTTTCATTGATAGTTGTGTTATTTATCTATTTGTTTCACATTCAATTCTCTAGTTTTTAGAACTTCACCGGTTCCTATGTTATTCAAAGCAGCTCATGGGAAAGATGAGATAAGTGAGCATTAGTGAATCAGCTCTGTAGAGTAACACAGAAGCTAAGGAGGATGTAAAGACCATTGGTGAATCTTGCACAGCGAGCACACATGCACTCTCTTGACATACGTCTCAATAAAAGCTGCAAGATTCTTAACAGGTAAAATAACTGGAAATGCAAAAAATAATAAGATGTTATGGAACTCAAATGAAATTAACACATTTAATGCAATATTGTTTTCATAATATTTAACTAAAGGAGCCAGATCCTAATACTATATAATACATATTTTTTGCTTGTTTTTCCTGCAATGTAAATCTAAAAATGTAACGGCTAGATTTAGAGTTCTGCAGCCAAAGGGGTGCGTTAGCTATGCATGCTTTTTCCCCCCCCGCATCTAGAGTTCACAGAAGGGCTGCGTTAGGCTCCAAAAAGGGAGCGTACAGGCATATTTACCGCCACTGCAACTCTCAATACTAGCGGTGCTTATGGACGCGGCCAGCTTAAAAAACGTGCTCGTGCACGATTCCCCCATAGGAAACAATGGGGCCGTTTAAGCTTAAAAAACCTAACACCTGCAAAAAAGCAGCGTTCAGCTCCTAACGCAGCCCCATTGTTTCCTATGGGGAAACACTTCCTAAGTCTGCACCTAACACCTTAACATGTACCCCGAGTCTAAACACCCCTAACCTTACACTTATTAACCCCTAATCTGCCACCCCCGCTATCGCTGACCCCTGCATATTATTATTAACCCCTAATCTGCCGCTCCGTACACCGCCGCAACCTACGTTATCCCTATGAACCCCTAATCTGCTGCCTCTAACCCCCGCCGACCCCTATATTATATTTATTACCCCCTATCTGCCCCCCCCAACGTTGCCGCTACCTACCTACAATTATTAACCCCTAATCTGCCAACCGGACCTCACCGCTACTCTAATAAATGTATTAACCCCTAAAGCTAAGTCTAACCCTAACCCTAACACCCCTCTAAGTTAAATATAATTTTTATCTAACAAAATAAAATAAATCTTATTAAATAAATTATTCCTATTTAAAGCTAAATACTTACCTGTAAAACAAACCCTAATATAGCTACAATAAAAATAATAATTATATCGTAGCTATTTTAGGATTAATATTTATTTTACAGGCAACTTTGTATTTATTTTAACCAGGTACAATAGCTATTAAATAGTTAATAACTATTTAATAGCTACCTAGTTAAAATAATTACAAAAGTACCTATAAAATAAATCCTAACCTAAGTTACAATTAAACCTAGTACTACACTATCAATAAATTAATTAAATAAACTACATACAATTATCTACAATTAAACCTAACACTACACTATCAATAAATAAATGAAATACAATTACCTACAAATAAATACAAATAAATACACTAACTAAAGTACAAAAAAATAAAAAAAGAACTAAGTTACAAAAAATAAAAAAAGAACTAAGTTACAAAAAATAAAAAAATAATTTACAAACATTATAAAAATATTACAACAATTTTAAGCTAATTACACCTACTCTAAGCCCCCTAATAAAATAAAAAAAGCCCCCCAAAATAAAAAAATGGGGGCTTTGATTAGAACAGAGCACTCTAGAGCGTATCTGTCCTTGGCCAGCATCGGTACACAGTCTCTCGGACATATGTCTGACGGACAAATGTCTGTCTGCATTTTGTCCGTCTGCATTTTGTCCAAGCACCACACTAATCATACCAATCCTAAAAAAATACCTCTCTCGACCCTACCACTTCCTTCAACTACGAGCCAGACAAGGTCAGGCAGGCAGAGGTCAAAATCCATAAAGTCAGCAAAGGAGCAAAGTCAGGATCCAAGAAGCAGGCAAAAAAAAGTTGTCAACAGGTACAAAAACATGACGGTAGGTTCAGGATCAGAATCAGAGTAAGACTACAATTCCAGAGCCCAGAGGAATGGGCTGAGCAGCCTTATAAAGTCTATTTAATAACACACAACACCTGAAGGATCAGGTGTGTGTACACAGCCTCACAGAGAAACAACTGTTTAAAGTGAAATACATTTTGAATAGGTCTTTGCTTTTGGCAGATAAAGCCTCCCAGTGGCTCACAACAAAGGCTTTGGGCTATGAGATAGAAGACCTAGCTTCTATCTTGGAAGACTGTAAGCTCTTCAGAGTAGGATCCTTCTCTTCCTTTATAATTTCTTTGTTTAGTCTGTTTTATGCACCTGTATTTTTAACATTAAACAATGTGACCTACGCTAAAAAATTGGTGGAGTGTCACAAAATAAACAAATGCATAGTAATAATACCACCTCATTTATACCTATCCCTAATTGGTCACAGGAAAGTAAATTATATTAACAACAAACTCAAAAGACTTTCAAGAAGTGTAACCCAACTCTTGCTAACTAATTCACAGTTTTAAGTGCTTTTATAACAATTATTTTGTACTCACTTTTTTGCAATGTAATGATTAATATCTGATGTTTATACAGTATAACAAATAACCTTTAATGCATTTTTAAAGGACTGTTAAAAACTATAAATTTACCTTTAGGCTTAGATGAGGATAAAAAGAGAATATCGAGCAGCCTAAATATAAATAGATAAATCTATTTTGTAATTAAACCCTTAATATTGTAGCTGCCTCTCATTTTATAAATACTTCATAAATGCTATATCAATAAATGATGCAAAGATGTGAAACTTGTTAGCTGTTGCTAACAGCAACAGGCTACAAAGTGAATGTGACCATTATTTTGTAAATTGTGTACAGTCCAATTAATAAAAGCTTCACATAATAAGAGTTTCCTCTAAACTTTTTGTTCACAAGCTTGTCAATCAGATACTCACCATTCCTTTCAGCTTAAGCCTTATTAACCTGAACACTGGATTTGACTGATGATAGGCTACGTTAAACAAAAAGAACTTACTCTCAGGTTCCAAATCCTGTCATCTTAGTTCAGAGGGTACCTACAAACCCCCTGGAAGAGATGAAAGAATCACTCAAAAGTCTGATCATTCAAACATACAACCAACAAGTGCACATTGAAAAAAACAAAAAACTTTGCAAAGACCCCTGCTGATTGCCATATCTTTGGAGAAATAAAAGTCCTTGGAACAAACTCTATAGAGCAACCAGTACTATATGGATCTTCTCAAGTAATGTCAATTTCATGCTGTGAACAGCACGGAAGATCTAGATTCCACATACATTTGGCAAGGGCATCAAAAAACAAGTTTAAAAATGCTAGAGTTGCTGAAATACTGAAGAAGACGTACTTAGACATGAACACTTGGAAATGATGCACGGTTTGCATACTGGAAAATCAAGCAGTCGCTAAACATTTAGAATAAAGAGTGTCAAAAAATGTTTTCAATATAATTTTTAATACATGTAAATTATAAAGAAAAATAAAATATATAGCAATATAATATTATTTGTATTCAATACGGCGCCATATATTATTTTGTAGTCCCAAGTAAGTGAAGATTTAATATTTTGCAATATATATTTATTTATTTGTAATTCCTTTTTAGAATTGGAAGTGAACACTGCAGACTTCACAGGCCTAATCCTGACAAATATATGTCCCTTATTGGCATCAAAAGAAGTTATAAGATAAATACTGCAAACCAATGCAAGTTTTTTACAAGTTTGTTAAAAAAACAAAAACAAAAAAACAACTATTCAAGTAACAGCTTGCCTTGACTATTCAAGTAACAAGTCTGAACTAGTTCCTCCAAATAAGACAAAAATTAGGGCTGTTTAAAAATAAATGCAGCCAACACAGGGCAGATTACGAATGGAGCACAAACGTTTGGGCGCAAACTATAAGGGGTTCGTCGTGAGAGTTTGAGCTCATCAGACTTATCGCTTGTATTACAAGTTAAAAGTAAATGTGATCGCTTGAGTGCATCAAGATTTATGCTAGAATGACTACCGTGACTTCAGAGCTGTGGTTAACTGTTTCGCAAAACTAATAAGTTGCACAAAACACGTCAAAAATATAGCTACACTCATAATAACACTTTCTAATAAAATTATTAATAAAATATATTGCACACAAAAGTTATAAAGGCTCAAATATATGAGATCTCAGGTTTTAGAAAAAAAGGAGGGCAAATGGCATAGAGATACATATATATACATGTCTAAAGAGTTATATGTTTGTGTATATATATATATATATATATATATATGTCTATATATGTATACATATATATATATTTATGTATTTATATGTGTATATATTTATTTGCAGACATATATACACATATAAACACATTAATACATATGTATACATAGACACATATATAAGTGCACTGGAGCCCATTGCAGTTAAAGGGACAGTATACACTCATTTTCATATAACTGCATGTAATACACACTACTATAAATAATAAGATGCACAGACACTGATACAAAAATCCAGTATAAAACTGTTTAAAAACTTACTTAGAAGTTCTAAGTTTAGCCCCTTCTTTTGCATATGAAAAGACCCTTTACACAAACAGGAGCAAGCTGGAGAAGGTAGCTGACGGTATTCACATAAAACTTTGGGGCTTGGTTAGGAGTCTGAAAATCAGAGCAATGTTACTTAAAAATAAGCAAAACTATACATTTAAAAAAAAAACAAAAAAAAAACTTTATTGTCTATATAAATAGATCATCTACAAACCATTTATGCAAAGAAAAAATGAGTGTATAATGTCCGTTTAAGTAGATGAAAACATGAAAACAATGTATGCAAAATTCATATTTAATAAAGTGTTTATGTATTTACTGTAAATATTTCACATTCCAATGTTCTGCACATAGCAGAATGTGTTTTATTCCTATATATATCTGTATTCCTATATGTCTGTATATCTATAACTATATATAATCATGTAGGTATATATATATATATATATATATATATATATATAAACACACAGAAATATCAGCGCTCACCGGGTTGGGTAACAGATACCACACAATGTGTACAATGTGACCAATTTACATAAAATTATAACTTGCAACAGTATCTAGATACCTATAAGTTTACAAATAAAAAATGTCTTTTTACTTGTCATGTAACAGTAGGTCAGCACTGTCCTCCTCTACATTGTATTTGGTAAAATCAAAACCTGAACAGTAAAGACAGTTAATCTTTATATAGATGAGGATTGGATCCACTTTTCTTGCAGCCTTTTTCCAAAAATATAACCGAGTGTCCCCTGGGAGATCTCAGTGTAATCTGAAGTGGGTAGAAGAGGGAGGGGGTGCACAAAAAAGCGGACCTGGGTGCAGTATGTTATGGCTTCACAGACAGAAAAAATATATACATACAAATGGCCACTCACTTGGTGTTACCTCAATCGATATGAGGTAAGTGTATAATGTGGCGGCTATAATTAGCCTTCTCCTGATCCAATAACCAGCGTTGTTTCTCACTCCTCTGGAGTATCCAGTAGAGAAAGCATATAATAGGGCAAGAAAGTTCTTGAGTTCCCCTTCCCTCTGCGTCTCACAAAAAAAAAAAAGAAAAAAAAAGAAAAAACGTCATTTGTGAGACGCAGAGGGAAGGGGAACTCAAGAACTTTCTCGCCCTATTATATGCTTTCTCTACTGGATACTCCAGAGGAGTGAGAAACAACGCTGGATATTGGATCAGGAGAAGGCTAATTATAGCCCCCACGTTATATACTTACCTCATATCGATTGAGGTAACACCAAGTGAGTGGCCATTTGTATGTATATATTTATTCTGTCTGTGAAGCCATAACATACTGCACCCAGGTCTGCTTTTTTGTGCGCCCCCACCCTCTTTTACCCATATATATATTTTACCAAAAAAACATCATATATATATAGAAATATTTATTTATTAACAAATAGAACATATTCTTCTATGTGAAGAACATTTGAATGTGAAATATTCATATTTTAAAATTGGTTTAGCATGCATGAGAATATGCAATTCGGTTTATGTGGAGTTGGTTTTTTTTACACTTTTTTGCTTCATTGACATCTATGGAGGAATATGTGATCGCACGCAATATTCTAAGTTGGGCTTTTTGTGCTCATCGGTTTAGCGTGTGAGTTAAAATAGTTTACTTTCAACTCATAATACAAGCACAATCCAACAAGTGCAAAAAGCTTACTTCTAGCACAATTAACAATCTAGCGGGTGCATTAAATAGCGCTCCACTTGTAATCTGGCCCACCATGTTTAATACAATCAGAACATTTTCACATACTAGCAAAAAACTGGAAAACATAATGCTCCCTTCACATAAATATATTAAAGCAAGGATAATAGTGCAACCTAGAAAAGAAGTATATATACACATAGAGGAGAGACAAACCAACGCGTCCCTGCGCGACCACAAAGGCGGAGGGAAACGCGCAAAGGGACGCGTTGGTTTGTCACTGTTGACACTTGTTTGGGGATCCCCTTCAACTTCTTTTACCTTCTGTGGTATCTCACGCACTACCCGGAAGAGGAACTCTGCATGTGGATACTTCAGGTATATTGTTGACCGGTGGCGCTGGGGAAACCTCTGGCTGCGGTCCGCTTTTACATCTGAATATTCAGATTCCTGTGGCTCCGTGAGTGTGTGATTTATCATCTGCCTTTGGTGAAGGTATTATTTGTCAACTTATAAAGGACATTACGGGTTGACTGTGGAATCTATGAAGATTGCTTATTACGAGTTGACTGTGGAATCTATGAAGATTGCTTGGCAATCTTGCTTACTAACGCTTTTGCACTTATGCTAAACTGCATTGCCTTACACTACCTTGCTGTTCGGTAGACTTTCTAACTGCATACATTTCTAGTTTAAGCTCTTGTGGTGCACCACACCAACTATCCTTTCAACCGGTTATAGTCCTTAGTCTTTATTTCTAGTTGGTGTGTGTGTGTGTGTGTGGGGGGGGGGGATCATGTACTGATTTTAATGTTTGTACTGTATTAATAAATATTTTTTTGTGTATAGATCTTTCTAGACTTTTAGATCTCACTCATTTTGTGGGACCTACTCTCTCAACTATGTTAATATGTATATTACTTTAGTGCAAACCTACACAAAAGTCTCTGAATTAAACAGTGTTTTATGTCTTTGGGTTGTGAAACATGGATAATTGAGAAAAAGCGAGGTACGTCTGTAAATTGTTTATGTCTTACAGGCCAGTAATTCACTCCACAGTTTGGACAAGCAAGAGAGTTGCAGGTGAGGAATCCAGTCCAGGTTTTTTGCCACACTCTAAACCTCCCTCATTCTCAGCAGAAAATGATCAATTGATTTCTGTTAAATAATGTGTGCTGGGAGACACAACCTGTGAGAGACAGATTCAAGGGCTGTGTCCAGGACATGCAAAATAATTCATATTTTTCTAACAAATGGGCAGTTTTAAATGCTTTTAAAACATTTATTTGTTTATTTTGCCTGCATATCATTTGTAATGCAGTAAATAACTTCTGATCCATTATTACAAAATTGACTTTAATATCCTTTTTAATTACAATAATGTACTTATACATAAAACTGAGTAAAACCATATAGTGTAGATATTTAACAAGTAAGAAATATTTAATCCCTTAAAGACCAGCGACGTACCCTGTAACCTGTAAGTCACTGGTCTTTCAAAGTTCATGAACTGACCTATATGCATCACTATTTCTACAAAGAACTTAGAGGTAATAAACCTTTGTTGCTTGGGTGCAAAGCCAAAGAACAATGTTTGTGATCATTACAATGTTGAAACACCTTATAATCTCTGAAATACTGAATGAACAGTCACCCCAATAATAATATATATAAGCAGCTGTTACAACTCTTGCTGCCATTTTAGTTGCTATTTATTACAAACACTAAAAACCTTACTCTTTAAAGTGAAGGTAAACTTTGATGAATGAAAGCCCGTTTTTGAAAAATTCTATTAAAAACAGGGGCACTTCCATTCATCAAAGTTTAGAAGGCAGCCATTTTGATTAAAAACTTACCTCTGTTTTTTTCACAACCAGAGCAGCTTCTCCCACCCGGAGATCCTCTCTTCACACGTCATCAATGACTAATCCAGCTTCCTCCAATCACGGCTTTCCCCCCAGGGTAGTCATTGCCTGAGGCCATGCCGTGATTGGAAGAAGCTGGATTAGTCATTGATGACGGGTGGGGGAAGCTGCTCTGGCTGTGAAAAAAAACAAAGGTAAGCTTTTAATCAAAATGGCTGCCTTTTCAACTTTGATGAATGAAAGTGCCCCTGTTTTTAATAGTATTTTTTTTTTAAAAAAATGGGCTTTCATTCATCAAAGTTTACCTTCACTTTAATTAGTTCCTTTAATAATTATGTAATGCAATGCAGTTTTTGCATATTCTTACGCAAAGTGTTCAGTTCAAGATAAGCTGCTTGAATCTTCTCTGCTTTGTTAAAATGTAAATCATCATTAGCTGCAACAAATGAAATATTATTGCTTATCAAATTTTACTTGAATTTGCTTTTTATATGCATTTGAGAGAGAATAATATCATGCTTGTAACTGTTGATTCTATATTATACACGGTTTATAAAGATTGCCCTGAAAGATGATCCTGTATCAAAATCTCTGCTACAGAATTGCAGAAGTGTATGCGCTCTGGCTAATACTCACTTCTTCTAGTTTAGAAAAGGGAAAATACCTTTCTTCTTACTAATTTTCTCTCAATTTAATCTCTATGGGGCCGATTTAACAAGCCCTGTATGCCAGGGCTCAAAATTTCAAGCACTAAGATACTAGCCAACCCAAAATGTTACTCAACACTTTTGATCCCACCCACTACCCGCCCACACCTCACCTGCTAACCCTACCCCTATTTGCGTATGTTTAGTAAATGTGAAACATCTTAGTGTGCAGTCATTTTTTAATTTTGTTTTTGCTTTGTACCATAAATTAAATAATGCTACAAACAGTAATAAATTAACAATAAGTGTATAGCAGTTAGCAACATAAACTAGGGTTCTGGGGAAGACAACAGCTGGACAGAAAAAATAAGTTTTTGAACTGAGAGAATGCAGAGAGTTTTGACATTAAAGTGAAGTCATAGCAGACCTGGAACTTTTTTTTTAAATTTATCATTTTTCATCTATCTTTCTCCACTGCCTCATCTCTTCAATCTCTCTTTATACCTTCTCACTTATTTCTCAGGCCATATCTTCTCTTCACACTCTTTCTCTCTCATATCTTTTTTTTCTCTCCACTCTTTCTTAACGCTATCCTTTTTCTCCATTTTCACTTTTCCTCTCCAATATCTCTCTCTGTCCCTGTTTGCCCTCTCAGAAGTAAGAGGCTAAGCACTAATGGGGTCTCTATTGCCTAGAGGAATATCATATCCTTGCACATTCATGGATATATAATATCCCTTTAGATAATATTTGTAGCAGGTAGATCAACATTCACTCACTAACTTTCACTCGCCACTGTTATATTTCCACTCGCCAATGGCTAGTGGGCTAGTGGAAATTTTGAGCCCTGCCTTATGCATCTTAATGCATCTGTTTCCGCACGAGCCTTCAGGCTTGCTGGAAACAGGAGTTAAGAAGCAGCGGTCGTTATATGTTTATTTGTGTATATATGTCTTTTAATACATATATACACATATATATATACATATGTACACACACACATACATATATTTATATATATATATATATATATATATATATACACACACACAGAGAAGCACATAGAACAGGCTAACAATGGTATTGAGCTGGTTGTTCGTTCCTGTGAGTGCACTTCTCTCTATGTGTATTTAGTCTCCCTATGGGAAAAAAGGGGCAACCAGACGTGGACTCCTTGCTCAGTGTGCTTAGAGGAATATTGCTATACCTAACTGATGAGGCCCAATGAAGTCCGAAAAGATCATCTGGGGTTGCGGTGTTCCTTGTTCAGAGAGGAATTGCCTGGTATTTTGGCTCTGAACTGTCCGTAATAGGCGGGATGAGACTGATATACTATAGGAAAGTTTTACTCTGTGAAAAGCATTACTGGGCTAAAAGAAGTTGCACCCAGGTGGTAAATCGCCATAGAACAGGCTAACAATGGTATTGATCTGGTTGTTCGTTCCTGTGAGTGCTCTTCTCTCTATGTGTATTTAGTATCCCTATGGGAAAAAAGTGGCAACCAGACGTGGACACCTTGCTCAGTGTGCTTAGAGGAATATTGCTATACCTCACTGATGAGGCCCAATGAAGGCTGAAACGATCATCTGGGGTTGCTGTGGTCCTTGTTCATAGAGGAATTGCCTGGTATTTCGGCACTGAACTGACCGTAATAGGCGGGATCTGACTGATATACTATAGGAAAGTTCTTCTCTGTGAAAAGCATTACTGGGCTAAAAGAAGTTGCACCCAGGTGGTAAATCGCCATAGAACAGGCTAACATTGGTATGGAGCTGGTTGATTTTTTCCTGTGAGTGCACTTCTCTATATGTGTGTATATATATATATATATATATATATATATATATACAGTGTATATATATATATATATATATATATATATATATATATATAGTATGTATAAATACATACATACATAATAATTATTACATGTCAGGTTAGCGCACTTGAGAAAATGTGATCGGGTTTGCGCGACTTGTTGGATGTTAGGTTTTTTCCACTTTTCTTGCTCCATTGAAGTTTATGTGGGAATATGTTACCGTGGTCGGGATGTTCTAACTTCGGCTTTTTGCGCACATTGAGTTAGTGTGGGAGCGAAACTGTTTTACTTTTAACTTGTAATATGTGCAGTACACGAAGCACGCAAAAAGCCAAAGTTGAGCGGGGTTAACCACTCCACTCGTAATCTTGTCCACAGTGGGAAAGAGAGAAAATAATGAATGGTTAATAAGTTCATCCTTTTCAAAAGCTATAATGAGACGATCATAACTGTTACTGTTAAGTATGTACTAAGCTAAATGATGTATCAGTGGTGTATTTTGTTTTGTACTGTCATAGTGATTGGGAAATCTGCTGCCCTTTTTCCTCACCACAACAATTTTAGCTTATGTTTGTTTCAAATATTTCTCAGAACCATAAGCAGGAAAGAGATTTATGGGTCAAGCCAACCAAATAAAATATTTGCAGAGTGGATGAATGGAAAGGCATCAGGGCATAGACCTACTGTTCTAGAGCTGATATCCACTCATGCTGCCCTAGGAACTGACCTGGCTTTCCAAGGCTAAAAAAGTGCATATATCATTCAAATTTCATATCTTTTCTAAACACTGTTCTCCTAAAACCTTACATGGACTCCTCTAGAAACAATTTTTAGATGGCCCTCAACACTTCAAAAGAAATATAAATTTGTTTTGATTCCCTCTTCTAGTGAGATACTATCACTAAACACCCTATCATTGTTTACAACTCTCCCATTACACCAGTATGTCACATGTCTTCTG
The DNA here is from genome assembly GCF_027579735.1 of Bombina bombina. Classification (NCBI taxonomy): domain Eukaryota; kingdom Metazoa; phylum Chordata; class Amphibia; order Anura; family Bombinatoridae; genus Bombina; species Bombina bombina. The sequence goes on from NC_069502.1 coordinate 151,700,722, forward strand.
CCTGGGACTAAGTGCCTGATCATCAAAAGCTTTCAGGCATGGAGAGAAATCTTTGGGGTTTTTTAAGCATTATATTTTAATGTAGATGTCACACCCAGAACCCAACATTGGGCTTGTTTCCATTGAGCCGTAATTAGGTTTGCGTGGACTTACAAACCGATAAACATGTTGACGGAAGCAATATTGTTCACCGACTGCTTCCAACTCCCCATTATACCTTAATTTCGGCAACCGGACTCCGGCTGCCAAAAACATTTTCGTGTCCCATAAAAAGTAACAGAAGGCGCTAATCTATAAATAATACCAGGTTTCCAATGATCGCGCAAACCGTTAATACACTGTCAGAGGCTGCAGATACATTGAGAAAAATTACACCCAGCTCAACTAGGTGTAAAATAGGAAAAAGGAGCTTTTTGAGACCTATTTCCCATTGAAATCTTACCCGCCTCACAAAAAAAACCCTGACACGTAAAAAAAACTCCTCTATTCGCCATCCCCACACATCTAAACTAAATATGTTATATAACTCGTTCTGACGCTTTGTGCTACAATGTAACTACAGGACCCACCATTGTGACATGCTAAAAGAACTAAGCTGGCTGTCGCTGGAATCCAGACGCACCCTCCATCTTTCTTGCCTTGTCTTTAAGAGCCTTTTCTCCCACCCTACCTGAGCAGAATGCTCTCCCCTGCTATTCCCACCTCCTATAACCTCCGATCCAATAACAGCACATTATTTAGCTTGCCTCAATACAAAAAGAAAGCAGCTTGATCCTCCTTTTCCTACAGAGCGCCACAATTATGGAATGACCTCCCTCACACTTTAAAAACTTCCCCAAGCCTAAAATCCCTTAAGAGATCCCTCTATACATATCTCAAAACAGAATGCTCCTGTCATTGTTGATTAAATATTTCGTACCTGCTCTATGTTAAATGTTAGCATATATTGTGTATTATTATTATTGTTTTTGTATTTTATTGTACCCTATTGTATCAATGCAATGTTTTTGTGATCCCAGGACATACTTGAAAACGAGAGAAATCTAAATGTATCCTTCCTGGTAAAATATTTTATAAATAAATAAATAAATAAATGAATTAACCACTAAACCGCCAACCACCCACATCACAACTTAACAATAAAATGTATTAACCTATAAACCACCATCCCCCCACAATGCAAATAAACCAACATCCCCCCCACAATGCAAAGTACCTATTTGAATTATTAACCCCTAATCCACCACCACCCCACAATGCAATCTACCTATTTAAACTATTAACCCCTAATCTGCCATCCCCCACAACACAATCTACCTATTTAAACTACTAACCCCTAATCCGCCATCCCCCCACAACACAATCTACCTATTTAAACTATTAACCCCTAAACCGCACCCCCACAATGCAATCTACCTATTTAACATATTAACTCCTAAACCGCCATCCCTCCACAAGGCAAAGTATTATTATTATTATCAGGTTATTTGTAGAGAGCCAACAGATTCCGCAGCGCTAGTATTAAGTATTAAACTAATCACTAAGCCCCCTAACCTAACACCCCCTAAGTTAACTCCCTTTACATAAAATAAAAAAGATTATTAAACTAATAAATTAATTAAACTACCAAAATTAAAAATCCTAATATAAAATTTTAATAAAAAATCCTAACATTATATAAAAAATAAAACCTTCGATTAAATTTAAATACAAAATCTAAGATCACATAAAATAAAAAAATAAACAAAATTATCAAAAATAAAAAAAATTAAACCTAATCTAATACTCCTATAAAAACAAAAAAGCCACCCCAAAATAAAAACACCCCCTAATCTAAGACTAAACTTCCAATAGCCCTTAAAAGGGCCTTTGTAGGTCATTGCCCTGAAGTGATCAGTTCTTTTAACTGAAAATAAATACAAATTAACCCATAACAGTAAAACCCCCACCCACTCAATCCCCCCCCCAAAAAAGACCTAACTATAAAAATCTAATATACCCATTTGTATGGGCATTGCCCTTAAAAGGCCAATCAGCTCTTTTGCTGCCCATTAAAAAAATCCCTAATCTAAAAAAAAACACCCACAAAAAAAACAACCTAACACTAACCGCAAAAAAATGTACTCGCTGTTCCTGAAGTCCGGATATCCATCTTTATCCAGGTGGCGAGAAGTCTTCATCCAGCGGCGTGGAGCTGTGGCGGCGCGGAGCTGACCAGGACCGGCGGTGACGATGACATCCAGCACGGAGCCTCCTCTTCATGCTATCTCCGCCGCAAACTGAAGCTTGAATGCAAGCTACCAGTTTTATATTGGCGTACCTTGCATTCATATTGGTTGAAAATTTAAAATCAGCCAAAGGATGAGAGATGAGGTCATGGTCAGCTCTGCACCACCACAGCTCCAAAATTATATCAATGATCACATGACACCCGACTAATGACATCACAGATAAAATCTAAAAATCTCCCATCAATCAAGTTTAATATCTTAACCAATAAAAATTTCCTACTGAAACTGTTTCATCCAACGATTTTTTTAAATATCATTTGCAAATATTAATACTAAGATAAAAGCTTTTCAATTGGTTTGAACATCCTAAAGGGACACTAAACCCAACAATTAGAATTTCATTAGCTTTAGTTGATTTGAACAGCCAATAGGCCGCAAATCAGCCAATAGGAATTCAAGGGACACCATTTTTAATCACGTACCTTGAATTCCTATTCAGTGTACGGCGGAGATCGTCTGAAGAGGATCCTCCACGCTCCATGGCTCCGTGGTTGCTGGTCTTCAGTTCCAGGCTCGCCGGTCTTCATTTCCAGGTTCGCCGGTCTGTGACTCTCTGTGGCCCTCTCTGCATCGGCCAACAATGGTGCCGATTGTTGGTGGGTGGGAGCAGCTGCAGGGAGACGGGTGGGCAGCCCATCGCTGGTGTGCTTCCGTCAGATTAGTCCCCAGTGTGTGCGGGAGCGCACACAGGGGCGAGGGCACGTGCGCCCCTACGATCAGCAGTGCAACACTGTTTGTGATTGTGGTGTTGGTGGGAGTGGGAGTTGTTGGTGGGAGTGGGAAATAATTCATATTAGGGGCGGCCAGCTACAGAGGGAGGTTGGGTGGTAAGGGGGATCCTACACTGCAGAAAATATATACATTTAATAAAAAAAATTAAAAAAACAAACACAAACTTTTTTTTTTATACTTTCACAGACTTTCTTCCAGTACTTAAGATGTCGGAGACATTTGTGGGGTGCGGGAGGGAAGAGAGCTATTTGGGAGGGATCAGGGGGTGTGATGTGTCAGGTAGGAGGCTGATCTCTACACTAAAGCTAAAGTTAACCATTCAAGCTCCATACAAGCTACCTAATTAACCCCTTCACTGCTGGGCATAATACAAGTGGGGTGTGCAGCAGCATTTAGCGGCCTTCTAATTACCAAAAAGCAATGCTAAAGCCATATATGTTTGGTGTTTCTGAACAAAGGGGATCCCAGAGAAGCATTTACAACCATTTGTGCCATAATTGCAGAAGCTGTATGTAAATCATTTCAGTGAGAAACCTAACGTTAGTGAAAAAGTGAAAAAAAATTTTTTTATTTGATTGCATTTGGCGGTGAAATGGTGGCATGAAATATACCAAAATGGGCCTAGATCAAAACTTTGGGTTGTCTAGTACAATACACTAAAGCTAAAATTAACCCTAAAAGCACCCTACAAGCTACCTATTTAACCCCTTTACTGCCAGGCATAATACACGTGTGGTGCGCAGTGGCATTTAGCGGCCTTCTAATTACCAAAAAGCAACGCCAAAGCCATATAAGTCTGCTATTTCTGAACAAAGGGGATCACAGAGGAGCATTTACAACCATTTATGGCATAATTGCACAAGCTATTTGTAAATAAGTGAACAATTTTTTTTATTTGATCGCCTTTGGCAGTGAAATGGTGGCATGAAATATACCAAAATGGGCCTAGATCAATACTTTGGGGTGTTTTCTAAAAAAAAAAAAATATACATGTCAAGGGATATTCAGGGATTCCAAACAGATATCAGTGTTCCAATGTAACTATCGCTAATTTTGAAAAAAAGTGATTTGGAAATAGCAAAGTGCTACTTGTATTTATTGCCCTATAACTTGCAAAAAAAGCAAAGAACATGTAAACAATGGGTATTTCTAAAATCAGGACAACATTTAGAAACTATTTAGCATGGGTGTTTTTTGGTGGTTGTAGATGTGTAACAGATTTTGGGGGTCAAAGTTAGAAAAAGTGTGTTTTTTCCATTTTTTCCACTTATTTTATAAAAAAAAATAGTAAATTATAAGATATGATAAAAATAATGGTATTTTTAGAAGGTCCATTTAATGGCGAGAAAAACGGTATATAATATGTGTGGGTACAGTAAATGAGTAAGAGGAAAATTACAGCTAAACACAAACACTGCAGAATTGTAAAAATAGCCCTGGTCCTTAAGGGAAAGAAACTGAAAAATGGCCTTGTCCTTAAAGGGACACTGAACCCAAAAATTTTTCTTTAGTGATTCAGATAGAGCATGCAAATTTAAGCAACTTTCTAATTTACACCTATTATCAATTTTTCTTCGTTCTCTTGCTTTCTTTATTTGAAAAAGAAGGCATCTAAGCTATTTTTTTGTTCAGCACCATGGAAAGCACTTGTTTATTAGTGGGTGAATTTATCCACCAATCAGCTAGAACAACCCAGTTTGTTCACCAAAAATGGGCCAGCATCTAAACTTACATGCTTGCATTTCAAATAAAGATACCAAGAGAATGAAGACAATTTGATAATAGGACTCAATTAGAAAGTTGCTTGAAATTGCATGCTCTATCTGAATCATAAAAGAAAAACAATGGGTTCAGTGTCCCTTTAAGGGGTTAAATAACATAAATTACATATTAAAAAAACATAACCCTACTAAAATTAATTAAATATACAATTAAACATTATTAAAAGTACAACATTACAGAAAAAAACATCACTAAGTTGCAAAAACAAACAAACACTAAATTACGAAAAATAAAAAAACACATTATCAAAAAGTCCCCACTAAATTAAAAAAAAACCTAGCCTACAATAAACTACCAATGGCCCTTAAAAGGGCCTTTTGTGGGGCATTACCCCAAAGAAATCAGCCCTTTTACCTGTAAAAAAAATACAAACACCCCCAACAGTAAAACCCACCACCCAACCAACCACCCCCCCAAATAAAACACCTATCTAAAATAACCTAAGCTCCCCATTGCCCACTGGAGCTTTGAGCAGCTGCAGTATTTAAAATGCTGGTGCACTGAGAATATCTATTTATGCTTCACATGCACGTGCGCAGAAAAATGTTAACACAAAGCGGCCTATTTATGAAATGTCTGTCCGACATGGTCTGATCAGCGGATCATGTCCGACAAACATCGCTGAATGCGGAGGGCAATACGCTCTCCGCATTTAGCATTGCACCAGCAGCTCTTGTGAACTGCTGGTGCAACGCCACTCCCTGCAGATTCGCATCCATACAGAGCTTGATAAATGGGCCCCTAAAACAGTGATAACATTTATTAAAAGCATTTTTGTCAATACATCCATATTGCAAATATGTTTCTAATCAAAGATATAATTCATCTATGTGCATTTTCATTTTGACTGGAATGCCCCTTTAAGGCACATGCTAATAAAAGTTTTATAATATGATTGCTCAACTGGGATCCAGTTTGGTGATGACAAATACACATTAAAATAATTCAGAAGTTTGCAAAGCATTTTCAGAGGGTGTTTTTGCATTTATAGTTATTGACCCAATAAATCATTACTACGTGGAAATAATATATAAAGCAATAACCACACGTACTGTAGAACTCACATACATTTGTAATAAATAACCTGTACCATTATAGTTCACATGTAATACTTTTACATTTTACTGCTGAGTCAGTGACCTGCTTAATATTTTTGCCACAGCATGTGAACCAGCCTGTGTTTGTACAACTGAGATGCCAAGCAGACATGATTTTCAAAGACCTTAGCAATATCACTATGTAATGCAATAATAACATTATAACAAGCTATCCCTTTACCCTAAACTATAAATTAAAAGTTATGAGCAATTCATTATTAATCTTACCACATTCTAAAGTAAAACTATTGTGTTAGTAGAAATCCAATTTCAACGAAGATTAATGTTTCTTTTTTTGGTATTTTATTAAAGTTACAAGTTATATGTTATTTTAACTCACTTTCAGATTATGTGAATACAAGATGTTGAAGGTGCAAATTTATTTTATTTTTCAAATATATATATATATATACACAGTGCACTCACACCCACATGTTTATTATTAACTAAAAATGTTTGAACATTGAGTTAAAGGGATACGGAATATGACAAAGTGTTGGACTGGGATGAGCTCAGAAGTGTATATGTGTGTGTGTGTGTATGTGTATGCAAGAGAATGAAACAAATTAGATAGCAGAAGTAATTTTAAGAAAACTATTTACACAATATTTTATTTTTTATATCACAAACCATGATCCAAGCTTTAAAAAAATATTCAGAACAAAAAAATCTGTTAAAAAAAAAAAGCAGTGTCTCAGACTGTTGTAGGTATGGTCATGAGTTTAAGTAGTGCTAAATAGAATTTTGCTATATTTTTCTTTTTAAAAGGCTGTTTATTTAGGTAGAGATCTACCAGAAACAATTTTTCTTTATTATACCTTCTATTTAATAATCCATATGGTATAATTTTCTTTTGTGTTCAGATTGCTTCATATGCTTTGTTATACCTTTGGAAGATAAGGTTAGTTTAAAATTTAACACTTTATTTAACATATATTCAAAGACAGACAATTTACTTAAATTGGATCACTCCGTAGAAACAAACAATCATAAATTGTTTCTATATCTTATCATTCCAAATGACCCAACTGTAACATCATAAAAACAAACCTAAACCGAAAGGTAAAGGTAAAATATAAGGGCTACGTGCTCTATAGAATACTATAGTGGTGAAGTTTGTATTGAATAGGTTTCGAGATGGAATCGTACAGTGCTCACACAGGCTATGCGCTCAAAGGCGTCCTCCTACCTGCGTACTGCTGAGATTTAACTCAGTCAGCCGATTTCTAGCTGATCCCTATCAATCAATATCTCAACATTCGTACAGTCTCAGTATATCTGTCAGGATTTGTATAGTGCTAATGTTGCTAGGATTTCAAAGGTATATATATATGTATTAGCGATTTCCGTTCAAAGTGCTTATCATCACTACTTGAACTAGTTCTGAAAAATATATAGGCACCATAAGCCCTTTTATCAAATCAGATTATTACCCTTAGATCGCTATATCTATATATTTGTAAAAATAAACACTTTTGAAGCGGCAACAATAGTAGCCAAACAGATTATTCGTAACTTAGTTTCTAACACCACGCTAGAGTTCCAGAGCACGCCCACCGACGCGTTTCGTCACTTGTACGTGACTTCGTCAGGGCATAGGGCCCGCCCAGCCTCAAATGCCGTCTTTTATCCTCCATAGTTGCCATGGTAACGGCTTTTGTATTGCGGAAGTGTCCACCGCAATATCTACGGCTAATAAGTGTTATTCTCCGATATTACTGTTAGGTAATGTGTGATATGTCCGATGTAGGCAGAATACATGTCATTTATCTCAGATTGTTATACGGAGCATTTATGCAGTAATGGAGAGATATCCTCCGACTGACTGAATGATTTTAACAGACACATCAGCAATTACATATGTATTGTTTGTTTTTCACAATAGTGAGTGCGTTCTATTTCTGAAAATCTTTTTATAAAAATGTAACAGCAGTTTATGTTAAACAATGTATTATTTGACATTAGGACGAAGGGTTAGATGTTTATTGAACATAAGTCTATAGGTATACATATACTCTTTCAAAAGGTTTTTATTCTCTAGTGTCAAACTGACAATTCAGTATGCATCTATTGAGTATACAAAAATGTTAAGGAATGTATGTCTATATGACTTAGTAAGCTTTATAGATGATTTTATCATAGCACATTTGTGTGAAGTTTACACATCCGTCCTATGCTTATCTAAATAAGGGAGCCAAATCCTAATTCTGTTGCTCCCTAAGCGGATATGCATGTAATTTTCAACTATATATATAGTCATCTTTAGTAGCTACATCCCTTACTTCTTGCTTTATTACCGATATATAGACTTAGGTATAGATCTTTGATTCGATCTTCAATTAGAGAGTGATCTCTAGAGAAAGCTCTTATAAGAGATTGCCTCATTTAAACCCTTTGGTGATGCAGATTTTAGTTCATGTATCCATCTGCATTCTTTTTGAAGTAAAAGTTTATTAATATCACCCCTTCTGCCCCTAAGTTTTAGTTGTTCTATGGCAAAGAAATGTATCTGATATTTCTCTTGTGGATGAACTGTATTCATATGCTTAGCTACTGGTACATTTCTGTCCCATTTTATGTCCCCTATATGTTCAAGGACTCTTGTTCTTAATTCCCTTGAGGTTTCACCTACATAGATTAGGGGACATTTGCACATGGCTACGTATACCACTCTCTTGGTTCTACAGTTCATAAATTCCTTTATAGGGTAATTTTTCCCTGTTTTTGGATGAACAAATTGTTTCATTGGGGACATATTTTTACACGCTTGGCAGCGGCCGCATTTAAAGAACCCTTTAGTTTCTTGAAGCCATGTTTTTTGAGGATTCTGTACAAAATGACTCCTAGTCAGGGTGTCTTTCAAATTCTGCGATCTCCTATTAGTTATCTTTGGTCTATCAGCGATAACTTCAGACAATTCAGGGTCCTCCTGTAAAACGTGCCAGTGTTTTTGAAATATGTGTTGGATACTGCTGTGTTTTTCATCAAATGTGCCTATAATTCTAATTTGCTGACTGTCTTTATTTCCGTCAGTGTCTATTTTTTCCTGTAGTAGGGGTGCTCTCTCTAGTGCCTTAGCTCTTTGGTAAGCTTTTTTGAGGCATCTATTAGGGTAACCCCTTTCTTTGAACCTTTTTCTTAGCTCTTGAGCTTCCAGTTCAAAATCTTCTAATGAACTGCAGTTGCGCCTAGCCCTCAAGTATTGGCCATATGGGATGCCCATCCTTTGGCTTTTAGGATGGTAACTTTTCCAGTTTAGGAGATTGTTAGTGGCTGTCTCTTTCCTAAATAATTTTGTACTTAGGGATCCATCGCACTCTTTTCGAATTTCTAAGTCTAAAAAGGAAATGCTTGTTTCTTCAATCATAGAGGTATAGTGCATACCATGAGTATTGTCATTTAGCCATAACATAAAATCATTAAAGTTCTCTTTGGAACCTGTCCATAGTATAAGCACATCATCGATGTAGCGAATGAATAAATCCATATACTTCATAAAGGGATTCATTTCCTCATTGAGGATATATGTATGTTCTATCCAGCCTAAAAACAAATTTGCATAAGTGGGGGCACAGCATGTGCCCATTGCTGTGCCCCTTTTCTGCAAGTATACTTTATTATCAAAAAGAAAGTAATTGTGTTGTAACACAAAATCAAGTAGTTCAATTACAAAGTCATCAGCCTCACTGCCTTTTGGGTTTGTCATTTTTAAGAAAAATTGTACAGCCTGTTTTCCTAGAGAGTGTGATATATTTGAATATAAGCTCTCAACGTCAATGCTTGCTAGTAGTGTATTCTCGCTAACATAAACATTTTCCAAGCATTTTAGAACTTCTTTAGTGTCTTGGACATATGATGTCAGTGTGTGTACATATTGTCTTAATTTCTTGTCTAAGAAAGTACTGACTTTTTCAGTCAAGCAACCGTTCCCAGATACTATGGGCCTTCCTGGGGGTGACAGTAGGTTTTTGTGAACTTTTGGCAGGCTGTAAAATGTAGCTACTCTGGGTTTCAATTCACTCATATATTGATGTTCTGATTTTGTAATGATTCTTTCACCATACCCTTTGTCTAATATAGATTTCAGTTCTTTTATATATATTAGTGTCGGGTCTTTAGATAAAATTTCATAATTATCTTTGTTTGTTAGAATATCAAGACACATCTTTTTGTACTGAGGGTTTGACATGATAACCAAGTTACCGCCCTTATCGGCATTCTTAATTGTTATATCAGTGTTGTTGGTTAATTCTGCCAATGCTTCTCTTTCTTTAAAACTAAGATTCTTTTTAGTTTTACTTTTGCGATTAAGGGCTTCAAGTTCTGTAGTTACCAATGTTACAAATTTGTCTATCGTTGGATATTTGGAGATTGTGGGCATGAAGGTACTCTTTGGTTTCACAATGCTATTTGCTTGTATAGCATCAGTGTCATCATTTTCATCTAGTAATGTTTTCATTAGAGTGACAATTTCTAAATCCTCTTCATCCACTCCCATATCCATAAGGCATGCTTTATTAGCCTCCTTGTGGTATTTGTGTAGTGCCAGCTTTCTGGCAAACAAATGTGTGTCTTTAACCCAATTAAAGGTGTCATATTTAGGGGTAGGGATAAAGGAAAGCCCTTTGGATAGTAAACTATGGTGTTCATGTCTCAGAGTAATTTTTGCCAAATTGATGACTTGTAATTGATTGTCTTTTATTTCTGTTTGTTTGGTTTTCTCTTGTTCTGTTGTCTTGTTTTTACATTTGTTTTTGGTGGGAACAGATCTTTCTCTAAAAAAATCCTAGTAATGGATGGTTCCGTCATAGGTGTTATAGCTGTAGTTGTAATTATTGGTGTTGTTTCTTCTTCTGACAATTCTGACTCTGTAGAAGAACTTTCTACTGTGGTATTTTTATCTTTATTTTCCTGTATCTGTCTCACATTTCTACGTCTGTAATTAACTTTATAAATATTGCCTTTTTGATGGTCTGACCAGTCTCTCTGTAGTTTTCTATTTTTTGTTTCACTAAGTTCTTCTTTTAGTTTATCAATATGGAATTTTAGTTTTTGATCTAAAGCCTCAAAATCTTTGTCTGAGGTGAATTTATTAGTTTGTATTCTTGCCTCTTCAACTAATTTTGTTAGTTGCTCATATTGACTTCTTTCATATTCTAATGTCAGTTTCATCAAATCTAATGAGCACTGTGTCAAAATTTCCTGCCACCTTAAGACATGTTAGCGAGAATACACTACTAGCAAGCATTGACGTTGAGAGCTTATATTCAAATATATCACACTCTCTAGGAAAACAGGCTGTACAATTTTTCTTAAAAATGACAAACCCAAAAGGCAGTGAGGCTGATGACTTTGTAATTGAACTACTTGATTTTGTGTTACAACACAATTACTTTCTTTTTGATAATAAAGTATACTTGCAGAAAAGGGGCACAGCAATGGGCACATGCTGTTCCCCCACTTATGCAAATTTGTTTTTAGGCTGGATAGAACATACATATATCCTCAATGAGGAAATGAATCCCTTTATGAAGTATATGGATTTATTCATTCGCTACATCGATGATGTGCTTATACTATGGACAGGTTCCAAAGAGAACTTTAATGATTTTATGTTATGGCTAAATGACAATACTCATGGTATGCACTATACCTCTATGATTGAAGAAACAAGCATTTCCTTTTTAGACTTAGAAATTCGAAAAGAGTGCGATGGATCCCTAAGTACAAAATTATTTAGGAAAGAGACAGCCACTAACAATCTCCTAAACTGGAAAAGTTACCATCCTAAAAGCCAAAGGATGGGCATCCCATATGGCCAATACTTGAGGGCTAGGCGCAACTGCAGTTCATTAGAAGATTTTGAACTGGAAGCTCAAGAGCTAAGAAAAAGGTTCAAAGAAAGGGGTTACCCTAATAGATGCCTCAAAAAAGCTTACCAAAGAGCTAAGGCACTAGAGAGAGCACCCCTACTACAGGAAAAAATAGACACTGACGGAAATAAAGACAGTCAGCAAATTAGAATTATAGGCACATTTGATGAAAAACACAGCAGTATCCAACACATATTTCAAAAACACTGGCACGTTTTACAGGAGGACCCTGAATTGTCTGAAGTTATCGCTGATAGACCAAAGATAACTAATAGGAGATCGCAGAATTTGAAAGACACCCTGACTAGGAGTCATTTTGTACAGAATCCTCAAAAAACATGGCTTCAAGAAACTAAAGGGTTCTTTAAATGCGGCCGCTGCCAAGCGTGTAAAAATATGTCCCCAATGAAACAATTTGTTCATCCAAAAACAGGGAAAAATTACCCTATAAAGGAATTTATGAACTGTAGAACCAAGAGAGTGGTATACGTAGCCATGTGCAAATGTCCCCTAATCTATGTAGGTGAAACCTCAAGGGAATTAAGAACAAGAGTCCTTGAACATATAGGGGACATAAAATGGGACAGAAATGTACCAGTAGCTAAGCATATGAATACAGTTCATCCACAAGAGAAATATCAGATACATTTCTTTGCCATAGAACAACTAAAACTTAGGGGCAGAAGGGGTGATATTAATAAACTTTTACTTCAAAAAGAATGCAGATGGATACATGAACTAAAATCTGCATCACCAAAGGGTTTAAATGAGGCAATCTCTTATAAGAGCTTTCTCTAGAGATCACTCTCTAATTGAAGATCGAATCAAAGATCTATACCTAAGTCTATATATCGGTAATAAAGCAAGAAGTAAGGGATGTAGCTACTAAAGATGACTATATATATAGTTGAAAATTACATGCATATCCGCTTAGGGAGCAACAGAATTAGGATTTGGCTCCCTTATTTAGATAAGCATAGGACGGATGTGTAAACTTCACACAAATGTGCTATGATAAAATCATCTATAAAGCTTACTAAGTCATATAGACATACATTCCTTAACATTTTTGTATACTCAATAGATGCATACTGAATTGTCAGTTTGACACTAGAGAATAAAAACCTTTTGAAAGAGTATATGTATACCTATAGACTTATGTTCAATAAACATCTAACCCTTCGTCCTAATGTCAAATAATACATTGTTTAACATAAACTGCTGTTACATTTTTATAAAAAGATTTTCAGAAATAGAACGCACTCACTATTGTGAAAAACAAACAATACATATGTAATTGCTGATGTGTCTGTTAAAATCATTCAGTCAGTCGGAGGATATCTCTCCATTACTGCATAAATGCTCCGTATAACAATCTGAGATAAATGACATGTATTCTGCCTACATCGGACATATCACACATTACCTAACAGTAATATCGGAGAATAACACTTATTAGCCGTAGATATTGCGGTGGACACTTCCGCAATACAAAAGCCGTTACCATGGCAACTATGGAGGATAAAAGACGGCATTTGAGGCTGGGCGGGCCCTATGCCCTGACGAAGTCACGTACAAGTGACGAAACGCGTCGGTGGGCGTGCTCTGGAACTCTAGCGTGGTGTTAGAAACTAAGTTACGAATAATCTGTTTGGCTACTATTGTTGCCGCTTCAAAAGTGTTTATTTTTACAAATATATAGATATAGCGATCTAAGGGTAATAATCTGATTTGATAAAAGGGCTTATGGTGCCTATATATTTTTCAGAACTAGTTCAAGTAGTGATGATAAGCACTTTGAACGGAAATCGCTAATACATATATATATACCTTTGAAATCCTAGCAACATTAGCACTATACAAATCCTGACAGATATACTGAGACTGTACGAATGTTGAGATATTGATTGATAGGGATCAGCTAGAAATCGGCTGACTGAGTTAAATCTCAGCAGTACGCAGGTAGGAGGACGCCTTTGAGCGCATAGCCTGTGTGAGCACTGTACGATTCCATCTCGAAACCTATTCAATACAAACTTCACCACTATAGTATTCTATAGAGCACGTAGCCCTTATATTTTACCTTTACCTTTCGGTTTAGGTTTGTTTTTATGATGTTACAGTTGGGTCATTTGGAATGATAAGATATAGAAACAATTTATGATTGTTTGTTTCTACGGAGTGATCCAATTTAAGTAAATTGTCTGTCTTTGAATATATGTTAAATAAAGTGTTAAATTTTAAACTAACCTTATCTAATCTAATAGTGCCTAATTCAGCACTTAGCTTAAATGCTACAAATCCTTGAATTCTTTCCCTAACCAACCTTATTATACCTTTGGAAGTTGGTTTTATGAGTTGCATTCATGATGGAAGCCAAAGTTAAGTTAAAAAAAAAATATTAAGTGATAGCAAAAATTCTACAGTATTTGGGGCAAGTTTTTCTTTGAAATTCCCGGTAGATACTTATGTGAGTGTGTGATTAGCTGATGGCTGTTACATGATAAAACGGGCCAGCAAATTGAACTCAATTTTGAATTTTTTTTTTTCAAAGGTTTTTATTGAGGTAATAACAATTACAATAATATATTCATGTACATCAAACATAGATAGTAATATATCGCTGAGTAGTACAATAGTTAGGTATCTAAACAGTAGAAATAAATATTATTGATGTTTCGGAGCATGTTAAAGTTAGGACCTCATTTTAACAAATATAATTTCCTCCATCAGCACAAGGGGACACTCATGATCCCTGATAAGTTTAAATATTATAGAGGGGCAAATCTGATGACACAAATGGCCACTCATGGACCATTGATAAGGTAAACATTGCCGCTTTTAAGCAACAAATAGAAATATATAGAAATAATCATGGTTAGGGAGAATAGATGACAATTTTTACACACAGCATTGTAAAAACTCTCTTATCAAGACACAGCCTTTCTATGTAGACTTTGTGTGAGACCGGAGGGTTCTTTAAGATGTGGCAATTAATGACGGAGTGGGGGAGAAAACATACCATTATCTATAGGAGGAATCTATAGCAGTTAACTGTGGGGAATAATAACAGATATGGTGGGTTAAAAACATGTGAGATTAAATGCAAAGGCACTGCCTTTTCATATAAGGAAGTATAACTAAGTAGAGGTGAACCTGGGAGCTAATAGCCAGAGTGCACGTTTTAAAGGTTAAGCAAGGCAACTTAAGTGGCTCTACTATATTAGCTCCTCAAACCATATATGGCAATCAGGATTATGGCAAGGTAATGACAGGGAAACAGTTGTTATTGAATAAATTACCCCTATGAAAATATGTATATTAACTAATAGACTTAGGGTGCACACACATCACACCACCAGCAGAGAAATACATGCTGCACGAACATAGCAGAGCCATAAGAATGATTCAAGAAAATAAATACACAGGTAACATTCCACATTGAACTAATGAATAATCTAAGCGTCTAAAGAGTCCATAGTTGAGACTTGCTGCTTGTACTCCGTATCACTATTCTGACCTCTTACCCTGTTGTATCTCCTTGCAATGATTCAAAATTCTAGTCAATAATGATCATTCTATAGCACTGAGTGTTTGCTTTCATTATCACCTTTTATTCATTGCTTGAATAAAAGGTACCTGTATGTAAGCAAGTTAATGCAGGATTTGTGTGTATGTGGATACTTCTCAGCGAGTTAGATATACACCTTGATGAAGATTTCTCTCACATTGATTTGTGTTAATACTCAGTTAAAGAATATAACTAGAGAGTCAGGATATGAATAGGTATTTGACCAAGTTTGTACTCAGAATATATTGTGTTAGTTTTTAGAGTTGTATCATATTAAAATGAAATATAAGTAGGGTGGATGTTACATGTAGAAAAGAAAAGAAACTTAGCGAAAGCTAAATATAGATTGCAGTGTGATTGAACATTCAAGCTACAAACTAAAATCTAAGATCTTGCTAGATCAACAACCCTTTGAATATCAATGATAAAGGTGGTTTGTTCCTATAAAGCTGTGAGCGCCACTATCCGTTAAGTTCATTGAGTAATTTGCAATAGGTTTGGATTTCATAACACAACCGCATATACCTCAGTAAAGATTAGTTTGAAGTCGGTTTGTGAAGTCGCCGGGAAACTCTCCTTGCTAAGGCCTTAGCGTGATCCGTTTGTCCTGCGTGCAGCTGCAGCTGTGAAAGTAGGAGACAGATGACGTCAGAGGTTACGGCGTTCCGTGGAAGACAAACAGCTTCAGAGCGGATTGAGAACTGAACAGAGAGTTGATGTGGATCCGGTAAAGTTCTTTGTTATGTCAGTTCTTAAAAAGATTACAGGTGTTACAGGAGTTTTAAGTAAGTTCAAGTATTTATAATTTCCAATGATTGGCTAAATATAAAGAAGAGGTTAGAGAGAGTCTCCTCAATACTTTCCCCAGTGCTTCTTAATAATCAAGCAATCTAGTCTGGGAAATGGAAAGCTTAAATAGAAAGTTAAGAGAGGAGGAGATTTGAACTTAAAGGGACAGGACAAAGTGACAAGTCCTGACAGATCCCCCTTCTCAAAAGTCCCCCCCAGGAATGGCAGGACCTGGTTTTGTGGGATTGGAAACATGAAAACCTTTCAGCAAGATAGGAGCGTTCAGATCCCGAATGGAAACCCAAGAATTCTCTTCATCTCCGTAACCTTTCCAATGCACCAAGTATTCAAGCGACCTTCGACGAGTTCTAGAATCCAAAATAGCATCCACCTCATAATCCTGATTATCATCCATCGGCAAGGAGGAGATGGTTGCCTGAGGAACGTCTCGTCCCAAATAGGGCTTCAAAAGTGATGCATGAAAAGATGGATGTACATGCATATTGGAAGGTAGTTGCAAGGTCACTGCATTTTCATTGATAATTTTAACTATTGGGAATGGTCCAATGAATTGATCTGCAAACTTTTTACTTGGAACCCTCAGTTTAATGTTTTTTGTGGACAACCAAACCATATCCTTGACCTTGTAAGTTTGAGCAGGTTGATGCTTTCTGTCATAGTACTTTTTCTGAGATGCTTTTGCTTCCCTCAGATGATCTTGTAGTGTTTTCATGACATCCTTTAAGTCAGTAGTATATTGAGAGGCGGCAGGTGATTGAGAACAAGTAAGGGTATTTGGATAACTTCTTGGGTGGTATCCGTATGTTGCATAGAACGGAGAAACCTTGGTGGAGCTGTTGATTGAATTATTATAAGCAAATTCAGTGTTTGGCAGCCAGTCATACCAATCATCTTGTTGAGAAGAGATGTAACACCTCAGATACTGTTCAAGTGTTTGGTTTAGTCGCTCGGTGAGTCCATTTGACTGAGGGTGAAAAGCTGTAGTAAACCTAAGTGATATTCTTAGGTTCTTGCATAAATATTTCCAAAATTTTGAGGTGAATTGGGTTCCTCGATCTGACACAGTTGATGTTGGTAACCCATGATGTTTAACTATATGGTTGTTAAAATTGTAGTATACGCTGTGGGTGTCCTTTTTAGAGGGATAAAGTGTGCCAATTTGGTGAGATGATCCACGACTACCATTATAGTATTATGTGAATTAGACATTGGCAAATCGACAATGAAATCTATTGATATTATATCCCAGGGTTTCTGAGATATGGGTAGCGGTGTGAGTAGTCCATAGGGCTTATGATGTTCCTTCTTTTTTGTAGTACATAAGTGACAATTAGTTATATATTGTTGTATTGTTGTCTTCATTTGGGGCCACCAGTAGTTCCTACTGACTAACTCATTTGTCTTTTCTATTCCAGGGTGTCCCGCTAGTGGGTTATCATGGTGTTCATGAATAATTTGTTCTCTCAAAGAATTTGGAACGTATATTAAACCCTTATAAGTATAAAGGCCAGAGTCTGAATCAGCTTCACATATTGGTGGGATGTGCATGTCATCCTGTTGAGCCTGGATTAGATCAGAAGTTAAAGTGTTTATAACTCCAATGATCTTTGAAGGAGGGATGATATGAGTCTTATTTTCAGACTCAACTGATGTCTCAAATGATCGTGATAGGGCGTCAGCTTTTATATTCTTTGTACCTGGAATATGTGTAAGGGTGAAATTGAAACGATCCAAAAACAAGGCCCATCGTACTCGTCTGGAAGATAATGTTTTATTTTTCTTTAAATATTGGAGATTTTTGTGATCAGTGAACACCTGAAAAGGTTGTGAGGTACCTTCTAATAGATGTTGCCACTGTTCCATTGCGGATTTCATGGCAAGCCACTCTTTATCTCCCACTGAATAGTTTCTTTCGGCCTGTGTTAATCTGCGAGAATAGTATGCAATTGGATGTTGATTATTGGAATCTTGACCAGTTTGAGACAGTATGGCTCCAATACCCACATTTGAGGCATCCACCTCTAAGGTATACGGTAACTCAGGGTTAGGCAAATGTAATATGGGAGCTGTAGTAAAAGCCTTTTTGAGATGGTGGAATGCCTGGTCAGCATCTGAATCCCAAAGAAATTTTTGTTTTCCTGTTAGGCTAGTTAATGGCTGAACTATGGTGGAGAAATGATTTATAAATTTTCTGTAGAAATTTGTGAATCCCAAAAATCTCTGTAAAGATTTTATTGAGGTGGGAGTTGGCCAATTTGCTATAGCTGTAAGTTTTTCCTGATCCATCTGTATCCCTTTTGGGGATATAATGTATCCTAAGAACTTTATGGTGTCTTTATGGAAATGACACTTTTCCATCTTTGCATAAAGTTGGTGATCTCTCAAAGTTGATAACACCCAACGGACATGTTTTCTGTGATCATCTAGGGTTTTTGAATAAATAAGTATATCATCCAGATACACTATTACGCATATATCCATTAATTCTTTGAAGGTCTCATTAATAAAGAACTGAAATGTAGCTGGAGCATTTGTTAGACCAAAGGGCATAACATTATATTGGAATAACCCATATCTCGTTTTAAAAGCTGTCTTCCACTCATCCCCAGATTTCATGCAAATTAAATTGTATGCCCCTTTTAGATCTAATTTTGTGAAGATTTTTGCTCCATTGAGGCGTTCAATTAATTCCGGGATGAGTGGTAATGGATATCTATTCTTGATAGTGACAGCATTCAAGGCTCTATAATCTATGATTGTTCTGAGTGATCCATCTTTGTTTGTTACAAAGAAGATTGCTGAAGCGATTGGTGAAGATGATGGTGTTATAAAGCCTTTTCTGAGATTTTCATCTAAGTATTCCCTTAGATGTTTTAACTCCTTCTGTGAAAGAGGGAATATCTTTCCGGATGGAATTTCAACCCCAGGTTTTGTATCTATTGGACAATCAAAATGCCAATGAGGCGGTAGTGTTTCAGCATTCTTTAAATTAAAGACATCACTAAAATCTCTGTATTCATTGGGTAAAATGGGTGCTATGTGTCCTATACTTAAGTAAGGGAAGCAGGTTTTCAAACAAAATTCTGAGGTAAAGCTTATAATGTTGTGTATCCAGTCTATGGATGGGTTATGTTTTTGCAACCAGGGGTACCCTAATATTATTGGATGAATGGAACTGGGAATAATATCAAAAGATAAAAATTATTTATGGCCATCAGGGGTTATAGTTAATATGGGTATGGTATGGTGCATGATTGGACCCTTCATTATCTGTGAACCATCTATTACTCATACAAAAACAGGAGAAACCTTTTGCACAATAGGTATTTTATTGATTTTTACAACTGATTCTTCAATGAAGATTCCATCTGCTCCAGAATCAATGATGGCTTCGTTCTGAACCTGTAGCTGATCCCACTGTAAAGACAATGTTATAGCAAAGTGAGAATGTTTTTTAGGTATTTCTTTTGAAAAAAGAGGTTGTGACTTACCCTTCTTCTGACGTGAGAGGATAGGACACGTGGCTACATCATGTTCCTTGTTTGCACAATAGAGACATAAATTAGCTAGACGTCTTCTTTGTTTTTCTTCTTGACTAAGAGGACCTCTGATTGTCCCAATTTCCATAGGTACAGGATGAGTTGATGTTTTCTCTTGAAACAGATGATATGATTTTTTTGGGGTGACTTCAATCTGATGCCTTTCATTCTTTCTCTCACGGTATCTCCTATCCATAGCAATACTTAACTTAATAAGTGCTTCTAAAGTTTCAGGAAATTCAACTCGTGACAACTCATCCTTTAAATGTTCTGATAGGCCCAATTGAAATTGATTTTTCAAGCTGATAGAATTCCATTGGGAATCAGTGGCCCAAAGTTGGAAATCGGCGAAGTAATCCTCCACTGCTCTTTTTCCCTGCTTAAGGAATCTCAATTTTTGTTCAGCTGTTTGCTGTTTATTTATATCATCATAAAGGATCGCCATGGTTAAGAAAATTTTTTCTAAAGAATTTAGAATAGGATCTTCTGTTTCAAAAAATCTATCTGCCCATGTTCTGGGCTCTCCTGATAGATAGGAGATAGCGGTACAAACTTTAATTTTATCTGTGCGATAAGTTCTGGGCTTCAGGGAGAACATTAGCAAACATGCATTTTTAAATTCACGAAATTTTGTTCTATCACCACTGAAGGGTATGGGAGGATTAACTTGTGGTTCAGGGAACTCATTTGATTTTTGTGTTACATAATCATTGAGAATACGTTTCAGAGTGTTATTCTCATTTTTTATTTCTGTTAAACCTTGGGCAAGTATTTCCACCTTCTGATTCAAAGATGTAATTTGATTTGCCATTTCTATTGGATCCATTTTAACCTGCAATGTGTGTAACATTAAATATTTTAATATTTTTGGCTTGATTATTCTGTAATGATTCAAAATTCTAGTCAATAATGATCATTCTATAGCACTTAGTGTTTGCTTTCATTATCACCTTTTATTCATTGTTTGAATAAAAGGTACCTGTATGTAAGCAAGTTAATGCAGGATTTGTGTGTATGTGGATACTTCTCAGCGAGTTAGATATACACCTTGATGAAGATTTCTCTCACATTGATTTGTGTTAATACTCAGTTAAAGAATATAACTAGAGAGTCAGGATATGAATAGGTATTTGACCAAGTTTGTACTTAGAATAGATTGTGTTAGTTTTTAGAGTTGTATCATATTACAATGAAATATAAGTAGGGTGGATGTTACATGTAGAAAAGAAAAGAAACTTAGTGAAAGCTAAATATAGATTGCAGTGTGATTGAACATTCAAGCTACAAACTAAAATCTAAGATCTTGCTAGATCAACAACCCTTTGAATATCAATGATAAAGGTGGTTTGTTCCTATAAAGCTGTGAGCACCACTATCCGTTAAGTTCATTGAGTCATTTGTAATAGGTTTGGATTTCATAACACAACCGCACATACCTCAGTAAAGATTAGTTTGAAGTCGGTTTGTGAAGTCGCCGGGAAACTCTCCTTGCTAAGGCCTTAGCGTGATCCGTTTGTCCTGCGTGCAGCTGCAGCTGTGAAAGTAGGAGACAGATGACGTCAGAGGTTACGGCGTTCCGTGGAAGACAAACAGCTTCAGAGCGGATTGAGAACTGAACAGAGAGTTGATGTGGATCCGGTAAAGTTCTTTGTTATGTCAGTTCTTAAAAAGATTACAGGTTTCAAATAGGAGTTTTAAGTAAGTTCAAGTATTTATAATTTCCAATGATTGGCTAAATATAAAGAAGAGGTTAGAGAGAGTCTCCTCAATACTTTCCCCAGTGCTTCTTAATAATCAAGCAATGTAGTCTGGGAAATGGAAAGCTTAAATAGAAAGTTAAGAGAGGAGGAGATTTGAACTTAAAGTGACAGGACAAAGTGACAAGTCCTGACACTCCTGCAGCCATAGCATGGTATAGGTGTGTAAACATAGCTAGAGTTACATATAGAAATCAGTGCAATGTTATATCTTTAACGTTAAACTTCGGTTCTTATGTGCCGTATGAGCCTAATGCCTGTTCTGTACTCTATGTGGGGCCCAAGGTAAACTGGAGGCAAATTCCTAGTAGAGTGCTGATCAAAGTACTTTGTATAAAACGTTTGGTTCCTCTTAGTGATCACAAATTTAACTATGTGGGCGCCTATGTCATCTCACTTCATTAAAGTTCAGTACCCACAGCCAATTTGTACTCCAATAGATTGCCGGTATTTTATCGCTTAGCAGATTTATGGGGCTATACCTGAATTGTCTACACACAATCTGCCAGGCGACGGGTTAAGTTCAGCCCACACCAGTTCTGCGCTGCTGACAACGGCTCCTGTAAAGAGGATGCGGCACCTCTCCGGACGAATCTGTCTCCCCTGATGAGGGCCCACAGGTCCCGGCTGAATCCTCTGGAGGAGTGGCGTAGAGCTGGAGAATTGTACCCGCAGGTCCCAAATCACGCTCGCTATAGACAGGTGCCTTTTTAATGGAAGTCTGCCAAATCATCCGTAGGTCTAGGCTATTGGTTACATTCTGCTTCTGTGCCGGCATCCCAGCTCCACTTGCAGTATTCTCCCCCTTATGTTCGGAGTCATCTACCAATATGGTTCTCCCCTCCAGGTTGGCCAGATGCTCCTGCAGTTCGCCTAGCTTTTTAACCAGAGTGTTTGGGTCACTATTTGAGTAGTCTTCACTATGGAGTGAAGGTTGTATGCATGCGGTAGGTGAAGTTGCAAAGGGTGTCTGGAGCGGGCACATAATAGAGTCGTCTTGTGGTTCCTGTGAAGCTTGCGATTCTCCCTTAGCCCTTGTACAAATTTCTTTTAGAGAGGCATATTCCTTGTCAATAATTGCACACAGCTCATTGTATTGAGAATTGAGCATGGCTGCTACTTCCTGGACGATACATTTAGAGTCCAGCGCCATGTTGGGGGGATAGTGCGTTAATAGTATGTAGAAACGTTATGTCCCTTGTCCCTGAAGGCAGATTATTATTTCACAAGCTATTCTCCCTTTTTTCAGAAAGAAGTGTCAGCATACCCGGCTTACAAGATACCGGGGGGGGGGGGGGTTGTTGAGAGCCTTTACTGAAGTAACTGCCTGAAATTTTATTTTTATTATATATTTGTTTATTATTCAGTTGTACTGCAAAAATTAACAAAAAATAAACTACTGTAAGGAGAAGCCCATAAAAGAATTGTGTCACTCTTTTAAAGGGTCATTAAGCACCTTTTCCTTTTGTGTAAGTTATTTTGTTCCATGTTCCCAAGAGAATCTGAAAAGCAATTTCTATAACCTTGCACACATTCGGAGCTTGATACATATGCCCCATAGACTCCACAAGACCTATGAATGTGTCCTGTGATATCTGGCACCAAGGCATTAGCAGCAGATCCTTTAAGTCCTGCAAGTTGCGAGATAGGGCCTCCATGAATTGTATTGGTTGTTCCAGCACATCCCACAGATGTTCAATCGGATTGAGATCTGGGGAATTTGGAGGCTAAGGCAACTCCTTGAACTCTTTGGGGCCTACTTATCAAGCTGTCAACTGTGCTGCATTCAACGGCACAAATACGCTCGCCTGACATCGCCTAACATCGCTGCCACGGACCTGAATACGCTCTCCATATTTAACAAAAAAGCTGTCAAAAAGCTGCGCACCAAGTACGAGGTGATAAGCAGCTGACTGTTGTTAACTAACAGTCATTGATCTCGCTGCTCTTCGGCTTTTTCCCAGCTTTATTTGTACACTGTCACTAAGCACCGCCACTATACTTAACTGATTAACCCCTATCCCGCCACTCCCGGAGCCCACAGCCATTCTAATAAAGTTATTAACCCCTATCCCGCCGCTCCCTGACCCAGCTGCAACTAAATAAAGTTATTAACCCCTAAACCGCCACTCCCGGGGCCCACCGCTACTCTAATAAATGTATTAGCCCCTATCCCTCCGCTCCCGGAGCCCACCGCCACCTATATTATGTTATTAACCCCTATTCCGCCACTCCCGGAGCCCACCGCAACAAAATAAAGTTATTAACCCCTAAACCAGCCCCCCACATCGCCATAAACTAAATTAACCTATTAACCCCTAAACCTAACAACCCGCTAACTTTATATTAAATATTAGCTCATCCCTATCTTATAATAAATTTAAACTTACCTTTAGAATTAAATTAAACTATATTAAATTAATAATTAATCTACCCTAACTTTTATAATAAAATTACATTAAACTACAAATTAATTTAACTATATTATATATTTAAACACCTAACCTTACTCAACTAAAAACTCAGCTAAAACCTGCAGATACAGGCGAAGGAATTGTACTTATGGACACTTCCTACTACCTAGGAATCAAATAGACTCTTACAAGATGAAACCACATAAAAAAACTCCTGAATAACCCCATTAAAAATCAAATACAAAGAATAGGCTTACTATTAGAAGAAGCATTTAATATAGGGTTATGAATGAATTTGAATTCCTTAACATTAAAAATCCAATCACACCAACATTTTACATTCTTCCCAAAATTCATAAACACCTCACTAGACCCCCTGGACGCCCAATCATATCAGGCATAGGATCACTCACCTCAAACCTTTCCCAATATGTTGATTTTTTCCTGCAAAATTATGTTACACAACTCCCCTCTTACCTTAAAGATTCTACCCAACTACTTAATGTTTTAAAAACTATATAATGGAAAGACAACTATCTTTTAGTGACATGCAATGTCAATTCATTATATACAAATATCAACCACCAAACAGGCTTAAAAGCAACCAAACACTATCTGGATAAAGACCTTGATCTAAACAAAGAACAAAATAAATTTATATTAAACTGTATCAACTTTATACTATACAATAATTATTTTCTTTTTAATGGAGATATATATTTACAACACAAAGGTACTGCGATGGGCACAAGGTTCGCCCCCAGTTATGCTAACCTCTTTATGGGTTACTTTGAGAACAGCTTTATTAATGAGGGCAATGGGGGGTGAACCTTTTGAACTATTATGGATATATAGGCGACCTCTTCATCATCTGGAAAGGGGAATCTGAATTATTAGAACTTTTCATAGAGGTCATGAACTCAAACTCATTAGGTCTGAGGTTCTCTTACGAATTCAGTACAAATTTAATCCACTTCTTAGATTTTGAAATAGAGATAATAGAAAGAGAAATTAAGACGAGAACCTTTTTTAAAAAAACTGATGCTAATAATTATATTCACAACGATAGTTGTCATTTAACTAAATGGAAAACAAATATTCCCAAAGGTCAATTTCTCAGAATTAGAAAAAATTGTTCCAACATTAACCAATTTTCATTACAATCCGAAACATTAACACAAAGATTCAAAGAAAAATGTTATAACCCTCAATTTTTGGAAAAAACAAACAAGAAGTCCAAGAAATGGACAGAGACTCTATACTTAATCCAAAATCTAAACCATGCTCTAACTATAGAATTGAAGACCCTTTCTTTATACCATTTATAACACAATACAGTTCACAATATCATGAAATTAAAAAGATTCTCACTAAACATTGGCACTACATCAAACAAGACCAAATTTTGGGACATAGAATCAAAACCGACCAGATATAATTTTTAAAAAAGCTAAAAAGTTAAAACACATACTATCACCTAGTGAATTCAAAAACATAAAAGACTACAATTCTGCAGTTACTAAACTTAAGAAAGAAAAAGTAGAAGGTTTTTTCCTTGCCTTTCTTGCAAGTCTTGCAAACATAGTACAAAAATCAAAACTATTAAATCTAACAATAATGATCATTACATTAACATCAAAGAGATTATACGTTGTTCCGATAAAAACTTGATCTATTGTATCCAATGTTTATGTGGCCATCAGTACTTTGGCCAAACAAGCCGAATGCTGAAAGATAGAATAAGAGAACATCTTCATCATACTGAACATAAAGCAACAAACACAAATTTATATAAACATTTTACAGAGTTCCACGAAGGTAACACTAATCATATGAAATTCTGGGGAGTTAAAAAAGTTCTCCTAAGCCCAAGAGGGGGAAATATAGAACACTATCTGTTAAGGAAAGAAGCAGAATATATTTATGCTTTTAAAACCTTACATCCGTATGGACTAAATATGGAGTTTGACTTAAACTTCCTAATTTAGATTGAAACTATAGAATACTATTTGTTAAGGAAGGAAGCAGAATATAGTTATGCCTTCAAAACCCTACATCTCTATGGGTTAAATATGAAGTTTGACCTAAAAATCCTAATCCTAATTTAGAATATAAACAAATTAAGGGGTCATATCAGATTAACTCTAGTTATTCCTTTTGAGATATTACACCCCATAATCTAAAGTAATGGATCCTATATCCAATAGTTCTAAATAACGAGATTATATTATATGTATCATCCACATCATCACATTTAATAGAGATTAACTGTGTTTCATTCAGTTTCACTGATATCGCCTGATCTTATATATTTTTATATAAAAAATATATTTAGTCTACATTTAACACCTTAGGACACAAGAATAAATATATTTTCTCATAATTCATTAAATTATGGAATATAAGAACCATTTTTCACATAATTCCACTATATATTGGTTACTAGAACCTCATTTTGTTTCTCCTTTACACTAAGTCCCACTTTATTCTATAATATGTGCGTCTTGCACAGTGTTAATTGCCACACACTATCTTATCATAAGATCTCCAAATAGCGTCCATTCGGTTTCGCTATTTAAAAACCACTTTCTTAAAATTCCCTCACTTTTTAAAATTCCCTCACTCTTTATTTTATTTTGTAATAGCAGACTATATTTCACTACATACGGCTCTTGCATATGTCTAACTATTAGATCGCTAATTAGCGATATTATAATTTTAAATAATAGCTTGACCGCTTTTTAATAATAGTTTGTTCTCCTTTAAAAATAGTTTTTCACAATTACTCTTAGTATATATAACTGATAATATCAGTAACCATTTTCAGTTCTATATATCACTAAGCATATAAGTAAACACTGCCCATATCTTATAGAGAGAAACACCAGTATACATATACTCGTATCTTCATCCATGCATGTATAGTTCACACATGTAGAGTTCACATGTATAGTTAACACAGGGTTCTTTCTATTGTATAGTTCCCCATTAAGATATATATTATAGATATAATTACTCTTGAATTCAAAAGCAAGTATGTTAAAAGCCAACATTAGTTTAAGAGCGATACTTAAAAATATTTACAATATTATATATAAATATATTTTTTATATGGTTTATATTTCTTTATGTCCCACATTTATTATTTTTTAAACACAAATTTATATATATCTTATATAAATCCATTTTGCACTTCATTAAATCATATGTATATTATATGTATTTTATTTTTAAAAATTTTGCATGTAACTCTTATTAAGTGCACCTCTCAGTTTAGAGTCTGTCAAAAAACTTTTATTCATTTATAAACTAGATATGTGCGTTTCGATTCGGAACAAATCGAAATTCGGACGAATTTCTTAAATTCGGAGATTCAGATTGATTCAAATTTCCGAAATACGGTAGTACCGAATCTACCGAATAAATCCGAAAGAGTTCAGATTTATTCGTTACATTCTGATGGCCATGGATTACACTAGTATTGTACAGTATATTAGGTTATATCACTCTGCTATGGGTTACACCTAATATACAGTACATAATACTAGTCTAATACACAGCACATCCTACCTAACACATACCGAAAAATACAGAAATTCCAAATTTCCGAATCGAACCGAATCCAGCCGAATTTATTTGAATCCGAATGAATCCGAAACAAATCCGAAACAAATTCATTTGAATTTCGAAAACACCCGAATCGCTCCGAACCGAACCAAAACTAATTTTTCGGCCATGCACAAGTCTATTATAAACAGCTGTGGTATAATTAACCATGGTTGGAGAGTGATACCATAGGTTAACACAGAATCGAGTTCCACCAATAGGGATACAATTTAATCCTTTAAAAGAAACACCTTTTGGACTGTTTGGGCATCTTGATAAAGGCTACGGCCGAAACGCGTAGATTTGTCCACTATCACTGACCAGCTCTTTGGATAATTCACTCAAAGATAATACAGCTATAAATGAGCTATCGGAACATTAAATTGATGGTTCTAGAACTCTTAGCCATCTAAGCCACACAATATCGGCTTTTGGATACTGCACACTGGTGTTCTGAACTATCCAGATTGCACAGCAACCATGCCTGGAAGCTGAAATCCCTGCAAACCTTACGAAGGTACAAAGTTGCAGTGTCTTTTACATCAATCCAGATCGTCTGGACTTTGCAACCTTACAAAGGTCTGAGAATGATGGCGCTTTTTCACCTGACTCACTAGCTAACATTATTAGCACTCAGAATGCATCCTGATTATCATCATCAGTCACAAGCTGAGCGGAATCAACCTATCAGATGCCCATCAGCTATTACTAATAGCGCTCAGAACGCATCCTGATTCTTACCATCTACTATAGAGGTTAAGCGTATTCGACCTATCAGGTCCCACATCCAACTCCACTGTCGGCTAGTCACAACACACGTGACCCGGAAGGATCTACCGCACATAATCTGACCTCAAATGTGAGTTTAAGTTAGCTCGAAGCACCAACGTGAGACACATTATTACAGGTACTGTAATCACAGCTTGTTTTTTGATGAAAAGTGTATTTTCTCAGCACGTTTGGCTACAATCCATAAGTCCCCTATATTAAGGACTGCACTGTGAACTCTATTCAATCAGGGCGTATAACGCCAATACAGGTACTTTCTACTATCTATGATGAAAAATACTTTTACCAGCATTCAATCCCTTTGAGGTTTCATTACAGGATCCTTTTAAAAAAATCTTTTGACCATCACCATTACTATATCCACTGCAGTGAGATAATTTTTACAAAAAAATAAACTTTTTATACGTTTTTTGAGCTCATATTCATTTTAATATTGCTATCTTCTATCACTTATGTATTAAAATTGCATTTTTATACATTGTACTCTTTACCCCGCATCATTTTTTAGTATATTTTGTTTCTTATTATGCCAGAGGCAGTTTAACCCTATAGGTTAAGATCTAATCTTATATTACAAATTTGTTTTTACATATACCTCTTATTTCGTGTTTTGCCAAAGGCAGTCTAGTTGTATATGTTAAGTTTTGTTCTTTCCCTATCCTTGTTTTTTATATTTTATTTTTATTTATCATATTTTTTTCGTTATTATATATAAAGGTATTGGATTTTCTCCAATAACAGGAGAGCCAGTCTGCAACAAAATTGGAAGAACCCATAATGTACTGAGCTCTGACCAAAATCTAGTGATAAAAACAAAATTTGTATAGATTGGGGGCTAAGTCTGACAATTTCTTTGACCTTGTCCCTCTTAGGTGCTTGATATACTGAACTACTGATCTAATGGGTATCCACTGCACTTCTCTGCGAATCCCTTCACTGGCACCCCATTCACTACAGAATAAATTAAAAAATGTGACCCTGACCTGCAAAGCCCTTACCAATGTTCCCCACTACCTACCCTCACTAAGAAAGAAGTATACTGCAGCCAGTACCCTAAGCTCCAACAATGACCTGCTCCTAGCGTCTTCTGTTATCACCTTTTCCAATGCTAGACTGCAGAACTTTTCTTGTGCAGCACCAGCTCACTGGAAAGCACTTCCTTGCACTGTTAGATTTTCCCCTAGTCTGCTTTCTATTAAACACTCCACAAATATTTTTTTGTTAATCAGATCAGACCCCTGGGCAGAAATATGAATAGGATTGGGGTAGGACTGAAAGGGAGGCAAAGATATCCAGATGGAAATCAGCTAAAGTATGGAGAATTTAGAGATCTGAATTAAAAAGGGCCTTCATATTGGAAAAATGGGCAAGTCGGCCCCCTAGAGGAATGAGGAAAGACAAAGGGGAAATAAAAGGAAAACTTGCCTGGTACTAGAGCTTGTTGATCAACTGCATGTCTAGCTCTGGATGCCCTAGATCTTGAGGGGAAGAAACCTCTAGCAGGAAGTGTTGGCAGCTGGGCAGATAGCCACTAAATCACCAAAAACACGGGGCTGAAATACCTTTCAGGGAAGACTGAATTTTGTCTATAGATGTGAAAGTAGACCTACAATGCTTTATTATAGTCAAAAAGGAATCTCCAAATAGTAAACCATTTGCTTGCTCTACCATAAGTACTGCAAGTTTTGGGTCTATGTGCACAAGTGTCGCCCATCTGTGCTCACTAGAGAGAGCTACATTAGCATTAACAAGAGAGAAAAAGGCACAACATGTCTACTCTCTAACAATGAAAGGGTCCAGAAGGAAGCCAGAGAGAAGTGCATAATTTGAAAGGTGGAATATTTGGTGCAAAGGACCCGAGATAGCTAACATTTTATCTTGGACACCTCAAATAGCTCTCTCCAAGCCCTTTTTCGAGGATCCCTACACTTTCTGGTGAGAAAGGTAACAAGCTTGGAGTTGAACTCAGGAGTAAGAGATTCCTTCCCAGGGCATTCAGCTCAGAGCTTGTTATGACCCTCCCGATCTAAGGATTGCCTGAGGTCCCTCTGCAAGAATTTAGTGAGGTGAGCAGGTAAGGGACTAAACAAAAGAAAAAGAAAAGTAGCATACTTGGGAAGATCAATGCTAAAAAGCTGGTAAGATAGTACTGCTCACTGAATCCAAGCAACTGGATACAAGGTAGTCCTTTTTGGTAGGCAGGCAACAAACAACCAAATGGATTTAAAACTTTAAACACATATATTGAAACTTCACAGCTGTGCAGTATCTGCACATGGTGCAGTTTTAATATATGTTTTTAAAGTTTTAATAAATATTATGATTGTCACACTGAGAGAATTAGGACTTCTCATTTGGGGATCGCTTATACTCTCCATTGGTTGTTTGTTGCCTGCCTACCAAGGAGGACTGGTGTATGTGAATGTGTTAAAGTGTGCGCAAGAGGCACCAAGCTGCTCCAACCCTAAAGTCCCTCAGACTTAGGGAAAAAAAGATAGGCTAAAGAATGAAAAAACAGGAGAGGCGCTAGTAAAAGCTAAAGGTGCTAAAATAAAAATTAAGTTGCTGTGCAAAAAAAGGAAAATAACTTTCGTTGTAAATAAAATTTAATTAAATAAACATATAATTATAAATCCAGCAAAGATAACAATAAAAAATATATTAAAATCGGACGTCTCCGATATGTTGAAGCATAAAACAAGACTAAAACAAATGACTACTGTTGCCAATATGAACCTTATTACAATAATGGGTGAAGGAGGTCGACATAATAACTCAAAGTCCACAGATGAAACAAAGAGAGGATCAAAAACCGGGTGGGGATAAACCCGTTGTTACCTTCAAGGATACCGTCCGTGTATTGCAATCACCTCCGTGAGGCGTATGTGTATTCTGTGACGTCACTGATCAGAGGGCGTCATCTCTGTAGAGAAATTCTATTTGTCAGAATAACTTGGCAGATGAACTAGAGCGGCCGCTATATTGTAGAAGTTGGACCCCGCTCGTTAGTGCAGAATTGCACGCAGGCTCGTAGTGTATCCAAATTTCTCCTGGAGACCTTGTAGCAAAAGGATCTCAATGTGTAGCTTTAAAACCAGCTTAGCTGAGGCACACAGCCCTTCACAGTACAGTCCCCTTGCTTTCCGTAGGCAGCCGGAAGGATTCTGATGTGCAGCTTGTAACAGGCTTGGCTTAGGCACGTAGCCTTTCAGGATGCAGTCCTCTTTCTTTCGGAGGATAGCTAAATAACTTGTCACTTCAATCAGAATATTAAAGTCTTGATAGACAATAAATGAAGTGTGAGGTAGCTGTAACTTTCATCAACGCGTTTCTCCCTCTTACAGGGCTTTCTCAAGATGTTGACCTCCTTCACCCATTATTGTAATAAGGTTCATATTGGCAACAGTAGTCATTTGTTTTAGTCTTGTTTTATGCTTCAACATATCGGAGACGTCCGATTTTAATATATTTTTTATTGTTATCTTTGCTGGATTTATAATTATATGTTTATTTAATTAAATTTTATTTACAACGAAAGTTATTTTCCTTTTTTTGCACAGCAACTTAATTTTTATTTTAGCACCTTTAGCTTTTACTAGCGCTTCTCCTGTTTTTTCATTCTTTACCAAGGAGGACTACCTTGTATCCAGTTGCTTGAAATAAGCGAGCAGAGACACTGCAATATCTCTGCCTGCTCCTAACAGCATGTCTGAGTGCTGCAACTCTTGTGAGTATTTGGCATTTATTGGGAATCTTGCTGTCCTATCTTACCCGCTTCTTAGCATTGATTTGCCCACGGAAATGTCTTTTCCTTTTCTTTTGTTTAGACTTTTTGAGCCGTCTTTGACTATTAAGGGTGATAAAAGAAGAGGAGAAAATACGGCAATCCTGGAGATTATGTGTTAAAAGTCTTTATTTCAAACAAATAGTGTTAAAAGCGAAAGACACACACAAAATAAAAGCACAGCAGGTGTGGCACTGTCTGGCTTACGCGTTTCGGCTTGGAGCCGTAGTCATAGCCTATAGTGCTATGTGTCACACCTGTAATATACCCATACCTAAAATCTAATTGGTTAAGAAGTGAAAGACACACCTGTTGCTTACTACTCTATACAATGTAATGCTAAGTAATACACAAACCTCCAATGCAATTGAAGCACTGACATAACATGCTAATATACAAAGTCTAGTGAGTAAAGGGAAAGTAAAGTAAACATAAAGCAGATAGAATACACATAATCTGAACAGCATAAGAGAATAATTCTTATATGGAGAAAAATTAGCATATGGAGAAAAATTAGCATTAAATGCACATGTGAACCAACAGTTAAATATCAAAATATTGAGAGAACAGAAGAGCAAAACATAGGAGTTAATTCATCCTGTATACCCTAACCCTATAGCATAATTCAGAGTTAGCTAAAAAGCATAATAGAAGGAAGATAATCATTATAGAGCACTCTCAAAATGCTTTTCCTGTAACATAACTTGTAAATGTATTGCCTGTGTGTGCAAACTCACAAGGTTTGCACTTCTTATGGCCACATTTGTGAATGCCCTGGTGTCTGATCCAAGCACAGGCTTGATTAGTGTTAGTGGGCAGCATAGTGGGAGACAGCAGAGATCCCAGTGTGGGACCTTTCTTGTATGCACACCTGACCCCCCTTTTAACTGTTTCAATTAATTTATCATCTGCCTTAAGTATGTTAAAATATTTGCGTATGATAGAACAGATGTCATTGTATTGTCCACTATATGTGGTGACAAAGGTCACTCCATCAAAGTGCTTGGAGTCAGTTCTCTGTCTGTCGACCAGGAGACTAGCTCTGGTTTTAAGATTCACTGAGTGTTTAGCCCTACAAATCGCTTTTTTTGAATATCTGCGTTGGTATAACCTGGACTCAAGGTCTCTGGCAAGT
Source organism: Bombina bombina (assembly GCF_027579735.1). Taxonomy (NCBI): domain Eukaryota; kingdom Metazoa; phylum Chordata; class Amphibia; order Anura; family Bombinatoridae; genus Bombina; species Bombina bombina. The sequence continues at coordinate 151,733,902 of NC_069502.1, forward strand.
GTCCTAAAGTCACTGTCATCCGAACAGTTCCTTTTGAGCCTGATCATCTCCCCCTTAGCAATCGCTAAAAAGGAACTGTTCGGATGACAGTGACTTTAGGACACTTGCCAGATTCCTTGAGTCCAGGTTATACCAACGCAGATATTGAAAAAAAGTGATTTGTAGGGCTAAACACTCAGTGAATCTTAAAACCAGAGCTAGTCTCCTGGTCGACAGATAGAGAACTGACTCCAAGCACTTTGATGGAGTGACCTTTGTCACCACACATAGTGGACAATACAATGACATCTGTTCTATCATACGCAAACATTTTAACATACTTAAGGCAGATGATAAATTAATTGAAACAGTTAAAAGGGGGGTCAGGTGTGCATACAAGAAAGGTCCCACACTGTGATCTCTGCTGTCTCCCACTATGCTGCCCACTAACACTAATCAAGCCTGTGCTTGGATCAGACACCAGGGCATGCACAAATGTGGCCATAAGAAGTGCAAACCTTGTGAGTTTGCACACACAGGGAATACATTTACAAGTTATGTTACAGGAAAAATGTTTAACATTAAAACACTCTTAAATTGCACATGCACAAATGTGATTTACGTTCTTAACTGTTCAACATGCAGAATTCAATATATAGGTCTCACCTCAAGAGATGTAAACACCAGAATTAGGGAACATCTTTCCTCTTTCACTACAGCCAAATCCAGCACCCCTGTAGTTCAGCATTTTGGGGTACATCATGGAGGGAATCTGTCTTCCTTTTCCTGGAGTGCCATAGAAAGGGTCTACAGACCCAAAAGAGGTGGTTCCATTGATCGCTTACTTGAGTTGAGAGAGGCACATTGGATTTTTACAATGAGCACTCGTATCCCAAATGGTCTCAACTCAAAGTACGATATCATGAATCTGTGGTAATCCTCTTGGGAGCATTTTACACACCATACATCGGATACAGTTAGACCATTTCTATATATATGTATTTCATGCATACTGTAAGAACACATCATGTTGAACTGTGAGCATCAATTCTATTTAGGTTTTGTATTTAGCAAAAGCAATCCCCCCCTTTTAGCATTTTGAGAGTGCTGTATAATGATTATCTTCCTTCTATTATGCTTTTTAGCTAACTCTGAATTATGCTATAGGGTTAGGGTATACAGGATGAATTAACTCCTATGTTTTGCTCTTCTGTTCTCCCAATATTTTGATATTTAACTGTTGGTTCACATGTGCATTTAATGCTAATTTTTCTCCATATGCTAATTTTTCTCCATATAAGAATTATTCTCTTATGCTGTTCAGATTATGTGTATTCTATCTGCTTTATGTTTACTTTACTTTCCCTTTACTCACTAGACTTTGTATATTAGCATGTTATGTCAGTGCTTCAATTGCATTGAAGGTTTGTTTATTACTTAGCATTACATTGTATAGAGTAGGTAAGCAACAGGTGTGTCTTTCACTTCTTAACCAATTAGATTTTAGGTATGGGTATATTACAGGTGTGACACATAGCACTATAGGCTATGACTACGGCTCCAAGCCGAAACGCGTAAGCCAGACAGTGCCACACCTGCTGTGCTTTTATTTTGTGTGTGCCTTTCGCTTTTAACACTATTTGTTTGAAATAAAGACTTTTAACACATAATCTCCAGGATTGCCGTATTTTCTCCTTATGCCATTTGCCAGTGATTCCTGGATGATCGTGCTGTGGGGAGGTGTGTGTTTTCAACTTACAGCTACAGGTGAACTTTCAGCGTGATTTCTATCATGGATTGGTTCCTGCTGATTGACACTACAACCAGCCAATAGGATTTGGTGCTCGCTGAAAGTAGGAGAGACTCTGTACATTCCCAGACCCACGAGGACGCCAAGCAGCAGAGCCGGCGGAAGGACGAGCACTCGAATGAGGTACGAGGTACCCGTGCATCACAGATCCTAATAAATACCGGTAAATGCTTGGGCAGCAGTGGGGGGACTGACTCCAGCAATAGACTTTGCAGCTATTTGAAATTGTCATATCGTATTCTATCTGAAGGCTGGTTTATCGTTTGTAATTCTCCAATTATTAGCTGGTAGAAGTGGTTATTCACTACATTCATTTTCTTGCACTACTGAGTTTCTCTTGATGTATGATTGATAAAAGAAGAGTGCAGCTCCTTGGCCATATTTAAGAATTTGGTGGACTGAAAATAATCTATAAGTATTCTCCACTGCTGGGACTATTATACATGTGATATTTTTTATGCATATTCATACCTTGTATTTTATATTGATATATTTTGGGATGTTACATTGATATATTTTCAAAATATATCCTGCCCCAGACTTGAAAGCAAATACACAGACTTCCACTCAGCTGTTACACTGCCCTCTGCTAACAAACAGGTAGCCTTCTGGAAGACAGTTACTATTTTTTACCTACCCTGTTATTTTTATTGTATGTGTTTTTATTGCATGTGTTTTTATATTTAGTGGTTATTATTTTTATTTTCTTATTTTTAAAAATATATATTACCATGACTTTGTAACTACTGCCTGTGCTAGTCATGCATTGCATATTTTATCACCTTTATGTCTGCCCATTATGTTAAAAGTTAGTTTAACCATCTCTGGCCCATATATCTTTCTTATTATTTGCTAATGGTTTTATTTACCCACATGGATACCTCTGTCTTATCTCTGTAATTTTTGATCTTTTGTTTTTGCTTGAATGACCCTTAGCTCAAATGTCCATAAATGCACCCTCCCCATTCCTTAACTTTTATGGCAGGCCCATCTGACCCTAATATATCTCTCTCCCGCAGCCTGATTCAAAATATATCCTGCCCCAGACTTGCAAGCAAATACTCAGCTGTTACACTGCCCTCTGCTAACAAACAGGTAGCCTTCTGGTAGACAGCTTGACTCTGCCATTGCAATACATGGGTATTCATGCCATAGAAATGATAGAGCAAAAAGAGGAGGCGGCATGACAATTCCATAAAGTACACCCCTTACAAATATTTAGCTCTCCTCCCACATTTGATTTCCTTTCTGACACAATTGAGATCCCGTGCAGTAAATCAATCATTGTTGCAGGAATCTACCGCCCACCTAGCTCCCCTGTGCATTCCCTTTCTGACATAGCCCATCTCCTTAGTGAAACCATAGCTCAAAACCCAAAAAGTTAAATTTTGGTATTAGGAGATTTTAATATTGATTGGCTGAATCCTAAAAATAATAGTTCTTGCTTGCTGTTTAAGACTTTGCAGCTTAATCTCCTTCCCAACTCGCATAAACATTAAAAGCCATAACCACACCCTGCTTGATTGGATTCTCTTCAATTCTCCTGACCGAATCCGGGAGGCAGGTGTTCTCCCTAAAAGTTTTAGTGACCACTGCTTAGTGTACTGCATGCGCAAAATAAAAGCTTCTAAATCCTCTCCCAAGATTAAAATCACCAGGTCCTTCAAAAAATGTAATCTTCAATCATTTCTAAATTACATCAAGAACCTCCCCTGGCACAGAATAAACCTAATCCCAGATATAGACTCTGCAGCTGAATTCTTTCAGTCCAAACTCCTACAAGTTTGAAATTTGCATGCCCTGCTGTGTAAGTTGAGAGTAAAAGGAGCACATATGAATTGGATCACAGCTGACCTCATTCAAATGTACCAGTTTCAGGATTCACTGTGGTCAAAGTTCAAGCATACTGGCTCTATGAACGATCACTGTGTATATAGACAATGGTGAAATATATGCACTAAACAAACAAAATTGGCCAAGACCCAATATTTCTGTGAAAATCTGAACAATAACATATCAAACCCTAGGAAGTTTTGGAAAATCATAAATAACTTACACACTCCCCCAATCGACTCCTAACCCTCCACTGTCAAAGTGGACATCCAAACCCTGCAACTTCCCTTAGAAGTAGCAAATGCCTTTAACAAATATTTTGTCAGATGCTCCACCACCCTGATTGACAAACTAATAAATGAGTTCCAGACATCAAAAAGAACAAACAAGGTCCTGGAGTGGTAAATTTAAACGATAATCCTTTATTTGGTTTAAAAAGTCACAAAGTACAAAAAGCACACAATTGTAGGCTGTGGATGTGAGGTCTGCTGATGCGTTTTGGCAGTTATGCTGTAGTCATAGCTCTAATGACACACATACTGGAACTACAAATGTGGATCAGGCCCCACTAAATCTGCAAATACCCAATATAGAGAAGTTCAACTTTAGACCTGTACCCATCAGTGTCATTAAGAAACACCTTAATAATATAAAAATGGAAAACCAGTCTGGACGTGATCAAATCCCAACAATGCTGTTGAAGCTCAGTGCGCCAGCAATTGCTAAAACTGTCACAACCCTAATTAACGAATTTATGGTGCCTGGATACATACCCAAACTTTAAAAAACTGCAAGAGTAGTTCCTATCCATAAAAGTGGTGGGATAACCTTGGTTTCTAATTTTCGCCCAATATCATTGCTCCCAGTATTGTCAAAAGTCTTAGAAATGTGCGTCCATATACAACTATGTGAGTATTACCAACAATCTAACTATCTGACCCCTGATCAATCAGGTTTTCGCCCGAAGCACTCCACTACAACTGCCCTCCTAAAAGTTTGCAATGACATACAAACTGGCATGGAACAAGGAGATCTACTGGATCTATTTTCCTTGATTTTACATAGGCCTTTGACACAGTAGACCACGACATACTACTGCTCAAACAAAAAAAAACAGCTATTGGTGATCGTCTGCTAACCTGGTTTCAATCATATGTATCGGATCGATCACAATATGTCTCCATTTCTGATAGCGACTGCCTCCCTCTCCCAATCACGTGTGGTGTTCCCCAAGGTTCCATTCTCGGCCCCCTACTATTCACATTATTTATAAATGATCTGCCAAATGTCTGCAAATCCTCAACTGTGCAAAGACGACACGGTAATCTATGCAAGCAAATCCGATCTGCCGCAGCCTGAGGGGGTGCTATAAGACCAGTTCACAGAGGTAGAAAAGTGGATCTCAAAAAACAAACTCTTCCTAAACACTGACAAAACTGTCACAATGATCTTTGGAACGGGGCCTAATTTACACAAACTACAAAATTCCCATCTACACATCAAAACAAAATCAAATTGCACATTGACTGCAGTCCATTTGTCAGCCGTTTAGGAATCAGTCCGGGATGCAACCCAACTGCTAGCGTGAATAGAAAACACACGCTAGCACACTGAGAAATAACCAGGACGTGACCCACTCAGGAAACAGATGATAATGATAACAAAAAATAATAATTGTTCCAGTATGCAAGGAAAAACGTCCCTTTAAGCAGGTTAGAAAAATACAAAGATAATGCTCTTATTTGCAGTTTTGAAAATGTCCCTTTAAGCAGGCTTGTAACAAAAAGGCAAAGTACTCTCTTGCAGCTTGTAAAAGTAAATGTCCCTTTAAACAGAAAAGCAAAGTTCTCTTTTGCAGCTTGAAAAAGTAAAGTCCCTTTAAGCAGGCTTATAACAAACAGAAAGGCAAAGTTCTCTTTTGCAGCTTGTAAAAGTAAATGTCCCTTTAAGCAGGCTTATGACAAACAGAAAGGCAAAGTTCTCTTTTGCAGCTTGTAAAAGTAAATGTCCCTTTAAGCAGGCTTATGACAAACAGAAAGACAAAGTTCTCTGACAAAACTGTCACAATGAAAACAAAATCAAATTGCACATTGACTGCAGTCCATTTGTCAGCCGTTTAGGAATCAGTCCGGGATGCAACCCAACTGCTAGCGTGAATAGAAAACACACGCTAGCACACTGAGAAATAACCAGGACGTGACCCACTCAGGAAACAGATGATAATGATAACAAAAAATAATAATTGTTCCAGTATGCAAGGAAAAAACGTCCCTTTAAGCAGGTTAGAAAAATACAAAGATAATGCTCTTATTTGCAGTTTTGAAAATGTCCCTTTAAGCAGGCTTGTAACAAAAAGGCAAAGTACTCTCTTGCAGCTTGTAAAAGTAAATGTCCCTTTAAACAGAAAAGCAAAGTTCTCTTTTGCAGCTTGTAAAAGTAAATGTCCCTTTAAGCAGGTTTATAGCTACCCAAGAAAAGTGCAATCATCTTTGTCATCATATACCTTGACGATATCTTAATTTTTTCTCAGAACCACCAAGATCATGTGCACCACGTCAAGAAAGTACTTCTTGACGTGGTGCACATGATCTTGGTGGTTCTGAGAAAAAATTAAGATATCGTCAAGGTATATGATGACAAAGATATTCAAAAAATCACGAAAGATCTCGTTTACAAAATGTTGGAAAACCGCCGGAGCATTGCATAGCCCGAAGGGCATGACCAGATATTCGTAATGCCCAAATCGAGTGTTAAAAGCAGTTTTCCACTCATCTCCTTTGCGTATACGGATCAGATTGTATGCACCACGTAGATCAAGCTTGGTGAATATGGTGGCTCCCTGAAGATAAGTAAAAAGTTCAGGAATAAGGGGTAGAGGATAACTGTTCTTGATGGTAATCTGATTTAATCCTCTGTAATCAATACAGGGTCTTAATCCGCCATCCTTTTTTCCTACAAAAAAGAAACCAGCCCCTACAGGGGAAGAGGAGGGTCGAATAAATCCTCTAGCCAAATTGTCTTTAATATATTCTTCCAAAGCCATGTTTTCAGGTTTAGAAAGTGGATATGTCTTGCCTCGAGGATAGGTAGCCCCGGGAAGGAGATCAATGGGGCAATCAAAAGGACGGTGAGGAGGAAGACGTTCAGCTTCTTTTTTGGAGAAAACATCCACAAAGTCATGATAAGGCATAGGTAAGGAATCCGGAGTTTCGATAGTGAGAGCAATAGTGAGTGGTAACTTGGTGATCTTTTGAAGACATTTAGTCTGGCATGTAGATCCCCAGGAAGTGAGTTCCCCGAAAGTCCAAGAAAAAGTAGGATTGTGAACTTGGAGCCAGGGTAGTCCCAAGATAATGGGAAATTGAGGAGTGGGAATGACATCAAAACAAATTGTCTCGGAATGAAGTATTCCTACGGTGAGAAGTAAGGGTTGAGTAGCAAACTGAATATATCCAGAACCCGAAGGATCTCCACTGACCGTAGAGACTGAAATTGAATACTCTTTCTTTAGTAAAGGTATAGAGTGAGTAGAGACGAATGTAGAGTCAATGAACACTCCTCCAGCACCAGAATCGATAAGAGCTTGGGTATGAATCTTACTATGTCCAATTTGAAGGGTTACTGGAACAAAAAGTTTCTTGTATAGGGAATGACAACTGTTTTGGCTTAACTCAGTTCCCTGGACTAGAGTTAAGCCCTGGCTTTTACTGGCCTAGTAGGACAATCCCTTAATAAATGCCCTTTAAGGCCACAGTATAGACACAAGCCAAGAGTCCGTCTTCTCAAGCGTTCAGTCTCAGTTAATTTTATACTTCCCACTTCCATGGGTTCAGCCTGATCAGGAGTAGGAGAGGCAGGAGTGACTGGATTAGAAAAACGAGGAGCCAAACGAAAAGGAGTTCGAGTTGAAGACCTCTGTGTTCTATCCTTTTCTTGTTGGCGTTCACGAAATCTGGCGTCAAGACTGATACAAAGATTTATTAAGGCTTCCAAGGATTCTGGAAGTTCCCGATACACCAATTCATCCTTGAGACGCTCAGAAAGTCCTTTACGAAAAGCGGCTCTAAGTGCTCCCTGATTCCAAGTAGTTTCAGAGGCAAGGGTACGGAACTCAATAGCGTATTGAGAAACTGGTTGACTACCTTGACGTAAATCCAAGAGAGTGGCTTCAGCAGCGGATGACCTTCCAGGTTTATCAAATACATTTGAAAACATAGAGAGAAATGTATCAACATCCAAAAGTATAGGGTCATTCTTTTCTAGCAAAGGTGATACCCAAGCCAAGGCTTTTCCTTTCATTAAAGAAATAAGAAATGTGATTCTAGAAGAGGGAGTAGCAAAAAGAGTAGGGCTATTCCGGAAATGGAGACGGCATTGATTCAAAAAGCCTCTACATTCTTCAGGATTCCCATCATATTTATCCGGAAGAGGTATCCTGGGACTCAGTTGTACCTGAGACTGATTGTTAGGAATCGAAGGAGGTAATGCCTCAATAGGATTAGGATTGGGATTAGGATTGGGAGGTGCAGTAGCAACCAAATTTTGTAATAGAGCAGTTATTTGATCAAGTTTAGTGTCCAGAGACTGCAAGTGGGTGGCATGAGATCCCAATAGCTGTCCCTGGTGAGCCACGGCCATGGATAATTCAGTGGGGTCCATTTATGGCCCGTTTGTAATGTCAGCCGTTTAGGAATCAGTCCGGGATGCAACCCAACTGCTAGCGTGAATAGAAAACACACGCTAGCACACTGAGAAATAACCAGGACGTGACCCACTCAGGAAACAGATGATAATGATAACAAAAAATAATAATTGTTCCAGTATGCAAGGAAGCCACAAAGGAAAAAACGTCCCTTTAAGCAGGTTAGAAAAATACAAAGATAATGCTCTTATTTGCAGTTTTGAAAATGTCCCTTTAAGCAGGCTTGTAACAAAAAGGCAAAGTACTCTCTTGCAGCTTGTAAAAGTAAATGTCCCTTTAAACAGAAAAGCAAAGTTCTCTTTTGCAGCTTGAAAAAGTAAAGTCCCTTTAAGCAGGCTTATAACAAACAGAAAGGCAAAGTTCTCTTTTGCAGCTTGTAAAAGTAAATGTCCCTTTAAGCAGGCTTATGACAAACAGAAAGGCAAAGTTCTCTTTTGCAGCTTGTAAAAGTAAATGTCCCTTTAAGCAGGCTTATGACAAACAGAAAGACAAAGTTCTCTTTTGCAGCTTGTAAAAGTAAATGTCCCTTTAAGCAGGTTTATAGTTACCCAAGAAAAGATAATGCAATAAGGCATAAGCAAGGTCAGGCAGGCAATAGTCGGCATCCAAACATAAGTAGTAGAATAAGGCAAAAGCAAGGTCAGGCAGGCAGAAGTCGGTATCCAAATAACATTAGCAGGGTTAAGGCAAAAGCAAGGTCAGGCAGGCAGAAGTCGGTATCCAAACATCAGTAATAGGGTTAAGGCAAAAGGCTTGGTCAGGCAGGCAGAAGTCGGTACACAGGAATATAGAACAGAATTAGGTATGGTACTCACAAACTCCAAGGGGAACAAACAAACGGGCCCCGAGTAAGATCTCCCGCCGTGGTTTAAAGGCAGGAGCGGCGACGTCATCAGAGGGGTGTGTCGAGGAAGCAACGTGACATTATTCACTCAGAGAAGATCCGGGAGCCGCTGTGACACGGCGATGAACGGACAAATTCATGACACCATTCTTTCAAATACTTGGGTATGTTGTTAGACCCCAAACTATCTTTTGGCCTCCACATAGAAAAACTTGCATCTAAACTCTATCAAAGACTAGGTGCCCTGTACAGAAACAAATCCTGCTTAAGCCCTAAAGTAAATGAAAAGATTGTACAGCAAATGCTGATGTCAATCATTGATTATGGGGATGTAGTATATGCACCTGCACTGCAAACTCACCTTAATAAACTTAATACATTGTATAACTCGTTCTGCGCTTTGTGCTACAATGTAACTACAGAACCCACCATTATGACATGCTAAAGGAACTAAACTGGCTGTTGCTGGAATCCAAACGCACCCTCCATCTTTCCAGCCTTGTGTTTAAGAACTTTTCTGTGAAGCTCCCACCCTACCTGAGCAGAATGTTCTCCCTGGCTGTTCCCACCTCCTATAACCTCTGATCCAGTACCAGCACATTATTTAGTTTGCCTCAATACAAAAAGAAAGCAGCTTGATCCTCCTTTATCTACAGAGTACCACAATTATGGAACGACCTCCCACACACCTTCAAACCTTCCCCAAGCCTAAAATCCTTTAAGAGATCACTCTCTACATATCTCAAAACAGAATGCACCTGCGATGGTTGATTATATATTTCCTACATGTTCTATGTTAAATTTTGCATATATTATGTATTAATATTGTATTTGTATTTTATTGTACCCTATTGTATCAATGCAATGTTTTTTGTATCCAGGACATACTTGAAAACGAGAGAAATATCAATGTATCCTTAGTGGTAAAATATTTTATAAATAAATAATATTTTGCATATATTGTGCATCAGACTTGGTGTGTTTTTTTTGCCCCTTAGATTTAGGAAACGGATTTGTTCTTTTCTTATTCTGTTTTCTTTAAAGTAAGGGCCACTCACATAACCAAGGTTGCCTAATCTTTTTAGAGCTAAAAATGAGATTCCCAGCCTAATCCACAAAATCCTCTTCAGAATACCGATTCACACACAGAGACCCTGATGCTCCTGTCTGAGAAGTGAAGGGACCCTCATCTGAAAGTTCGTCACAGTCCAGGTCAGGATAAAAATCTTGAGTGTAGTCAAAACTGCCAGATTCCTTATTCTGATGCACTGTAGCAAAACCCTAAGGGCATAGGATTATTTTACCCTGCTTTATCTCCAGGAAAGAGGTTCTGCTTGTGGTAGGTAGCCTTGCCCTTACTAGAGCCATGCTGAGATTGAGACTTCCAGTAGCATTTACGGGGTCTAGGGGCATCAGACTCAGATAATGAGGAGCCAATAACAGAAGTAAAGTGTCTCTAACAACAGAAGTAAACTACCCCTGGATTAGAGTCTGACTCTCAGGAGGATGGCTGTGGCTTATGCTGCTGCATATCTTTGGAAATTGAGGAATCAATATATTTAAAGAGTTCCTCCTTAAAATTAGACTGCTCATCAGCTCCCTCCATAATAATAATAGCAGCCTCAAGAGAAGAAAATAAACTAATAATAATGAATATGATCAAAAAGTTCTTCAGGCTCAGGATACATGAAGGGGAAAGATATATAGGCACACTAGCAAAACTTCAAACTAGTACCTTAAAACAGCTTAAATAAAAAATATTGTAAACACTGTGTAAACACAAAACTATAACCCACACAGAGGTATCAATAACAGCCACACAGAGGTCATCTTCCGTATGAGGGTGATTGAACAGAAGGAGGAAAAGGACAGGCTGCCAGAGCTGCTAAAAACAAGGTGACATAACGATAGGATGAAAGGAGTAGCATGGACCATACGCCTAGAAAGAGATGGAAAGGAAAAATAGCTCACAGAAGAAGTTAGAAAATAAATAGATTAGAGTCTTAGGCCCTGATATTTAAAGGTTCTCCATCTTGGAGAGAAATTGTAGTTCAGACTTTCAAAAAGTTGAACTCACTGAATATTCAAAACATAAAGGGTTTAACTCTCTAGCACAGTGAGATCTCCCTCATGTATGTATCCTTATGTATGTGAAGCAGAGACAAGCTGAGTTTAATATAGCACTGTATGATATGAGAGTTGTGTTACACTTACACTTTGTGCATTGTATTTTATATCACTATGCATTTCAGATTTGGTCCATTCATTATTATTGAATTTAAGCTTTGCACTTTCTCATTTGTCTTTAAATACATTTACATAGTAATTTAGAAAGTTAATTTACACCTTCTGATTATGCTTTGAAACTTTCTGTGTTACCATAATAACTTAGGATCATACTTTGTATTTTTCTGTGTAGCTTTTACAAATTATTTGCACCTTGTATTTTCTACATTGGAAACTAAAACTGGTATTTTCAGAAAGTGGGAGAGACAGAGCAGGACCCTGAGCTGAACAGTGGAGTTCCCAGGGTATATCTGAAGCTCTTTTAAACAAGCTGGTCTCACTGATTTGTCTCAACAGCAGTATGCAGGTACATTTTACGTAAAATTCACAATACACTTATTTAACTAATAGAAAAGTAATATATTCTAAAATATAGACACAAGCAAGTTAAATTGTAGTGAAAACATTTCAGCTTAATTTAGAATTGATGCAAACGGAGCCTTTATATTAGCCCCACGTTTTCTCCAGCTATTGTCTACCATGTGCAATTTTGTAACCTAGAGAGCTTCATTACCTTCTATGGACGTCATCTCTCATCTCTCTGGGATTCCCAGGTTCCTTCCCCTTTCTTGGAAAATTCAGTGAGTTCTGCCTCTGTGAAGTCAGCACTATAATCTCTCTCCACACCAGAGAATATCTGATTATCTGGGCAATAGAAATAATGACTCTCTCTGAGAAACAAATTAATTCTAATTTGTAAAAGATACACATAAATATAGAGGATCCGCCTAATCTGTTAAAGTTACACAGAAACTGTGAAGGCATTATCAGAATTTGTAAAATCCCAACCCTAAATACACTGCTGTATACAAAATAAAATACAAAATAGAAAGTGCAATTTTTGTGCAGTGCTATATTGCACTGGGCTTGTCTCTCCGTCACATAAAGAAATGCAGGGAACGCCCCTTGGAGAAGTAGAGAAAAATCTGCCTTTTGAAAATTTCACTAGGGATCTGGCAGTGCTGGACAATCATTTTAGAATATCTCACCTGAGCAAAGAGGTTTTGAATATCAAGGCCTTATTGAAATGGAACTCCTAAAGAATATGATAACAAAATGGAAAACTAGAAGAACAATGCTTGTTAAGTAAATATTAACATATTAATAATGTTTTTACAGAAAATATTAAATTAATAAAAGTAGATAAAGCAAAATGCGACTGCTGCCTGAAATACAGAAACAAAAAAAATGGGTAGTAGGGGCAGCACCCCAGAAGTTTTTTGGGCAAAAATAAAATAAATAAATAAAAAATAAAATGTAGGATGGGACTGTCAGGTTATTATATTTTTGTCATGAAGGGCAGGGGTGGGGGTTAGTGAAAAAATGTATAATACAAATAATAATAAGCTTATAATTTATTTATTTTTTTAGAAAATTATGTCAAGATCTATTATCTTAGGGCATTTTTTAAAATTCTGATCTGTCTGAAAGCACTTTACACATGCACAATCTGCCCCATAAACATCTTCTAATTCCGCCCATTCAGACATTAAGGTGCAGATAGCCTGGAACCTCCCATTAGCTGACAGCATGGTGGCAGGGTTATACATCATGCTCTGAACATGCTGTTTGTTTACACAGTGCTGCAGAGAATCAAACATCTTCCACCTTCTAGCAAAAGTGCCTCTTGCTATTTATGATCTCTTCCCTGTCAAAATCTATTTTCCCTGTGAAAATGGGATTACATATTATAAAAAAAAACGTTTCCCTCTTGGCCAGGATCACCTTAAGCAATCAGACTTGTGATTTCTTCAGAGAGGAAGAGATACAAGTGCCGGTGCAGGAGTCACAGGAAGTGCTTATAACACCAAGTCTGACGCCACTCCAGCACCTAGCACGTGAGTAACATTGTATACTCCCACACAGGGAACATGGAGGCTTAACTACAATTGACTCCTACCCAGTGAACATGGAGGCTTGGCTGCAATAGATCATGTGAGCTCTGACATATGGCCTATTCAATGTATGCCTTTGAGACCGTAAGCTGAAATTGTGGATAAAGGCAGTTCAATCATGCCCTGTCTCAGGCAGGATAAAGCATTGGTGAATTTACCTTTTATCTGCCTAAGGCTTGACATTATATTAGATAAGGCAAGTGTGCACCACTATTTTCATATTTTTATACATATTTAAACCATCTGGCTATATCTTAGTAACACATACTGATAATAGTGGCATCTATTTTGTTGGTTAACATTGCATATAAATGTGCAGGTTTTGCTTACCTATGTATTTGCATTAATAGAGAGTAGAATGAGTTATATATGTCAGGGGTAAACATCTGTCTACCGGTAAATTACCATAACATTTGTGCTATGAATAAGATCTGTGTTATGACAGTGTTTGGCCCAGTCACATAATTGATGATGGTGACATGTCTAATTAAGATCTGCAATAATGTCTGTTAACTCATGAAGCCAATTTTTTCTATGAAGCTAAGAGCCTTACAGTGGAATGGTTAAAATGACACCACTCCACACACTAGGACAGAAATCATCCAACATGTTACTGTGTGTGTGTGTGTATATATATATATATATATATATATATATATATATATATATATATATATATATATATATATATATATATATATATATATATATTTATATTTAAATTTAAAATCATAATTACTAGTTCCAATGGGTGGAGCCATCTGAGGGGTGGGGCTTTCTTTCAAATGGTGAGGTCTAGTGCCCCAACATCTTCCAAATTAAAATTCAAATCTTCAATCCTCCAAGTTTTTTTATATTAATACCTTTGGGTCTTTCCGATTAGTTGTTCTATTGTCACTATATTTTTCTTTTGAGTGTCTTTGGTGTTATTCGGTATCTGTAAAGATTTCATGCAAACTATGAAGCCTCCTGTCTTGCTGTAAAATTCTAAAATGAAACATCCCCTGCCCCACAGACTTTATTGATATAATAATATGATATATTGTTTGATGTTGGAGTTTAGTATCACTTTTAACATTGGGAACACAAACTCTTTCATTAAAACACAAAGAGCTATCCTTGAGTTAAGTCCTGTGCATGAACTTTTTGCTTTTTTTCCTGGTTATGAACTATTCCTTCCCTGACCTCTTGCTTTTTATACCGTTTATGAACTATTGCTGCCTTCCCTGTCCTCTTGCTTGTTATACCATTTATGAACCTTTGCTGCCAACCCTGACCTTGGAACGTTTAACCTTGCTTTTGACTTTTCCTTCGGAACCACGCACTCCTGTGTTGTCTAGTAGTCGTGATAGCTACACTCCGCTACTGGGCACCTATTCTTCATTAATCCAGACAGACAAAGAGGAGAGATAGCAGTGAAAAGAAAAGTAAGAGAGGACAACAAGAGAAGGAAAGAGTGGAAAGAAAAATAAAAGGAAGGACAAGAGAGAGGGGGAGAAAGAGAAAGGAAGGAGAAATAGAGTCAGAAGAGAAAATGGAGTGATATGAGAGATAGGAGGAAGAGGCAGATTGATGTGAGGGGAGGGGCAGCGAGAGTGAAAAGAGAGAAAAAAGGGTAAAGTAGTAAGAGAAAAGAGAGGAAAGAAAGTGAAGTTAGTGAGAGAGACAAGAGAGTGGAGGGAAAGAGACAAAGAAGGGGGCAATAGAGGAGGGAGATAAGAAGGAAAGAGAAAAGAGGAGAGTGCAATAGAAAGAAAAGAGTAAAGAAAGAAGAGGATCAGAGGGGGAGAGTGTGAGAGAATGACAGATGAGACAGAGAAAATATAAAATATTACTTATCACCTCTTGTGTTAGGGGCTAAAATGTTTATTGTTGCCTGTGTCCCCTCCTGGGAATACTGAAGCTGACAGCACCCCACAGGGGAAAGCAGAAGGTGGAGAGAAGTGAGGAGTCTGTACTTGACAGTCAGAGGACTTGCAGTTGTGGGATAGAATATCCAGCTGTGGCAGCAGAAAGTTGATGAGCAGGGCCATTATACTACCAAAAACTAACATCTATAGACAGAAAAAGAAAACAAACAAAGCACATTTTTCTTTGCCCCTCTGCAAGGCCCCATCATGAGTGAGGCATTGGGCAGTCACCTATTTGGCCTAACACTAGAGCTGCCTATGTTTTCTTTGTAAGCAGGAATGTAAGTTCAGGAACATGCACATGTCTGAAGCACTGTACGGCAGCAGTTTTGCAAAAATGTTATCCATTTGTATGAGCACTATATGGCAGCACTATTTCCTGCCACATAGTGCTCCAGACACCTATCTAGGTATCTCTTCAACAAAAAATACAATGGGAAAGAAGCAAACTTTATAATAAAAGTTTATTTAATTTTTTATAAATTGTATGCGCTGTCTTAATCACAACATGTTTTTTGGGATTTCATATTCCTTTAAGGTTGCATTCCACTACAAATATGTATTATATATGTAAAACCAATGCTGTAATATCTAATTCAGGGGTCGATCAAAATCTTTCTTATACTGGCTCCAAATGTGTTAAGTTTGGCCGATAAGGAATGTGGGTGTTTTTTGGTGATCACAATCCAAAATGGATTTGGCTACTAAAAGCCCAAAGCCATGAACATATTTTCAATAGAAAATTTCCGAAAAAATGTGTTTCTGTTTGTTAAATTGTCAGTGTTAAACATTTTTAGGATTTAGACAGGGCATGCAATTTTAAACAGCTTTCCAATTTACTTTTATCATCAAATTTGCTTTGTTCTTTTGGTATTCGTTGTTGAAAGCTAAACCTAGGTAGGCTCATAAGTTAATGTCTAATCCCTTAAATGTTTGTTTTAGTGCATTTTGACAGTTTTTCACAGTTAAAAAGCACTAGTTCATGTGTACCATATAGATAACATCGTGCTCACTATCGCAGAGTTATTTATGAGTCAGCACTGATTGGCTAAAATGCAGGTCTATTAAAGGAACTGAAATAAGGAGCCAGTCTGCAGAGGTTTAGATAAAAGATAATCACAGAGGTAAAAGGTATATTAATATAACTGTGTTAGTTATGCAAAACTGTGAAATTGGTAATAAAGGGATTACCTATCTTTTTAAACAATAACAATTCTGGAGTAGACTGTCCCTTTAAGTATTTGTTTTGTCAGGGTTGAAATAAGAAATCCAACCAAAACTAGCATATACAATGACCCTTTTACAATACAGTTCTTTTGAAATAACCCTACTCATTTACATGTGTGAGATTAGCCTAACCTCTGAATCTCTCCTGATCACTAGTAAACCATACAAATGTCATATTCTGTATATATATATATATATATATATATATATATATATATATATATATATATATATATATATATATATATATATATATATATATAGATAGATATATAGATAGATAGATAGATAGATAGATAGATAGATAGATAGATAGATAGATAGATAGATATAGATATAGATATAGATATACAGTATGATGAGTGTTCTGGGCATGTCTGTTCAATGATTACTTGCACTTTTAATATTTTACATTTATTAGTTTGTTCCTCAATATTTCTAATGATTAATTTAGAAAGCATAATCTTCCGGTCTGGGGAGATAAACATCTGAAATCAAGGAGAACACTACGTGTTTCTATTAGAAGGAAGTGGCCACAGTGCATTGCATCTTCTAAAATGTGATTTTAACAGTTATCAAACTGTAAACCATGTGAGTGTTCGATTGCAATAATATAGTCACAAAAGTGTCAGGCTTTCAAACGGCATCGCACCTTTGTGACCGGGAATTTCAAAAGGAACTGCACCTTTGTGACCTGGTCTTTAATTTGTATTGTACCTTTTGTGACCAGGATTTTAATAATGTAGCAGCAAAAACTGTAAATCACACTGTCATGAACAGGTTTTGTCTTTGCAGTCACAAAGGTGAAACACTAGTCACAAGGGAACGGTTGCTTTTGAAATCCTGTTCACAAAGACATGATCCTGTTTGGTTTATGAAAACACTTGTACTGAAAGTGGCCATCATGACAATGTGGGTGTGAATTAGAAACAAACATGTATAGAAAGTGATTGCTAAATGCCATTTCTAGATGTTGGGGTCTTGATCTCACTTTCCCTGATGATCCCCTTAGCTGTACTGGATATCGCGTATTTAAATACATATACATATGTACACTTGTGTCCTGCCCACTGCAGATGGACTATACAGAAGCATTCAATTAGAGCTTTAATAAATCTAGACCAAGGGGCCGATTTAACATGCTGCAAATGCAGAGACCGCTGCTATTTACCTTATCCGCAACCTCTGAGGCGGTGGACACCAATCATCCTGATCAGATACGATTGTGATGATTGACATCTCCTGCTAGCGGCTGATTGGCCGCAAATCTGCAGGGGGCAGCATTGCACAAGCATTTCACTTGAAATGCTTGTGCAATGTTAAATGTAGACAGTGGCCTCTATTTAACAAAGTCTGGCAGACCTGATCCGACAGTGCGGATCAGGTCCGCCAGACCTCGCTGAATACGGAGAGCAATACGCTCTCCGTATTCAGCATTGCACCAGCAGCTCACAAGAGTTGCTGGTGCAATGCCGCCCCCTGCTGACTCGCGGCCAATGGGCCGCCAGCAGGGAGGTGTCAATCAACCTGATTGTACTCGATCGGGTTGAATTCCGGCGATGAGCAGGCGCAGGTGGACAGGGTTATGGAGCAGCGGTCTTTGTGACTGCTGCGTCATAACTGCTGTTTCTGGTGAGCCTGCAGGCTCGCCAGAAACACGGGGCATCAAGCTCCATTCAGAGCTTGATAGATAGGCCCCAGTGTATGCTGTCGGCATTTAGCGATGTTGGGCGGACATGATCCGCTACAGTGGATCATGTCCTCCAGCATCATAGTAAATTGGCCCCCAAGTATAAAAATACACCTATGAAAAAAATGGAAACTCAATTGTTAAATACAGGGCTTTGTCAATGAGCCAAAAGTGCATTCGGCTCCAAGAAACACCTGCAGACCCGCTACTGCAATTTGATCAAAACAAAAAGTGTCCTTTGTTGTCCGAAAAATCCTCCAAAAAAATCAGCTAATAGACTGTAAGCAACCACTTATAAATGATATCTGATTATTACATTATATATGACATTATATACGAATGAAAAAGAAATAGTATCTATCCCCCAAGTGCAAATAGTAAACACTTTACATTTCTTATGCAGTATTGGATGTTTCATAAATGCATGCTATCAATAATAAATTGTCCAATAATATATTTACAAAAAAACAAGTAATCCTTTAAATGTGTCTTTAAATTTATTAAGTGGTAATTACTTTAATACTTGCTAAACTTTACAAATTTGCACTATGATACTATTACAAGTTTTTACCACAAAATGGCAAACGATAAGCTTCGCAATCTTGTGACGGGATCCCCCCAGGATCATGACTTAATTAGGTCACAATTAGTCGGCATCAAGTTCTATTTTATTCTAATATAAAGAGCATTCCTTTTTGCGTTTAGAAACTAAATTACATTAATATATTATGAAGCGAAAAATGCATTACTATAATTAGGAACTATTAACATAATTGAGACAAGGCAAATTCTATTCTCCTTAATATCATCTTTTTGCATTTTAATTCATTACCATTTTATTAAGCAAATCCCTCTTTTCAGGAACCAAAAGCTGATATGTTCTGGCTCTAAGCCAGAAAGCCACTAGCTACTGTCAGTCTATTCAGACAATACAATTTTAGCCTCGTGAACAGGGCCCTCCATGCAGAAGTTAGCAATTTAATTCCCTCTTGTGTGTTGGCATAAAATCAGCCTCAGAAATAAATCAAATTATCTAGTTCTGCTTTGGCAATTTTAGTCATTGACAGCGGGCCAGAAGTTAATTCACTCATATTCTTGTTTGCCACCGTCAAAGGTCGACATGAGCCAGATTTCTTGTGTAATCTGTCAATTGCAGTGATGCACAGTGTGAATGAGGTGGAGAAATGACCCTCAAGAAGTGTGGACCTTTTGCCAAATTGCATTTTCTGTGATCTGAGAGATGGAGATGAACTGTCTCATTTTATTGATGAATTTTACATGGGAAGCAACTTTTATAATTGCTCACTAAAAGACAACCTTTCTTGCCAAAATCTGCAAGGGCTTACTGTAGCATAAAGACTTATTTAATAAGAGCAAGGGAAGGGTGTTTCTGGGAAATATGATTTTTCTATCACTCAAAAGTTAGATAGTAATTTATTCTGTTTAATAATAATGTATGTATTCATTTATATAGCCACTTATTTTGTTCTGTTATTTCTTGTCATTGGAAATACTGTCTATATCAACAAGTCTCACATCGTGCAATTACAGTTCAGCCAGTTTTGTCATGGTGATATGTCCTGGGAGCTTTAAGTTAATCTGTTTCAGGGTTTTTCAATTCCAGTCCCCAAGGCATTTTAAGAGACCAGATTTTAAGGATTATGATGGGTGAGAGCAGGTTAATAACCATGGTTACTGATCAGTTGATTATTTACCTGGTCTCTAGTTCAGATATCTTGAAAACCTGGCATGATATAGGCTCTGATGACTGGAATTGAAAACCCCTGATCTATATTAAGCTCTAAAATCAGAAAATATGTCATTCTTATGCTAGGTAAGCAGATTAAACATAGATACAGAGAAAAACCTATTTAAAGGGACATCATAATAGTATTTGAAAAGCAAATCTTCAGTGGACAAATACAACTATAGTCCATGTTGAGTTATGTGCAGTGATAAAATTTAACAGACACATTATTTGCAAATAGAATTACATTGCAAACTTGCTTCTATTTGCTGGTTTTCATGAGACAATTACATAACACCATGAGACCAGTAGAGGAAATTAGATTTGGATTAATTTACCTTATATCTTTCCATTAAGAATTAAAAAATTATGACATTTAGATAGAAATTGTGGTTAGAATTTCATAAAATCAGTAATAACCCAACACAATTTGATGACAGAAATTTAAAGGAGTAGTTTTGTGGGACCAATTTTAATATAAAAATGGAAGAGAATATTTCAAATAGCATGGTAGTTATAATTTGCTATGTTCTTAGTCTTAACAAATTTGCCAGAACCTTTGGAAATAAAATGATCTAATAACATCAGGTTACACTGTTTTAATTTTCCTAACAATATACAGTACCTGTATATACTGTATACATTCATATATGAATACACCGTCAACTGCCAAGTAGGAGCGGGTGCCTCAGAAAGTGTGCATATAAAAATACTGCACAATTTGATAATGGAAGTAAATTAAACCTGTGGTACATGGACAGCAGGGAGTACCTTGAGATATGGTAAGGAAACTTAGGCCTAGATTTGGAGTTTGGCGGTAGATGGGCTGTTAACGCTCCGCGGGCTTTTTTCTGGCCGCAGCATAAAATTAACTCTGGTATTGAGAGTTCAAAAAAATGCTGCGTTAGGCTCCAAAAAAGGAGCGTAGAGCATTTTTACCGCAAATGCAACTCTCGATACCAGAGTTGCTTACGGACGCGGCCAGCCTCAAAAACGTGCTCGTGCACGATTCTCCCATAGGAAACAATGGGGCTGTTTGAGCTGTAAAAAAACCTAACACCTGCAAAAAAGCAGCGTTCAGCTCCTAACGCAGCCCCATTGTTTCCTATGGGGAAACACTTCCTACGTCTGCACCTAACACTCTAACATGTACCCCGAGTCTAAACACCCCTAACCTTACACTTATTAACCCCTAATCTGCCGCCCCCGCTATCGCTGACCCCTGCATATTATTTTTAACCCCTAATCTTCCGCTCCGTACACCGCCGCAACCTACGTTATCCCTATGTACCCCTAATCTGCTGCCCCTAACACCGCCGACCCCTATATTATATTTATTAACCCCTAATCTGCCCCCCTCAACGTCGCCGACACCTGCCTACACTTATTAACCCCTAATCTGCCGAGCGGACCTGAGCGCTACTATAATAAAGTTATTAACCCCTAATCCGCCTCACTAACCCTATAATAAATAGTATTAACCCCTAATCTGCCCTCCCTAACATCGCCGACACCTAACTTCAATTATTAACCCCTAATCTGATGACCGGAGCTCATCGCTACTATAATAAATGGATTAACCCCTAAAGCTAAGTCTAACCCTAACACTAACACCCCCCTAAGTTAAATATAATTTACATCTAACGAAATTAATTAACTCTTATTAAATAAATTATTCCTATTTAAAGCTAAATACTTACCTGTAAAATAAACCCTAATATAGCTACAATATAAATTATAATTATATTATAGCTATTTTAGGATTAATATTTATTTTACAGGCAACTTTGTATTTATTTTAACCAGGTACAATAGCTATTAAATAGTTAAGAACTATTTAATAGTTACCTAGTTAAAATAATAACAAAATTACCTGTAAAATAAATCCTAACCTAAGTTATAATTAAACCTAACACTACCCTATCAATAAATTAATTAAATAAAATACCTACAATTACCTACAATTAAACCTAACACTACACTATCAATAAATAAATTAAATACAATTGCTACAAATAACTACAATTACATAAACTAACTAAAGTACAAAAAATAAAAAAGAACTAAGTTACAAAAAATAAAAAAATATTTACAAACATAAGAAAAATATTACAACAATTTTAAACTAATTACACCTACTCTAAGCCCCCTAATAAAATAACAAAGCCCCCCAAAATAAAAAAATGCCCCAAGAAGTTCAGCTCTTTTGCCTGTAAAAAAAAACATACAATACCCCCCCCAACATTACAACCCACCACCCACATACCCCTAATCTAACCCAAACCCCCCTTAAATAAACCTAACACTAAGCCCCTGAAGATCTTCCTACCTTGTCTTCACCATCCAGGTATCACCGATCCGTCCTGGCATCCGGTGGTGAAGAGGTCCAGAAGAGGCTCCAAAGTCTTCCTCCTATCCGGCAAGAAGAGGACATCCGGACCGGCAAACATCTTCTCCAAGCGGCATCTTCGATCTTCTTCCATCCGGTGCGGAGCGGGTCCATCTTGAATCAGCCGACGCGGATCCATCCTCTTCTTTCTGTGTCTCCCAACGAATGACGGTTCCGATCAGCCAATAGAATGCGAGCTCAATCTGATTGGCTGATTGGATCAGCCAATCGGATTGAACTTGATTCTGATTGGCTGATTCCATCAGCCAATCAGAATATTCCTACCTTAATTCCGATTGGCTGATAGAATCCTATCAGCCAATCGGAATTCGAGGGACGCCATCTTGGATGATGTCCCTTAAAGGAACCGTCATTCGTCGGGAGACACAGAAAGAAGAGGATGGATCCGCGTCGGCTGATTCAAGATGGACCCGTTCCGCACCGGATGGAAGAAGATCGAAGATGCCGCTTGGAGAAGATGTTTGCCGGTCCGGATGTCCTCTTCTTGCCGGATAGGAGGAAGACTTTGGAGCCTCTTCTGGACCTCTTCAGCACCGGATGCCAGGACGGATCGGTGATACCTGGATGGTGAAGACAAGGTAGGAAGATCTTCAGGGGCTTAGTGTTAGGTTTATTTAAGGGGGGTTTGGGTTAGATTAGGGGTATGTGGGTGGTGGGTTGTAATGTTGGGGGGGGGGTATTGTATGTTTTTTTTTACAGGCAAAAGAGCTGAACTTCTTGGGGCATGCCCCGCAAAGGGCCCTGTTCAGGGCTGGTAAGGTAAAAGAGCTTTTAACTCTATTAATTTAGAATAGGGTAGGGCATTTTTTTATTTTGGGGGTCTTTGTTATTTTATTAGGGGGCTTAGAGTAGGTGTAATTAGTTTAAAATTGTTGTAATATTTTTCTTATGTTTGTAAATATTTTTTTATTTTTTGTAACTTAGTTCTTTTTTATTTTTTGTACTTTAGTTAGTTTATGTAATTGTAGTTATTTGTAGCAATTGTATTTAATGTATTTATTGATAGTGTAGTGTTAGGTTAATTGTAGGTAATTGTAGGTATTTTATTTAATTAATTTATTGATAGGGTAGTGTTAGGTTTAATTATAACTTAGGTTAGGATTTATTTTACAGGTAATTTTGTTATTATTTTAACTAGGTAACTATTAAATAGTTCTTAACTATTTAATAGCTATTGTACCTGGCTAAAATAATTACCAAGTTGCCTGTAAAATAAATATTAATCCTAAAATAGCTACAATATAATTATAATTTATATTGTAGCTATATTAGGGTTTATTTTACAGGTAAGTATTTAGCTTTAAATAGGAATAATTTATTTAATAAGAGTTAATGAATTTCGTTAGATTAAAATTATATTTAACTTAGGGGGGTGTTAGTGTTAGGGTTAGACTTAGCTTTAGGGGTTAATCCATTTATTATAGTAGCGGTGAGCTCCGGTCGTCAGATTAGGGGTTAATAATTGAAGTTAGGTGTCGGCGATGTTAGGGAGGGCAGATTAGGGGTTAATACTATTTATGATAGGGTTAGTGAGGCGGATTAGGGGTTAATAACTTTATTATAGTAGCGCTCAGGTCCGCTCGGCAGATTAGGGGTTAATAAGTGTAGGCAGGTGTCGGCGACGTTGTGGGGGGCAGGTTAGGGGTTAATAAATATAATACAGGGGTCGGCGGGGTTAGGGGCAGCAGATTAGGTGTACATAAGTATAACGTAGGTGGCGGTCGGCAGATTAGGGGTTAAAAAATTTTAATCGAGTGGCGGCGATGTGGGAGGACCTCGGTTTAGGGGTACATAGGTAGTTTATGGGTGTTAGTGTACTTTAGGGTACAGTAGTTAAGAGCTTTATGAACCGGCGTTAGCCCAGAAAGCTCTTAACTCCTGCTATTTTCCGGCGGCTGGAGTTTTGTCGTTAGAGCTCTAACGCTCACTTCAGAAACGACTCTAAATACCGGCGTTAGAAAGATCCCATTGAAAAGATAGGATACGCAATTGACGTAAGGGGATCTGCGGTATGGAAAAGTCGCGGCTGAAAAGTGAGCGTTAGACCCTATTTTGAGTGACTCCAAATACCGGCTGTAGCCTAAAACCAGCGTTAGGAGCCTCTAACGCTGGTTTTCACGGCTACCGCCGAACTCTAAATCTAGCCGTTAGTGGTTTGCGCTTATTATTTTATGCCTATTTTCTAGGGTTTACACGATTGCCTCTTTTTTATTTGTAACTAATAATAATCACGTGTTTCAGATGGGTATTTAGAGCAAAAATGTAGGTCTAGGGTTTACCTGCTACAAAAACAGTGAGGAACAGTACTCTGTCTGATCCATGAAAGTTTAAAGTCATGGCAAATCCAAGCAAGGATAACACTACTCTATCTTATCCATGAAAGTTTAAAGTCATGGCAAATCCAAGCAAGGATAACACTACTCTGTCTGATCCATGAAAGTTTAAAGTCATGGCAAATCCAAGCAAGGATAAGACTACTCTATCTGATCCATGAAAGTTTAAAGTCATGGCAAATCCAAGCAAGGATTTACCATCACTAAAAATAATGTTGAGTTTAAGTGATCATTTATTAAAAAAAGGTGGTAAACTCACCTTGTCTGTGCCATGTCAAAGCCTCCGGCCACCCAAGGCACAGCGATCTTCTCTGAATGAGCTAACATTTCCACCTCTAAACCAATAGCCATGCGTGTCATCTGACAGTGTTCTGTATCCTAGCAGGGCTATTGTTTTAAAGCTGGTAATGTCACCTCATTGGTAGAAGAGCGCTGTGCCATGGGCAGTTTAGCAAGTTGACACGACACAGAAAAAGTTAGTTTAGTACCCGTTTTTAAATAAATGATCACTTAAAACTCAACATTATTTTTAGTAAATGGTAAGTCCTAGAGTTTGTTAAACGATAGGATTTACCATCACTTTTATTTTTTAGTGTCTCTTTAAACTACTTTCCTTATGGTGTGCAGGAGACAAGACGTACATAAATCCTCAGGCAGATTTACCACTGTAAACTGTGTATAAACTTCTGTTGGTGTAAACTGGCACATTAGGGGTTTAGGTTGTTGTTGTTTTTTCACTCACTATATGATATAGGAAATTCAACAGCTGCTAGTCTAAGTTTGCATGAAAGTTATTTACCTTACCACAGATATACATATGTTGTATGTTGTAAACAAATGTTTCTGCTCATTTTATTATGTTATATTTTAGATGAATTTATATAATATGTTCAACATAGCTGCTGTATGAAACCTCTGGGGTTTTTAAGGCTCAGTACTTTGTCTCCAGTACCAGAAATAGATTATTTATATGTCCATATTGCATGCAACAACTTTGCATCCTCTTAGAATTGATTTAAAAATATTCCAAACCCTGTATATAATTCCTCAATATCTTCTGTACTAACAGATGCCACCAAATCTGTTTAAATACTAAAAAAATAACCACAGAATGCTGACTTTGTACGGCAATGAAGCATTATGTAAAGGGCCATGCTAGTGTACAGTATAATGTTTAAAAAGCACCATATGCATCTGCTGATTGGTGCATATGTATCATTCACGTTTGATTGACAGATGTATGCATGTTAATCGGCGCATGTGAATCATTCAGATTTGATTGACAGATGTATGAATGTTTATCAGCTGCTTCCTCAGCTCTGTGAAAGGTACAATAAGCATGTACAAGGATATCTGCCTTTTTTACTGGTTTATACTCGTATATTAGGACAATTCTTAAAGGGATATTAAAGTCATTATTTCTTTGCTGCTTTTTGAGAAAACATACATTTACATTCCTTTGTACCAGAAAAAAGTTCCTTCTGTGATGAATACTTAACATTCAATATTGTTTTCCCCTACAGTCTAAATGCAGTTTTTTTTTGTAACACCTGAGACCTCGGGCCGATTTATCAAATGCTGGGCGGACATGATTCACTGCTGCGAATCATGTCCGCCCGGCATTGCTAAATACCGACACCATACGCCAATCGGCCGCTAGCAGGGGGTGTCATTCATCCCAATCGGATCGTATTTGGATGATTGCAACCTGCCACCTCAGAGGTGGAGGACGAGTTAAGGAGCAGCGGTCTTATGACCGCTGCTTCTTAACTTACAGTATGTTACCGGCGAGCAGCTTCTGCTGTTTGATAAACCTACCCCCTAATGTCTTTGAGCCCTTATATATTATTAATGCATTTTTTTTATTTAATAATTTTTATTAGACAGTGTTATTATTAGTGTAAAAGTACCTTTAAATGTTTTTTTGATGTGTTTTGTGCAATTTTTTTATTTTGTGTAACAGTTAACCAGAGCTCTGATGTCGTACTAACCCGTTGCATGTAAAATTAATTTGCCCTCAAGTGAACACGTCTACTTTCAACTCGTAATACGCGTGCTATTTCCATTGTGTGCAAAGAGAGTCAAAATGCCCTATATCATGCGCTACATTTAGCGCGTCACTCATAATCTAACCCTTAGTTTGTTATTGTCTTCTTGGTTATTACACCATCTCGTGTTTAGCAACCTTGTCACCATGTTCTTCATTATATTGTCTTGTATACAATCTGTAAGCCTGCTGACAGTGTTATTCTGACATTTTACCTTTTGTAATTCCTAAAAACCTTAAGAAAATACTATTTAAAACAAAAAAAAAATACTTGGTGTGGTGACATTCAATAATTTCCAACACAACTGTGTACATTTTTGGATGATATGCACAGTTATTATAAATATATAATATTTAAGGTTATGTACTTTGAATATTAAAGGTCCATAATAGTCGAAAAATGGCATGAACTAATTTGTTGAGTATGTCATTTTAAGACTACCTACCATGCATCTATCATGAATGCCTCTGCCAGACTAAATTTCCATAAAGGGACATGAAACCCATATTTTTTCTTTCACAGACCAGATAGAAAATTTCAATTTGATACAACTTTCCTATGTACTTCTATTATCTAATTTGCTTTATTCTTTGTATATCCTTTGTTGAAGAAACAGCACTACTGGGAGCTTTATGCACTAGATAAGCCAATAATATGAGGCATATGTGTAAGGCTACCAATCAGCAGTTCCTCAGTCTAAAGTACCTAGGTATCCTTTTTTAACAAAGGATATCAAGAGAACAAAACAAAGATAATAGAAATAAATTGGAAGGTGATTTTAAATCAGATGTTCTATCTCAATAATGAAAGAAAAAAAAATGGGTTTAATGTCCCTTTAATTTCTTTACCGAATCTGATGTATATATACGTTGTGTGGTACTTTGCCTATCGTACCGCAAGACGTATTTATAGGTCTGAGCTTCAGGAAGCTCCCACATTCTCAGATGTTAAGTTACAGCCGAGAGCTGAAGCTCCTTAAGCTCCAGGCATCGCCTGCATATGGAACCGGAGCGCGATTGGTGCTCCGGTTCCATAAGAGGTCAGATGCCAGATTGTTACAGACGTTGACACTGTGTGTTTCACCATCTGTAATGATCATCTGCTGGTGCGGCAGGAGGTGTAGTCCATCAGCGGAGGGTGGAAGAAGGGAGTGGGGAGGACCCTACACACAGAAAATAAAAAATAAAGGGAGAGGGAAGGGGCGCTACACTACAGAAAAAATGTGGGGTGGGGCTGTGGGAGGGCCCTAACTAATGATTGCAGGAGGGGGAGTCTACTACACTACAGAAACTGTAAAAAAAAAAAAATGATATCTAAAAAATATATATATTTTATAGGTACTGGCAGACAGCTGGTAGTACCTAAGATGGCAGCACTAATTAGAGGGGGGAGGGTTAGTGAACTGTTTGTGAGGGATCAGGGAGGTTGGAGGGTAAGGGGGGATCCTACACAGCAGAATATATATATATATAATAATAAAATAGACTTCAATTTTTACATTGGCAGACTGTCTGCCGGTAAATAAGATGGGGTGATCAGTGGGTGGTGAGGGAGGGAAGAGATCTGTTTGGGAAGGATCAGGTAGCGATCGGGGTGGGAAGTGTCATATGGGAGGGTAATCTCTATACTAAAGCTAAAATTAACCTTTCAAGCTACCTAATTGACCACTTCACTGCCAGGAATAATAGAAGTGTGGTGCACAGCTGCAATTAGCATCCTTCTAATTACCAAAAATCAATTGCAAAGCCATATATATCTGCTATTTATAAACAAAGGGGATCCCAGAAAAGCTTTTACAACCATTTGTGCCATGATTGTACAAGCTGTTTATAAATAATTATAGTGAGAAACCCAAAGTTTGCAAAAAAGTTAATGATTGTTTTTATTTGATCGCATTTAGCAGTGAAATGGTGGCATGAAATATACCAAAATGGGGCTAGATCAATAACTTAGGTTGTTTACTTAATATATATATATATATATATATATATATATATATATATATATATATATATATATATATATATATATATATATATATAGTTTTGACAGGTAAATAAAAACAAAAAACAAGGCTCTATTTCTGTTTAAATGGAGTAATAGCAAAATAGCAAAAAAAAAATCTGGTATTTTGGCCAAGTTTTTCTCTGAAAGTCCCGGCAGTTAAGAGACTAACCATTGCTCAACATCTGCTTCACTTCTTTGCCAATACTTCCACTAGCTTCCCTTTAGACCGTAACATACAAAGGCCTCACCAAAGCTGCACCCTCCTATATCTCTGCCTTTGTCTGCAAATACTCCCCAACCCAATCCCTCCGATCTGCCCAAGACCTACTTCTATCCTCATCTCTCATTACTTCCTCACACTCTTGTCTGCAAGACTTTTCTAGAACTGCACCTATCATATGGAACTCCTTGCCTCGCTCAGTCAGACTTGCCTTCTAGTCTCTAAAGCATCAAGCTTTCCTTAAAAACATATCTGTCCAGGCATTCAAGAATGTAAGCTCACAAGTCCACCTTTCCTTTATGTAAAGATTGTTTACAACTTACAGTGACTCAAGGGCAGCGCCCTCTACCTGTATGGTTTATGTAATTGTCTTCTGAATATTGTACTACATAACGGTATACTTTATGTTACAGTGCTGCTTAATTTGTTGTCAATTTCTAAATAAACAATAATAATAATAAATATCAGCTACTGATTAGCAAGAAGTTAAAAAACACAAATACTGCTGTATTAATTTCACTTTTGCATTACAACTATTTGTATTTAATGTGCTTATTCTATGTGCTTATATGTGTTATATAAAAGTAATAGTGCACCACTATCTTGCTCCAAAACATTAGACCATTTTTATTTTGCATTTTTATAAACCTGTCATAACTGTGTTTGTTAGATACCAACATCAAAATCTAACCCCCACAATACTTTTGACTAATGATAGGAGGTTAAATGTTAAAAAAATAGATCTACACTTTGAAGTCATTAAAGCAACTGAGACTTTTATTTTATTAGGCCTAGATTTGGAGTTCGGCGGTAAAAGGGCTGTTAACGCTCCGCGGGCTTTTTTCTGGCCGCACCATAAATTTAACTCTGGTATCGAGAGTTAAAACAAATGCTGCGTTAGGCTCCAAAAAAGGAGCGTAGAGCATTTTTACCGCAAATGCAACTCTCGATACCAGAGTTGCTTACGGACGCGGCCGGCCTCAAAAACGTGCTCGTGCACGATTCTCCCATAGGAAACAATGGGACTGTTTGAGCTGAAAAAAAACCTAACACCTGCAAAAAAGCAGCGTTCAGCTCCTAACGCAGCCCCATTGTTTCCTATGGGGAAACACTTCCTACGTCTGCACCTAACACCCTAACATGTACCCCGAGTCTAAACACCCCTACCCTTACACTTATTAACCCCTAATCTGCCGCCCCCGCTATCGCTGACCCCTGCATTACACTTTTAACCCCTAATCTGCCGCTCCGTAAAACGCCGCCACCTACGTTATCCCTATGTACCCCTAATCTGCTGCCCTAACATCGCCGACCCCTATGTTATATTTATTAACCCCTAATCTGCCCCCCACAACGTCGCCGACACCTACCTACACTTATTAACCCCTAATCTGCCGAGCGGACCTGAGCGCTACTATAATAAAGTTATTAACCCCTAATCCGCCTCACTAACCCTATCATAAATAGTATTAACCCCTAATCTGCCCTCCCTAACATCGCCGACACCTACCTTCAATTATTAACCCCTAAACTTCCGATCGGAGCTCACCGCTATTCTAATAAATGGATTAACCCCTAAAGCTAAGTCTAACCCTAACACTAACACCCCCCTAGCTTAAATATAATTTTTATCTAACGAAATAAATTAACTCTTATTAAATAAATTATTCCTATTTAAAGCTAAATACTTACCTGTAAAATAAACCCTAATATAGCTACAATATAAATTATAATTATATTATAGCTATTTTAGGATTAATATTTATTTTACAGGCAACTTTGTAATTATTTTAACCAGGTACAATAGCTATTAAATAGTTAAGAACTATTTAATAGTTACCTAGTTAAAATAATAACAAATTTACCTGTAAAATAAATCCTAACCTAAGATATAATTAAACCTAACACTACCCTATCAATAAAATAATTAAATAAACTACCTACAATTACCTACAATTAACCTAACACTACACTATCAATAAATTAATTAAACACAATTGCTACAAATAAATACAATTAAATAAACTAGCTAAAGTACAAAAAATAAAAAAGAACTAAGTTACAGAAAATAAAAAAATATTTACAAACATAAGAAAAATATTACAACAATTTTAAACTAATTACACCTACTCTAAGCCCCCTAATAAAATAACAAAGCCCCCCAAAATAAAAAATTCCCTACCCTATTCTAAATTAAAAAAGTTACAAGCTCTTTTACCTTACCAGCCCTGAACAGGGCCCTTTGCGGGGCATGCCCCAAGAATTTCAGCTCTTTTGCCTGTAAAAAAAAACATACAATACCCCTCCCCCAACATTACAACCCACCACCCACATACCCCTAATCTAACCCAAACCCCCCTTAAATAAACCTAACACTAATCCCCTGAAGATCTTCCTACCTTGTCTTCACCATCCAGGTATCACCGATCCGTCCTGGCTCCAAGATCTTCATCCAACCCAAGCGGGGGTTGGCGCTCCATAATCCGGTGCTCCAAAGTCTTCCTCCTATCCGGCAAGAAGAGGACATCCGGACCGGCAAACATCTTCTCCAAGCGGCATCTTCGATCTTCTTCCATCCGGTGCGGAGCGGGTCCATCTTGAAGCAGGCGACGCGGATCCATCCTCTTCTTCCGATGTCTCCCGACTAATGACGGTTCCTTTAAGGGACGTCATCCAAGATGGCGTCCCTCGAATTCCGATTGGCTGATAGGATTCTATCAGCCAATCGGAATTAAGGTAGGAATTTTCTGATTGGCTGATGGAATCAGCCAATCAGAATCAAGTTCAATCCGATTGGCTGATCCAATCAGCCAATCAGATTGAGCTCGCATTCTATTGGCTGATCGGAACAGCCAATAGAATGCGAGCTCAATCTGATTGGCTGATTGGATCAGCCAATCGGATTGAACTTGATTCTGATTGGCTGATTCCATCAGCCAATCAGAAAATTACTACCTTAATTCCGATTGGCTGATAGAATCCTATCAGCCAATCGGAATTCGAGGGACGCCATCTTGGATGACGTCCCTTAAAGGAACCGTCATTAGTCGGGAGACATCGGAAGAAGAGGATGGATCCGCGTCGCCTGCTTCAAGATGGACCCGCTCCGCACCGGATGGAAGAAGATCGAAGATGCCGCTTGGAGAAGATGTTTGCCGGTCCGGATGTCCTCTTCTTGCCGGATAGGAGGAAGACTTTGGAGCACCGGATTATGGATCGCCAACCCCCGCTTGGGTTGGATGAAGATCTTGGAGCCAGGACGGATCGGTGATACCTGGATGGTGAAGACAAGGTAGGAAGATCTTCAGGGGATTAG
Organism: Bombina bombina; assembly: GCF_027579735.1. Lineage (NCBI taxonomy): Eukaryota > Metazoa > Chordata > Amphibia > Anura > Bombinatoridae > Bombina > Bombina bombina. The sequence continues at coordinate 151,766,159 of NC_069502.1, forward strand.
TGTTAGGTTTATTTAAGGGGGGTTTGGGTTAGATTAGGGGTATGTGGGTGGTGGGTGGTAATGTTGGGGGGGGGGTATTGTATGTTTTTTTTTACAGGCAAAAGAGCTGAAATTCTTGGGGCATGCCCCGCGAAGGGCCCTGTTCAGGGCTGGTAAGGTAAAAGAGCTTGTAACTTTTTTAATTTAGAATAGGGTAGGGAATTTTTTATTTTGGGGGGCTTTGTTATTTTATTAGGGGGCTTAGAGTAGGTGTAATTAGTTTAAAATTGTTGTAATATTTTTCTTATGTTTGTAAATATTTTTTTATTTTCTGTAACTTAGTTCTTTTTTATTTTTTGTACTTTAGCTAGTTTATTTAATTGTATTTATTTGTAGGAATTGTGTTTAATTAATTTATTGATAGTGTAGTGTTAGGTTAATTGTAGGTAATTGTAGGTAGTTTATTTAATTATTTTATTGATAGGGTAGTGTTAGGTTTAATTATAACTTAGGTTAGGATTTATTTTACAGGTAAATTTGTTATTATTTTAACTAGGTAACTATTAAATAGTTCTTAACTATTTAATAGCTATTGTACCTGGTTAAAATAATTACAAAGTTGCCTGTAAAATAAATATTAATCCTAAAATAGCTATAATATAATTATAATTTATATTGTAGCTATATTAGGATTTATTTTACAGGTAAGTATTTAGCTTTAAATAGGAATAAGTTATTTAATAAGAGTTAATTTATTTCGTTAGATAAAAATTATATTTAACTTAGGGGGGTGTTAGTGTTAGGGTTAGACTTAGCTTTAGGGGTTAATACATTTATTAGAATAGCGGTGAGCTCCGGTCGGCAGATTAGGGGTTAATAATTGAAGGTAGGTGTCGGCGATGTTAGGGAGGGCAGATTAGGGGTTAATACTATTTATGATAGGGTTAGTGAGGCGGATTAGGGGTTAATACATTTATTATAGTAGCGCTCAGGTCCGCTCGGCAGATTAGGGGTTAATAAGTGTAGGCAGGTGTCGGCGACGTTGAGGGGGGCAGATTAGGGGTTAATAAATATAATATAGGGGTCGGCGATGTTAGGGGCAGCAGATTAGGGGTACATAGGGATAACGTAGGTGGCGGCGATTTGCGGTCGGAAGATTAGGGGTTAATTATTGTAAGTAGCTGGCGGCGACGTTGTGGGGGGCAGGTTAGGGGTTAATAAATATAATACAGGGGTCGGCGGGGTTAGGGGCAGCAGATTAGGGGTACATAAATATAACGTAGGTGGCGGTCGGCAGATTAGGGGTTAAAAATTTTAATCGAGTGGCGGCGGTGTGGGGGGACCTCGGTTTAGGGGTACATAGGTAGTTTATGGGTGTTAGTGTACTTTAGGGTACAGTAGTTAAGAGCTTTATGAACCGGCGTTAGCCAGAAAGCTCTTAACTCCTGCTATTTTCAGGTGGCTGGAATTTTGTCGTTAGAGCTCTAACGCTCACTTCAGAAACGACTCTAAATACCGGCGTTAGAAAGATCCCATTGAAAAGATAGGCTACGCAAATGGCGTAGGGGGATCTGCGGTATGGAAAAGTCGCGGCTGTAAAGTGAGCGTTAGACCCTTTAATCACTGACTCCAAATACCAGCGGGCGGCCAAAACCAGCGTTAGGAGCCTCTAACGCTGGTTTTGACGGCTACCGCCGAACTCCAAATCTAGGCCTTAGTATCTTCAATATAAATGTCATATTTTAGTAAATCATTTAGAAATGCATCACTGGGGCTCTAACAGGATTCTTACACTGCATAGCAGTGGGATTGGAATACTATCTACATTTCTGAGCCTAATACATCCTTATCACTCAGGATAAAATTAATATTTGAATATTTGAATTTAGGTCAAGTTGTCTTCTATTAGTAGGAAATAATGTATAGTGAGAAATATATAAAAAGTTATTCTTTACTGGGTTCAGCATCCCTATATATGTTTGTCATTATTTTTGTCACCTGACACTTTAAATTGAGTTCATTTTAATTGTATCAATGTTGTTATTCTGTAATGATTCTGATAGTGTATCCAATGGCAACATCTGTTCACATTTTCCTAACAATTCTTTTTTTTGTTGTTTTTTTTCTCTAATTCACCAGCTGTGTTAAGACAGTATCTATTTTATTAACCTGGGAAAAATATTAGACTGTTTAACATAAAGTTTAAATCCATCTGCTACAGTAATCATAATTTTAAGGGGATCCTAAAAAGTCAGTTTATTCGAAAAAAACTTCTTTGCTCAGATAACACTGACTTTCTTAAACAATGAACTCAAGGAGAGGTTAAAAAATAGAGGGTACAGAATGAGTCAAATTAACAACATTTGTTGTGAGACAAGCACCCTCAATATAGAAGAAACTGTGTCACCAAAACTTAAAGCCACACAGACTAAGTCACTTTTTATCAACAAATATTCATCAGAATATGCAGAAATTTGTACTATCATTAAAAAGTATTTTCCTTTACTGTATGGTAAAAAAAATTGAAAAGAGTGGTAGAAGATGGCTGCATGTGTGTGTTTTCAAGAAACCTAACCATTGGTAATATTCTTTCCCCGAGCAACTTGAAGCCCCCTAATAGTGACAGTTTCTGGTTATCTACCAATGGTACTTATCGGTATGGTCATCCACGCTGTAAATCATGTGACTTCCTAATTGTGGGTAAAGAATTTTATTCCTGTGTAACAGGACACACATTGAATCACACATTCGGCACTCTTCTTGTGAACCAATAACCAAACATAACCAAGTTTTGGGTACAAAAGGCCGCAGCCCGCATTTATTAAACAAACAAATGTTTACAAATAACACAACCACCTAACCAATGTGGTTACAAAAAACCCTGGGGTGCTGTCCATCATCCACCACACGTGCCTTCCACTGGCTGCTGCCAGGCACGCCCCCTTTTCTTAAACTCTCCCCATCGTCCGATGAGGTACCATTACCACATAAAACTCGCCTGATAAGGCCAGCACCCGCCCCCAGCTGCGACTTCCAAATTCATAAAACAGGGAGGGAGGGAGGGAGCTTTTCCCGCTTCAAAATGGAAACTGATGCTGGCTTCCGCCTCACAACCCTCAATACTTATACCAGCTCCTCCTCCCCTAAACTCTGCCTAGCAACCCACTGCTATTGGCCTGTAGTGTGGTCACATGCCCCTGCTCTCAATTCATTCCTTCCGGGGCTTCTTTGACTCACACATTCGGCACTCTTCTTGTGAACCAATAACCAAACATGACCAAGTTTTGGGTACAAAAGGCCGCAGCCCGCATTTATTAAACAAACAAATGTTTACAAATAACACAACCACCTAACCAATGTGGTTACAAAAAACCCTGGGGTGCTGTCCATCATCCACCACACGTGCCTTCCACTGGCTGCTGCCAGGCACGCCCCCTTTTCTTAAACTCTCCCCATCATCCGATGAGGTACCATTACCACATAAAACTCGCCTGATAAGGCCAGCACCCGCCACAGACCGACCTACCGTCGGCCACTGCCCAACCGGGCTAAGGCCTTCTGTACCCCTTCTTTTAGGTTAAAATTAAATAAGTGCAACCCTACTTCGTTGAGATGCACCCCATCCTTAATAAAAAAGCATCTGCCTGATTCCCCTTCAAATTCAACATGGCAAATGCCAAAACCCCCCAACTGAGAAACAAAACCTGATAGCGTCCTGTTAACCTTTCTTCTGGATAAGTCCAGCCTCCTGACATCCCAAGCTGAACGCCATTCCAACCTTATCTCAATTTCTGACCACACAATTATCACCTTCGGGAACAAAACCTTCAACCTACGCATGCCACCCTTCAACTGGTCAATCAAATCTTTTTGAGCCATAAACCCCAAGTCATTTCCTCCAGCGTGTATCACCAAAATGTCAGGAGGCTTGTACAGCCTGGCATACTTACTCACTGTAGCCACTACCCCTTCCCATCTGAGACCTCTTACCCCAAACCACTTTACCCCAACCTGTTCCCGAGGAAGTCCCAACTGGATTCCCCTTCCTTTCTTGCTGCTGCCTTTCTCGCCCAGTAAATGAAAGAATGTCCAACTATCCAACACTGAACTGGACCTGTCGAGAAAAACAAAACTATACTATCATGTTTGGCCGAACATAACGTTTAAAACACCCCGACTTCCACCTTCCCACCTTCTTCACAACTTCCTCACTCAAACCCAATTCATGCGCCTCAGTTGCCGCGCCTATTCTAAATGAATGGCATCCAAAGTCTTTCGGATCCACCCCTGCCAAGGACAAAGCGCTCCTAAGCACCGCCCCAAAATGATATTTTGACAATGCTCCACCATCCTCATGCCTCAGAAGAGGGCCCTCACCTCTTGGCCTGATCCTCAGATAATCCACCAGTGAACCTACCGGGCAACAAACACCCCCGATAGCGAATAACTTGATTGAGCGGCCCACACCCTCCTGATCTGTCTTAGATTTTCTAAGCCAAATAGACACTTCTTCCCTTGATATCACCACATCTCTCAACCCGATACCACCATTGTCCTTTCTATTGGCCCCTACCAATTCCAACACCCTAAAAGCCCCGAAAAAAGCTAATACAAAAGCCACCCGGAACAAATAATACTCAAACTTCGAATTGCACACCTCCTCCAAAGCCCCAACTACCTTTAATAGTAAACCAAATACAAGTGGACGTCTTTTGTCCCCCACAGCTCCACCTCTACAAACACCTCTCACCGCCAATTTTACCCAAAACTCCTTGGTTAAATCGACCCATCCCATCAGCTTAAACAGAAAGGCTAACGCCGCCACCTGGCGATTCACCATGGACTTTGACATCTTCGCCTCTTTCCATTCCTGCACCCAATCAACTAAGTACCACACCAATTCCTCTTTTGACAGCCTGATCCCATCCCTGTAAAGCCTACAAAACCACCGTTTCCATATTGGCACGTAAGCTCTTAACGTACTCTGGGCTAAAGCCCCTCTCGCCAATTTCAAACCTTTAAGAAGTCCATCTGCCACAATGCCCTTGGGCATTCTTCCCCATCCAACTTCGCCTCCGGGGCTGCTTCCCGAAACTTCTGCCACTGCAACCGGGAAAGAGAATCAGCAATCACATTTTGCTTCCCGGGTACATGCACCGCCCGAAAAAACACATTCCCCCTCAAGCATTCCAGGACAAACACTCGGAGAAGCCGAATCACCGGCCTCGACTTCACTGTCAACTTATTGATCGCAAATACCACTCCCAGATTGTCAGAGTGGAAAGTCACCTTCCTATCCCTCAACTCACCATTCCATACCATCACAGCCACCACCAACGGAAACAATTCTAGAAACACCAAGTTCTTGGTTAAACCTTGTTCCCTCCATTCCTCAGGCCATGTATCCACACACCATCTGCCGTCAAAGTATGCCCCAAAGCCATGGGCTCCTGAAGCATCCGTGTATAGGTGCAACACCTCATCCGATACCGGCCCCTCCTGAATGAGCGACCGCCCATTGAACTCCTCCAGAAACACCAACCACACCCTTAGATCCTCCTTCAAATCATTTGAAAGCCAGATTCTGTGGTGCGGTTCCTTCACCCCAACCGTAGCCAATGCCAGGCGCCTTCCAAACACCCTTCCAACTGGGATCACCCGACAGGCAAAATTAAGCTTGCCCAGTAGCGATTGCAACTCTCGCAACGACACTTTCACCTTCCCCAGCATCCCATTTATGACCTTTCTCAGATCTACCACCTTCTCCCAAGGTAACGAGCACTCCATCAAGACTGAGTCAATCTGGATCCCCAGAAAACTCAACTTAGTCACCGGCCCTTCCGTCTTTCCTGGTGCAATCGGAATCCCGAATTGCTCAGCCACTTCAACAAATGTTTCCAACAATGTTTCACAAACTCCAGAATCAGCCTCCCCCACAAACAGGAAATCGTCCAAATAATGGACCACCGATGACCTGCCCGCCTTTTTCTTCACCACCCATTCCACGAACGTACTAAATTTTTCAAAATACGCACAGGATATGGAGCATCCCATGGGTAAACACAAATCCACGAAGAATTCCCCTTGAAATTGGCAACCCAATAAATGATGACACACCGGATGGACTGGTAAAAGCCGAAAGGCTGCCTCAACATCCACCTTTGCCAACAATGCTCCTACCCCCGCTCTCCTGACCACACTCACCGCCTTATCAAATGATGCATAACTTACTGCAGTCAAAGACGGGTCAATCCCATCGTTAACAGACGAGCCCTTAGGATGAGACAGGTGGTGAATCAACCTAAATTGTCCCGCCGTCTTCTTTGGGACCACCCCTAGCGGGGACACCCTCAAGTTCGGGAATGGAGGGTCCCTGAAGGGGCCCGCCATTCTCCCCAGCGCCACCTCCTTATCCAACTTAACTTGAACCACCTCTGGGAATTGCTCAGCCGATTTCAAATTCCCAGGCACACCCGATCCCTTTGACCCCTCGAACGGGATACGAAACCCTGAACTGAAGCCCGTCAGTAACAGCTCCGCATCCCCCGCTCTACCCTTTGTCTTAACGTACTGTCTTAGCCACGGGGCCATTTCTCTTACCCTCACCGGGGTCCGAGCCCGCAGCAGCACCCTCACTTCCTTTTCCATTCCCTTTTCCTTTCCGGAAACATTTTGCCCCAGAGTGCGCACCTCCGCATCCTAAGCACTTGTGCTTGTATTTGCACGCCCCTCCAAACCTACACACCCCTTCGTTAAACTGGAAGCAGAGGCCTTTTTTAATTGCCACTGCTGTGGCCCCCACGGCCGTTCCGCTAGCCCCCGTTCCTCCGCTCTGAAAGGACTGCCCCCTCAAAGGAGTCATCAACTCCAACCACACCCCCATCTCCCTGTCATCCCACCGCATCTCTGGTCGTACCGCCAGCCTCTGGCGGAACTGTTCATCGTACCGCCACCAGGCAAGCCCCCCATATGTCCTCTGAGCCCCTGCTATTTCGTCAAAATAACAAAACATAGCCGAACTCTGCTCGAGGAATTTCTCCCCAATCACGCTGGCTAATATGCAAAAGGCCCTCGTCCAGTTTGAAAAAGTTTTAGGTAATTTCCTCCACTTTTTCTTTCTCTCCTCCTCTTCCTTTTTGCCCTGTTCCCCCTTTGGATCCTCCTTTATCTCAATAAAGTGATCCAACGGCAACAATGAAAAAACCTCTACAAACTCTCGTTTCAATATCTTTTCTTTAACCTCTTTACTCAGATGGATCCCAAGCGGTCCTACCGAGCACAAGCAAGGCCTTCGCAAAGCTTGATCCGCCACAATTAACACTTCACCGCTTGTAACCGGCACCGACCCTCCTTTATCTCCCCCACTCCCCGAAGTGGTTCCCACCACCGGTACACTAACCTCCTTCACTGCCGGTACCCATGCTCCCGCTGCTGTCCCCACATCACTCCCAACCTTCCTTTTGTCTTCTAATTGAACCACCAGCTCATTCAGACCTTTCATCACCGTCTCATACACTCCCCCCAACTCTTCTTTTTCCTTCCCCCCCTGCAGGGAACCCGCCGTCTCACCTGGCGGCCTAGTCACAGGCTCCTGCACCACCATTGTAGCCTCTCTCCTCCTTTCCGACATGTCACCTGCAGATCTTCTCCCCCTATCATCAATGTTATAAGACATAGAGATTTCCCTCCTTCGTGTATGTTCTCGATCTCTATCCAGCCTGCCCCATGTGGGGGACGTGTGCCTTTCCCGCTCCCTGTAGTCTATCCTTGGCGTCCGGGATCTCTCCCTCCGCCGTGCCCCTCTGCTCCTGCTCCTGTCCCTTCTGCTCTGTCCACCTGAACCACCACCTGATCTCTGTGAAGAATGATTAACATGATGTCTCTGCCCCCTAGTGTCCTCCCTCTCTCTTCCCCTACCCCTCTCTCTTTCCTCCCTAATCCCCCCAATTTCCGCCTCACTCTGAGTTACGTGTCCCCCCCCAGGCACCAGTGAATTGAGCAGCTGCATTAAAGTAGCCATCTCTCCTACCTGTGCCGATCTCTCCGGTTCCGTCTGCTGTCCCAACTACGACTCTTCGCCAGCGAAGTCACTGTAAGATTCATTCATCCACAGGACGTCCTCCTCCAGCTCCTGTAATGAAGACTGCTCCACAGGCAACCCCGGCCTTTCCACCGGGACGCCGTCCGACTCCTCCGGTTCTGAAACGCAATCATTAACTTCCAGATTATTCCTTTTTTCAGTCCTTTTACCCCCACTCCAGTTCTCCCTGCCCCTCTCTGTCTCTGTACCCCTTTTTCCCCATCCCCCCTACCCCCTGTAACCCTATCCCTTTCCCTTATATCCTGCACCAAAACCTCAATGGCCTCTCCTATCCCACTTGATATTCCCCCTGCACTATGCCTGCCAGCCCTGTCCGCCTCAGCTCCCCTTTCCACACCTGTCCCTTTTCCTTTTTGGCCTCTCCCCTTAGCTTGCCCTTTTCCAGCACCTCCTCTTCCCCTGCCCCTACATCTTCCACTATTCTCCCTCAATACCCCATTACCCCTGACAACATTCCTATCCTCCTTTTCCCTCCCCACCCCTCTCCTAATGTTCCCTCCAATTCCTCCGCTGCCACTCGCAGCACTTACAGTTTCCTTATCTCTCCCCTCACTGCTCCCGAAGCTTACGTCTGCTCCTCCAATAACCCTAACGCTTCTCTCATTCTCACTCATCCCCTCCCCTCCTCTCCTTCTATTCCCACTAGCACCCTCAATAACCAAACCATCTCCCCCCCCTCTCACCCCCCTTTCTACTTATACCGCTCCTGGCTACTGCCACCGCACCCTCCCTGCTCCCCGAACAAACCTCTTGCGCCTCAATTACTCCCCCCTCACCGCTGCCTAAGCTCGTCCCCAGCAACCTAGGCCTCAGTGTTCCCCTCCTACTCCCTGCTGACACTGGAGATGTGCGCAGCTCCTCCACAGCCCTTCTCTTACCTCCCGACCTTCCGCTACCTCCACCTCTGGCCGTCACAGACCTCCCTTGTCCCAAAACTCCCCTCCTGTCATCCGGACTAAGCCGCACCGGCGGCTTTGACCGCCTCACCGGCCGACCATACCGCTCCTGACCTGATGTCCCCGCTGGCTCGACTGTCGCCGTCCCTGCACCTGAACCGCTGTCCTCTGAAAAGAGCCTCTGCTGGAGCCAGGTAACACCTTTTTCCGCTACCAAGGTCCTTACCTGTTCCAGCAAAAGGCTCACGCTCTCCATTCTGGCTGTCAGCTTTTCCCGCTTCAAAATGGAAACTGATGCTGGCTTCCGCCTCACAACCCTCAATACTTATACCAGCTCCTCCTCCCCTAAACTCTGCCTAGCAACCCACTGCTATTGGCCTGTAGTGTGGTCACATGCCCCTGCTCTCAATTCATTTCTTCCGGGGCTTCTTTTCAAACCAAAGGTTGCATTATTTGTTCTACTGCCTATGTGATTTATCTCATAGAATGTACTGAACACAAATTACAATATGTAGTAGGAGTAGTACGAGTAGGGACGTGAGAACACGTATTAGAGAACACCTAGGTTATATAAACAATGAAAAACTGTGTTCTGCGCTCTCTAGACATTTCCTAGATGTACACCTGCAAAATACCAACACTTTCAAATGGAGGGCAATAGAACATGTGAGAACACCCAAAAGAGGAGGAGATAGAGACCGATTACTCTCAAAACAAGAGATTTTCTGGATCTTTAAATTAGATACACAAATTTCCAAGGGATACAATTCCAAGTTTGATGTAATCAGTTACTGGGAATAACATACTATTTAAATATGTTCATTCATTTTAAGAGTTTACAGAGTCAGTAGACTCTAAACATTTCTTGTACCATAAGCTTACTTTTTCCATATCTTGGAGAGTAAATGATCAGGAATTTTTCCATCATCATTTCAATTACTGAATTCTTAAATCTATACCAGTTTTTTGAATAAATAAAACACCCTAATGGAGAAGGAAACATAGGTTACTACAGGGTCTCCGGGGTCTTTGCTACTATCGGGGATCACCCTTTTAATTGGCCCATTGCTGCTAATGCAGAATCAAATTTCAGAACAGCCTGCTTACATGGCTGCATTTATTTCTAATCACCATTAGAAAATCTAAACTTGTGGCAACTGGAAAAAAAAAAAGTGAAAAAAGGAAGAAAGCTCTGCACAGAAAGAAAGCAAATTGCTGTGGTAGGTATAGTGCTGTAGTGTTTGTTAGGGTTTTTTGCTGGGCTGTGCATCAACTCCTTTTTTTGTATGTGTGTGTGACTGTTTGTGTATGTGTGTGTGCTTGTGTTTGTATGTACATGTGTGCATATGTATGTGTATATATGTGTGTGTGTGTGTGTGACTGTTTGTGTATGTGTGTGTGCATGTGTTTGTATGTACATGTGTATGTATGCATGTGTGCATATGTATGTGTATATATGTGTGTGTGTGTGACTGTTTGTGTATGTGTGTGTGCATGTGTTTGTATGTACATGTGTATGTATGCATGTGTGTATATGTATGTGTATATATGTGTGACTGTGTATGTGTGTGTGCATGTGTTTGTATGTACATGTGTATGTATGTATGTGTGTATATGTATGTGTATATATGTGTGACTGTTTGTGTATGTGTGTGTGCATGTGTTTTGTATGTACATGTGTGTATATGTATGTGTATATATATGTGTATATGTGTGTGACTGTTTGTGTATGTGTGTGTGCATGTGTTTGTATGTACATGTGTATGTATGCATGTGTGTATATGTATGTGTATATATGTGTAACTGTTTGTGTATGTGTGTGTGCATGTGTTTGTATGTACATGTGTGTATATGTATGTGTATATATATGTGTATATGTGTGTGACTGTTTGTGTATGTGTGTGTGCATGTGTTTGTATGTACATGTGTATGTATGCATGTGTGTATATGTATGTGTATATATGTGTGACTGTTTGTGTATGTGTGTGTGCATCTGTTTGTATGTACATGTGTATGTATGCATGTGTGTATATGTATGTATATATATATATGTGTGACTGTTTGTGTATGTGTGTGTGCATGTGTTTGTATGTACATGTGTGTATATGTATGTATGTGTATATATATATGTGTATGTGTGTGTGACTGTTTGTGTATGTGTGTGTGCATGTGTTTGTATGTACATGTGTATGTATGCATGTGTTTATATGTATGTGTATATATGTGTGACTGTTTGTATATGTGTGTGTGCATGTGTTTGTACATGTGTGTATATGTATGTGTATATGTATGTGTATATATGTGTGATTGTTTGTGTATATGTGTGTGCACATGTTTGTATGTACATGTGTGTATATGTATGTGTATATGTATGTGTATGTGTGTGTGACTATTTGTGTATGTGTGTGCATGTGTTTGTATGTACATGTGTGTATATGTATGTATGTGTATATATATATATATGTGTATGTGTGTGTGACTGTTTGTGTATGTGTGTGTGCATGTGTTTGTATGTACATGTGTATGTATGCATGTGTTTATATGTATGTGTATATATGTGTGACTGTATATGTGTGTGTGCATGTGTTTGTACATGTGTGTATATGTATGTGTATATGTATGTGTATATATGTGTGATTGTTTGTGTATATGTGTGTGCATGTGTTTGTATGTACATGTGTGTATATGTATGTGCATATGTATGTGTATGTGTGTGTGACTGTTTGTGTATGTGTGTGCATGTGTTTGTATGTACATGTGTGTATATGTATGTGTATATGTATGTGTATATGTATGTGTATGTGTGTGTGACTGTTTGTGTATGTGTGTGTGCATGTGTTTGTATGTACATGTGTGTATATGTATGTGTATATATGTGTGTGTGTATTTGTGTTTGCATGTGTGTTTTTATGCGTTTGTGTGTGTATATGTGCATGTATGTGTTTGTGTGTGTATATTATATGTACATGTGTGTGTACATGTGTTAGTGTGTGTATGTATATGTTATGCCTCTGCAAACATCAACATTTTCTTAATAAAACAGAAATCTATTTATATTGCAAAAGAACACAATAACAGGACACCGTCCACAGTCCACTATTACAAAGTTTTTTACTACACAAAACTAAACATTTTATATTAAAATCTCAAGGTATTTATTGTCCCTTTAAAGGGACATAAAAGTGCAAAAAAAGGAAATGTTCCTGTGTTGTATAAACCAAGTTTTCTGTGGGAATTGTCCCAGTCACCCAGTAAGCAATACATACCTGATAAGTTAACTTTTCCCAGAGGCTTTTTGGGCTTGGGAAATTTGGAAACTTGTGGGTGGTTGTCTCTTTTTTTGTGGGTGAGGCTGTAGCAGGAGGGCAAAGTCAAGGGTGTGGTGTGGGAGTGACGAGGCAGGACAGGGTCATGACTGAGTGACTCAGAAGCGAAGCTTATTCGAGTCCCTTAAAATCGACATGTCAAGAAGATGCATACAGGAAAATGGCCAAACTTCCCAATCTTGCCGAATCCAGGAAGGTTAGGAGATATGCTATTAGCTTCACTTTATCTTTAGACTTACTTTCAACTTATTTTTAACATATTTAGTTGCTAATCTTTTATACACATATTAAACACATATTGAGTACAATGACCCTTGAAATATGATTTTAATGATTACTGTTTAATGTCACAAGACAATATTTGTCCATAATGATAATAATGATAAAGCCTCTTATTACCTTAAATAATACATGTGTTGTTTTGAAGCAATAATTATTTATTTTTCATTTTCAGATCCAGGTAAATATTATCACAATAAATAAATTAGACATGAAAAAAAATGCACATTAAAATATTTATTTTAAACAAAAACAAAATACAAATTCTGTCCTACACAATAAAGAAGATTGTGTAATTCTGGATATTTGTGCTCTTTATTTTAAAGGGATATTAAAAAAAATACTAAATATAATGATGTATTCAAAGTAAAGTTAAGCCTGAGTATTGCATGTAGATGTGTTTTATAAAATTATGTTAGTTGTTATTGAAAAAAAAGTGTAAAATCTTACTTTCTATGAAATAGTTTACTTTCTATAACCTAAAGTTGTGCTTTCTTCAATCTCATCTGCTGAGAGCATTTATAACTCTATCTGGCCTCAGCAGGGAATATGTGATACAAAGAACTTGATTTTACCAGGAAACTATAAATAAAGTATAAATAGAGGAAAATCTAGCTAAAACATAAAAAACTATAAGAGAGGCATTCTGCAGGTATTTCAAAAAAGTTTTTGTTGCAGGGAACTTTATGATGTAAAAGTGATGTGACCAGATCAAAAGTTAAACCTAGTAGATGATTAATTCAAACACATGCTATCATAAATAACGATTCTGATATTTATTTCATCTTTTAAAAGTATTATTTATTACACAAAAATATCCTGTTTAATGTATTACTATTAAATTATCCTGTTTTCAAGTAGTCAGGGTTACTGCATTTGAAAACAATCTTGTGACGAGTTAGTGGAGACTGTTTTCTTATGGACTGGAACCCTCCACTGTCAAATTCTCTGAGTGCAAGATATAAGGGTGTCATCGACCTAAGAATGCATATGGTTAGCTTGTGAATTATTATAGGATTCTCTAATGGAGTGAAATGATTTCAGATATGAAACCCTAAAAAAGCCACATAAGACTTTTCACACAGAATTCTGCTGGATTGGAATAGTGGCCATTACTGTTTGTCTTTATTTGCAATGTGCCATGTTGTTATGTAATAATGGTTGGTTGCTGTACTCAATCCAGTAAAGTAAATGTGTAAGTAAAACACTTGGGATTTGCCATCAGGATTATTAATTTAATGAATACATAATTACTAATATTCATCAATTTATTAAAGAGACTATTGTCCTTTTAACAACAAAAAAGATAATATATTTCAAGTTGCCTGTATTAACATGTTTATTATGGATGTTCCTCTGCTAAATAAATCAAACTTTAATGTGGGAGTTGTCCCTGCATAACCAACACAGTTATATTAATTGTACCTCTGATAACCTTGTATTTAAGCCTCTGCAGACTGTCCCTTTATTTCAGTTCTTTTGACAGACTTGCATTTAGACAATCAGTGCTGATTCATAAATAACTCCACGGGAGTGAGCACAATGTTATCTATATTAAACACATTGTATAGCTGTGAAAAACTGTAAAAATGCACTGAAACAAGAGGCGACCTTCAAGGGTTTAGAAATTAGCATATGAGCCTACCTAGGTTTAGCTTTCAACAAAGAATACCAAGAGAACAAAGCAAATATGATGAAAAAAGTGAATCCCTTTAACCTTATTCTTCCAAAAAAAGGTGCTGCTACACAACAGAAAATTTTTGAGTACTATGTTTATTTAAAAGACCATTAAATAACTCTCACATTGACACAATAGTTTTTATAACTATTATATGAACAAATCATCACTGAAAAATTCTCTATATTACAAATATTCCCTGTGACTGTGTGCATTCGAAAAATGAAACACATTTTAACACATTAGTTAGTTTATTTTGAATTACGAATGTTTGTACAACATTCAAACATGCATTTGATGTAATAGTATTTCTAATGCTACCTTTAAATGTAATATTTAAAATAATTTTTAAAAAATTTGAATCAATATATTGGTAGTAGTATTTCTAATAATATTTCATTAAATGTAATATTCAAATTATGCAATATTCTAAATAGAAAAAAATGTAATCAATATATTTGTATCTATTATGTTTCAATTTACTCATTTCCCTACCACACGAACTATTGAACTTCTGTATAGTATTTGTTAAATTGAATGTTACATTCAAAATTTCTAATGCGGATATTGAATCGAATTATTAACATTCGAAAACGAAAGTAAGATTTGAAAAACGGAAATAATATTTAGTTACTGAATTTTAATAGATTTTCATTCTTATCAACATTTGATTGTCCAAAACAAATGTCCACATGACTATTCGTTCTACCAAGTGAACTGCACATTCGCCCACACCCAGTTACTATTTAATGTTGTGCAATTTAGCTTAATAAAATATTTACCAATTCAGAAAATATTTTAGAAAACCTTTTTAAATATTTGAATATTATTGTCATATTGACATAATTTAAGTCAATATTTATAGCACTGCACACTAATATTCAGTCACGGAACTACTTAAAATATGAGGATTATTTACAATATTGTTATGTTTTTATCAGCCGCTTATAGCTGACAAATGCTAATAAAAACTTGCAGGTAATTTTGATTGAGACAGATGTTTCCAGAATCTCAATTGGAAAAAAATCTCCCTAAACTTATCTGCTAACATGCTACACTTCCTGATGTCTGCATTTACCTTCTCCTCCTCTCTCCTTAAAGTTACAGCTCTTCCTTTTCACAGCACTCAGACCATTCATATTTCTCCTTCTCTTCTACTTTCCCCCTCTACAACACACATGAACTTTATTCCTATCTCACATCCCTCAGCCAGCCATGCATCACTGATTCTAAACTTAAACACTCACATAAGACACCATCTCATCTTCTTTCTCTCACCATCTTTCTTCTTCTTGCAGCTGAGGATGTCTCACCTAACCCAGGTCCATCCTCTGCTTCCCTCAGTTCACTACCCCAAATGACACGTATTCGCCTCTTCTCCCCTGCAGCTCTTCGTGTTGCTGTTATCTATCGCCCCCCCCCTAGCCCAGCATCACAATTTCTGGACCACTTTGAAGCTTGGCTTCCACACTTTCTTTCTTGCAATGTCACTTCTCTCATCTTAGTGGACTTCAATATACCCATTGACAATCCTAACATGCCTGCTGCCTCTAAACTTCTATCCCTTACCACCTCTTTTGGCCTGTCCCAGTGGACAACATCTTCAACTCACTGTGAAGGTAACTCCATAGATCTGGTCTTCACTAATCTCTGTGCCGCTTCCAACTTCTTTGACTTTCCCTTTCCTCTCTCTGATCACCATCTACTAACTTTCTCTCTTACTCTACCTGCTGCATCTTTGCAAGCCCCCCAAAAACTGCTACCTTACAGGAATTTAAATTAATTGGATTGCACAGACTTCTCAACTGAATCCTCTGCTCTCCAACATTTCATCCCTCTCTTGCCCAAACCTTGGGGCCTTACAGTATAATTTGGCACTAAAAATCAACACTTTACAAAGCTGCACCCTCCACTGTTCGCTGTACATCAATCACTTGAAGACAACCGTGGCACACCAGACAAACCAAATATCTTCAGCAAAGTTCATGGGCTGCTGAACGGCAGTGGAGCAAATCATGCATCTGTGCTGATTAACGTCACTATAAATTCATCCTTAAGTCCTACAACTCTGCACTCAGCCCTTTCCAAACAAGTCTATTTCTCTTCCCTTGTGTCATCTCATGCATCCAATCCCAGAAAGCTGTTCTCAACCTTTACGTCTGCCTATACCCCTGCCCACTACCAACCGCAATGCTCAGATTATTGCTGATCACTTTAAAAATAAAATTAACACCATTAGAAAATATATCTACACCTCACACCCCTCTAACCCAGCACTCCTACCCACTCCTTCAATTAACAAAGCTCTATGCTACTTCATTCCTGTAACAGAGAAAGAAGTCTCTGTACTCCTATATTTGGCTCATCTCACAACCTGCCCACTTGTCTCTATTCCTTTACAACTTATTCCATCTCTCTCTGTTTCACTAACCCCTACCCTAACTCATCTCTTTAACTAATCTCTAACCACTGCCACATTTCCTGATACCTTCAAGCATGCGTCAATCATACCAATCCTAAAAAAGCACTCGCTTGACCCCTCCACCCCTTCTAACTATTGACTGGTCTCCTTACTTCCCTTTGTTTAAAAATTATTGGAACGACTGGTCTATAACCGGCTAACTCAATTTCTCACAACTAACTCCTTACTTGATCCACTACAATCTGGTTTCCACCCTAAACACTCAACAAAAACCGCTCTTACTAAAAGTAACAAATAACCTGTTATCAGCTAAAGCACAGGGACACTACTCATAAATAATTCTTCTTGACCTGTCCGCTGCTTTTGACACAGTTGATCATCCTCTCCTCTTAAAATAATACATTTATTTGGCATACAAGAGACAGCCCTTTCCTGGTTTGCCCCATAAATTTCAAAATACAATTTAAAGTATTAACCCTAACTTACAAAGCACTCAACAGTCTAACTCCCAACTATATTTCCTCTCTCATCTTCAAATATTACCCATCCCGTCCTCTTCAATCTATCTCTGGCCTATATCTCTCCACTCCTATTATGTCTATGTCCCACTCCAGTCTCCAAGACTTCTCACGTGCTGTTCCTGTCCTCTGGAACTCTCTACCCCGCTCCATTAGACTGTCTCCAACCTTGTATAGCCTCAGACACTCCTTGAAAACATATGTATTCAGAGAGGCTTACCATCTCTCCTCCATCTCTCATCCTAACCAAAATAATTCTTGAATTGCCTGACTCACTGCTGCAACTACAATTTTTGTGACAAGCTACCCCAAAACTTATGTCTCTGCACCCTAAACCTGTAGACTGTGAGCTCTCCAGAGCAGGGATCTCTTCCTCCTGTACTAGATTTGTTTAGTTTGTTATGTTTTTTATTTTATCACAAATCCTTGTCATTGTATACTCGTCTTTGTACCCAGCGCTACAGAATTTTGAAGCGCTATACAAATAAAATATAATAGTAATAATATATATATTTATTTATTTTTATGGGTTTTTTTTAGTTGTTATAAATGTCATTTATTTTTCTGTATTATTTGTAGAACAATATGGAGGATGTAAGCAGTTCAAAGTAAAAATTAAAAGGAATGAAAAGGACATATTACATTTTACAATATTTTATTGCTTAAAAAGGATTAATTAAAGATTTTTAAATTTAAGGTAAATTTAAGGTAAAATTAACAGGGTTGCGACTGGGTCCTGAGACTCTACTGCTCACTGGATAAAAGGGCCAATTCTCACAGAAAAAAATTGATATATTTAGCAGAGGAACATCTATTAAAAATTTTAAAAAAACAAGACAAGTCCTGTAATACATTTTTAAAGATTTTCTTTTGGATAAAACAGAATGTCTGAGTAGTATGTACCTTTAAATATTTGACTTTTTTTAAAATCAGAAAACTTTGAAAGGGGGTCAAAAATCTTCCAAGTAAATATTTTTTTTTATAACTACAGACAATATCAGTTATTTCATTAAAGGAATAGTCTAGTTAAAATTAAACTTTCATGATTCAGATAGAGCATGCAATTTTAAGCAACATTCTAATTTTCTCCTTTTGTCATTTTTTCTTTGTTCTCTTGCTATCTTTATCTGAAAAAGCAAGAATGTAAACTTAGGAGCCGGCCCATTTTTGGTTCAGCTCCTAGGCAGCGCTTTTTGATTGGTGTATAAATGTATCCACCAATCAGCAAGTGCTACCCAGGTGCTGAATCAAAAATAGGCCAGCTCCTATGCTTAAATTAAACTAAAGATACCAAGAGAACGAAGAAAATTTGATAATAGGAGTAAATTAAAATGTTGTTTAAAATTGCATGCTCTATCTATATCATGAAAGTTTAATTTTGACTAGACTATCCCCTTAACAGTTTCAGCAATGACCTTAACTATTTGATTAATTTATAGTTAAAAGGGCATTAAAGTATGTTCATATATCAAATGAATTAATAATATATATTAAAAAATGTATTGTTTTGAAGTGTTTTGATCATGAAAAGGATTTAGATTTCCATGTCCCCTTGACACCTTGCTGACCACCTTTGCATACATTATTTACTGCATATTTGTCGGAGGATCATTTGCACACTCAAAAAATGCTTTAAGATATATACAGGCATACCTCATTTTATTGCGCTACGCTTTATTGCGCTTCGCAGATATTGCTCTTTTTACAAATTAAAGGTTTGTGAAAACTGTGTCGAGCAAGTCAATAGGCGCCAATTTTCCGAAAATATAAACATATGAACACATAAATACACAAATATAGACATCTACTGTATATATACACACCACCAGCAAAAAGATTACGACTCGCTGAAGGCTCAGATGATGGTTAGCATTTTTTAGCAATAAAGTATTTTTAATTAAAGGGACAGTAAACACCAGAATTTTTGTTATTTAAAAAGAAAGATAATCCCGGGGGGGCGGAGCCAACTCTGGAGCAGAGTGGTCGCACATCACGGCAGCTCCGGCTAAATTATATATAAATAAACTAGTTTAGAGACCGCTGAGGCTCCTCTACTCTACCAGCTTTGTACACTTATAGGTTTCAGTGACCTTTCTACCTAAATTCGAGAAGTGAAGCGTTCCGAGAAGGGAACTCTACCGCTCTGGGACTTGTCTGGTTAAACGGGAGCTTCAGGAGCGGCCATTTTTTCTGCCACGAGGAGTTCAATCTGTGAAAAAGTCTAACTGATTGCCGCTATATTGCCACCGATAGCGATAACTTTTGAACCACCGCGCCATGGCATCAGCAGCCTACATTGTCGGGGAGATAAGCAACCTCCTTGATGCCTGCAGATCTGCACTCAAATGTGAAATTCAACGGCTGACTCAGCCTGGGGGAACGAAGGTTGTGATATTTGACGCAGACTCCCACACCTCTACACCCGGCTATAAAGGTTGCGACACTCTGGGGCCCCAGTGTGTGCTACCCATTCTATATGATTTCGGGAGTGCTTCGAAAACGGCTCCCACAACAACTAATCACTCTGATAAGGTAGATAGTGAGACTGTGCAGCATGAAACGGAGTATTTTACTAGTCAATCTGATTTGAGTGGAACAACGGATCAGACTCTCTATTCTGCTCTGGAAGTTTCGACCGCCCAGAAGCATATAGATCAGACACACTTTGTGACCGAAGCATCTACTCGGGGGAAACTCTTGGCAACACTTTCTGATCAGCAGGCCAACTACTGCATGGCCCCCTGTAGTAGGCTGGGCTGGGATCTGTGGGACATGGCCCTTACAGCGACAGGTGTAATACATGCACCGGGAGCACTGGTGTTCTCTAACATTTGGACCTGGTATGTAAAGCTACAGGGGAGCTGTGGATACTTCAGATGTAGGAATACCTTCTTTGTTCATAACCCTCACGTGGACTCATACATCTCTCTAAAAGCGGGTGTGGGCTGACTTATTAATCTCCCCTTATAAATACGAGCAAGCCTTGGTACAAGACAGTATTAATAGATGGTATCAATATTACCAAAGTGCTGCTTCTGCTGGACAATGAACCTTTTGTTATATGCCTATTTTAATTGTTTAGTCATGTGTCCGAGTTAATGTTTTTTGTTCTTATTTCCATACTTATTATAAGATTGCTGAATAGTTTGTGTAACTATTTGTTTGTTTATATGCTAGCCACTGTAGTATTACTATATGGGTGTGTAGATTAATGTTTGAACCGCTAATAGGTCTGGGATATTTTAGTATACGCTTGTCTGTTTTGTTGGGGTGCCTGTTGGGTTGGGTTGCCTGCGGCCGGGGTGACCTAATAAGAACAATGTTTACTTCCATCGTTGTATTTCAGGGCATAATGTATACACACCCCAATTAAAGTCCTATAAACAATTTTACGTTATACCTCTATACAGCGGTATCTTAATGCCATATAAATCTACGTAATAAGTTATGTTTCACTTTCTGCCTCCTATGCCCATGGATAGGTCATAAATAATTTGCATGTAGATAGATAGATATAAGCGTTATAATTTCCACACTTTTTACTAATGCTGTTGTTCTATTGGTCTTTAACAGGCCTTATATTGGCTATGCGTGCGTGACATGCTAGCTTCTCTTATGCAGCTTACCTCAACTAAGTTTAGGCCGGCAAATGGTCAACTACGGCCTTAAAATGTTCACTAGCTATATATAATTAGTGTGTATTACACTTAGTAAGTTTAAACTGTATGGGGTTTTAGAATGTATGTTTACCTGGTCAATACTCTGGTAATCTTCTTTGTTAAAGCTGGTTGCAGCGTGTACCATGGTTAGTTTTCACACATGCTGTTGTTTTATACACTATCCTATAGTTCTCCTCATTTAGATCTAATTGCGCCCTGTACCACCTCCACATCAGCTAGCCCAAATTAGCAATCTGCATTTTGAATTAACTTAATTTGTGCAGACTGGTTGAACACTATAATATTGGGGCACACTAACAAAGGCTATTATTACTATTGACAGCAGAGTTGTATTCTCGTTTAAGATAAGACATGCTCTGTCTAGAGAGCATTTCACTTCCACATGCTATAGGAACTGATAGATGCCTATTTGTACCACCATATTATATAACTAATGGATATCACTTATTCCCTCCTACAAAACTACATGACAATCAGAACATCCACTACTCAAAGTTAATATGAGTCCTTAGCTACCTTATGCTACAATTTATTAAGGCACCTATACCCACTTAACACTTTAAGTTGCACTCATATATAGATTCTTGTTGTTATGTTTGTTAGTAACTGATAGACCCTATCAGATGATGTCCTAAATGCTGATTGTTAAAAATTACTACTGTATATACAAACATTTGAGAGGCAGTCATGTTGGCCCTCATGTCTCCTACAAAGAGATCATTAGAGCTGGTTTACTGTTCAGCCATTATTGCAATGTTTAGCCCAACTGCCACCTAAACATGCCCATCTGTAGTTATATATGGGTTCTTGATATTAGTTTCCTAAATAGATGCCTGAGCTGCAGCTGCAGTTTCAATTGTAAATTCTATGTTGCAAGAATTATATACCAGATTTTAGATCATGCCTGGATACGGGTGATGACATCAGCTTATTTTATTTTACCTATATTCTATATTACTAGGCTCCGCCCCCCCCTTTTGGAGCTTATTTATTAAGCTAAGGGACACAGATCCCATCGAAGACCCCCTAAAAAAAAATACAGAAGAGTCCTTCATTATAGTTGTGGTTGATAAACTTTTCTATGATATAGGTATATGTTTATAGCCTGGAGGACCCTAAAAGGGCCCTATATAATAATCCCTCCCCCCATACTCTATTCACTTATCTTTGGACCACTCTAGCTACAAGGGATTATCTTTGACCCTATATGTTATTGAATTTAATAAGAAGATACAGATGTGAGGACCTAAAAAGAGGTCCTATATACCATAAACTTTAAAATCTGAGGTCGATTCACAGGTTTATTAACCACTTAGATTACATTACATTTCTTGGAATTGCTCATGGTTATTAGTTTCTTATTGTTAGAAATATTTGTACGCCTCCCATTTCTGATGTAACGCTCTGTGTATAAATAGTAATGTATACTTTTCTAAACCGCCCCACTGGTTGGAGGCCTATGTTTGTGGTTACTATGTATTACTTTATCTTTCACCTCAATAAAAATATTAAAAAAAAAAAAAAAAAAAAAAAAAGAAAGATAATACCTTTATTACCCATTCCCCAATTTTGCATAACCAACACAGTTATAATAATATACTTTTTAGCTCTGTTAATACCTTGTATCTATGCCTCTGCAAACTGACCCTTTTTTCAGTTCTTTTGACAGACTTGCATTTTTAGCCAATCAGTGCTGACTCCTAGGAGCTTCACGTGCCTGACCTCAATGTTATCTATATGAAACACATGAACTAACGCCCTTTAGTGGTGAAAAACTGTCAAAATGCTTTCAGATTAGAGGCAGTCTTCAAGGTCTAAGAAATTAGCACATGAACCTCCTAGATTTAGCTTTCAACTAAGAATACCAAGAGAACAAAGCAAAATTGGTAATACAAGTAAATTGGAAAGTTGTTTAAAATGGCATGCCTTATTTAAATCATGAAAGATTTTTTTTTTACTTTACTGTCCCTTTAAGGAATGTGCATTGTTTTTTTTACACATAATGCTATAGTACACTTAATAGACTACAATATGGTGTTAATATAACTTTTAAATGCACTGGGAAACAAAAACATTAGTGTGACTCACTTTATTGCTATATTCGCTTTATTGTGGTGGTCTGGAACCGAACCTGCAATTTCTCTGAGGTATACCTGTAGACCCTCTCATATATTTATACTGCCATTTGCATGTTTATTTCAAAATGATTCCAGCTTAATTAAAACAAGGAATTTAAAATAATATTAAATAATTGTATAAAATTTAACTTGTCTCTCATTTACCACAGAGGCCATAAAGTCTTTCATTCACCACAGAAACCATAAAGCAAATCTACAACCTGCAAATGCTGCAAAACAGCGGGTTTAGTCAATTTGCAGCATTTTGAAAGGTTACAGAGTTTCCTTGTTGGGCTTTCTAGAGAGTATGGGGAAAAGTACAAGTTTTACACAAAAACAAGAGGTGTTTAACATCCAGAGCCAATCAAATTCATATTAAATTAGAAAGCTCTAAAGTTGGCACTGCATTTCTTGATATCATTCAATCATCATTTGATCAACGTATGCGTTTACTACACATTTAGATTTCGTATTCTTTTTTGTGGTTACAAAAGTAAAGGAACATTCCAGGGTAAAATAAAAAAGTTCAAGAACATTTTAATATTAAACAGGCTACTTTAAAAGACTTTAAGGGGCAGTAAACCTTCAAAATAATGTTATATAATTCTACACATAGTGCAGAATTATATAACATTATTTTAGTGCAAACTTTATGTAACATAATATTGCAGCTAAAATTTCATTATAAAAGAGGATTTTTCAGACCATCACTCCCCTGAGCGGATCTGGGCAGCTGTCTAGTGACAGCCTTGGCCGATCGTGCCATTACACTCAATGTAGCTCGCTCCTGCTCTGTCTGATAGCGGGAGCAAGCTACATTAAGTGTAATGGCGTGATCGGGCCGGGCTGTGACTAGACAGCTGCCTAGATGTGCTCAGGGGGAAAACCAGACCCGCTCAGTAGAGCAAGAGTGGCGGTCTGAAAAATCCTCTTTTATAATCAAATTTTAGCTGCAATATTATGTTGCATAAAGTTTGCACTAATATAATTTTATATAATTCTGCACTATGTGTAGAATTATATAACATTCGGCTAGATTACGAGTTGTGCGTTAAGGTAAAAAAGGAGCGTTAACAGGTCCCAACGCTGCTTTTTTACGCCCGCTGCTATTACGAGTCTTGCAGGTTTAGGGGCACTGCACACTTCTTTGGCCTTAACGCAAAACGACTTACGTAAACTTCGTAAACACTTTTTTCTATGGGACTTCCATACCGCTGGTATTACGAGTCTGTCCTGGGAGGCCAAAATGTGAGAGGTACACCCTCTGCCTCCAAGATCAGTAACGCATTCTAAAGTCAGTAGTTATGAGTTTTACACTACAACGCTGTATCATAAAACTCATAACTAAAGTGCTAAAAAGTACACTAACACCCATAAACTATCTATTAACCCCTAAACCGAGGCTCTCCCGCATCGCAAACACTATAATAACATTTTTAACCCCTAATCTGCCGCTCCGGACATCGCCGCCGCTAGAATAAACATATTAACCCCTAAACCGCCTCACTCCCGCCTTGCAAACACTAGTTAAATATTATTAACCCCTAATCTGCTGCCCCTAACATCACTGCCACCTACATTATACTTATTAACCCCTAATCTGCCGCTCTGGACACCGCCGCCACTATATTAAATGTATTAACCCGTAAATCTAAGTCTAACCCTAACCCTAACACCCCCTAGCAAATATAGTTTAAATAAATCTAAAGAAAATTACTATAATTAACTAAATTATTTCTATTTAAAACTAAATACTTACCTATAAAATATACCCTAAGCTAGCTACAATATAACTAATAGTTACATTGTAGCTAGCTTAGGTTTTATTTTTATTTTACAGGCAAGTTTGTATTTATTTTAACTAGGTAGAAAAGTTACTAAATAGTTATTAACTATTTAATAACTACCTAGCTAAAATAAATACAAATTGACCTGTAAAATAAAACCTAACCTAAGTTACACTAACACCTAACACTACACTACAATTAAATAAATTAACTAAATGAAATACAATTAAATAAATTACCTAAATTAAATACAATTAAATTAAATTAGCTAAATCACAAAAAAACCACTAAATTACAGAAAATAAAAAACAAATTACAAGATTTTTAAACTAATTACACCTAATCTAATAGCCCAGCACCCACACAACCAACCACCCAAATAAAATACTAACTAAAAAAAACCTAAGCTCCCAATTGTCCTGAAAAGGGCATTTAGCTCTTTTGCAGGCCAAAGCCCTAATCTAAAAATAAACCCACCCAATACACCCTTAAAAAAATCCTAACACTAACCCCCGAAGATTCACTTGCCGGGAGAAGTCTTCATCCAAGTGGCAAGATGTCCTCAAGGAAGCCGGCAGAATTGGTCCTCCAGACAAGCAGAAGCTGTCCTCCAGATGGGCAGAAGTCTTTATCCAGAAGGCATCTTCTATCTTCATCCTTCCGACGCGGAGCGGCTCCATCTTCAAGACATCCGGTGCGGAGCATCCTCTTCAAGCAATGTCTTTTTCTGAATGAATATCTCTTTAAATGACGTCATCCAAGATGGTGTCCCTTAGATTCTGATTGGCAGATAGAATTATATTAGTCAATCGGAATTAAGGTAGAAAAAATCCTATTGGCTGATGCAATCAGCCAATAGGATTGAGCTGACATTCTATTGACTGTTCCAATTAGCCAATAGAATGCAAGCTGAATCCTATTGGCTGATTGGATCAGCCAATAGGATTGAAGTTCAATTCTATTGGCTGAGCCAATCAGCCAATAGGATTTTTTCTACCTTAATTCCGATTGGCTGATAGAATTCTATCAGCCAATCGGAATCTAAGGGACACCATCTTGGATGACATCACTTAAAGAGATATTCATTATGAAGAAGCCATCGTTTGAAGAGGATGCTCCGCGTCAGATGTCTTGAAGATGGACCCGCTCCGCACCGGAAGGATGAAGATAGAAGATGCCGTCTGGATGAAGACTTCTGCCCATCTGGAGGACCACTGCCGGCTTTGTTGAGGACATCTTGACGCTTGGATGAAGACTTCTCACGGTAAGTGAATCTTCGGAGGTTAGTGTTAGGATTTTTTTTAAGGGTGTATTGGGTGGTTTTATTGTTAGATTAGGGTTTGGGCCTGCAAAAGAGCTAAATGCCCTTTTAAGGGCAATGCCCATCCAAATGCCCTTTTCAGGGCAATGGGGAGCTTAAGTTTTTTTAGTTGGTTGTGTGGGTGGTGGGTTTTACTGTTGAGGGGGTTGTTTGTATTTTTTTGTTACAGGTAAAAGAGCTGATTACTTTGGGGCAATGCCCCGCAAAATGCCCTTTTAAGGGCTATTGATAGTTTAGTTTAGGCTAGGGTTTTTTTTATTTTGGGGGGCTTTTTTATTTTGATAGGGCTATTAGATTAGGTGTAATTAGTTTAAAGATCTGTAATTTGTTTTTTTATTTTCTGTAGTTTAGTGTTGTTTTTTGTGATTTAGCTAATTTAATTTATTTAATTGTATTTAATTTAGGTAATTTATTTAATTGTAGTGTAGTGATAGGTGTTAGTGTAACTTAGGTTAGGTTTTATTTTACAGGTCAATTTGTATTTATTTTAGCTAGGTAGTTATTAAATAGTTAAAAACTATTTAGTAACTATTCTACCTAGTTAAAATAAATACAAACTTGCCTGTAAAATAAAAATAAACCCTAATACAAACTTGCCTGTAAAATAAAAATAAACCCTAAGCTAGCTACAATGTAACTATAAGTTATATTGTAGCTAGTTTGAGGTTTATTTTATAGGTAAGTATTTATTTTTAAATATGAATAATTTAGTTAATGATAGAAATTTTATTTAGATTTATTTTAATTATATTTAAGTTAGGGGGTGTTAGGGTTAGGGTTAGAATTAGGTTCATGAACTCGGGGTTCATGTTAGGGTGTTAGGTGTAAACATAAAATGTGTTTCCCCATAGGAATCAATGGGGCTGCGTTACTGAGTTTTACACTGCTTTTTTGCAGGTGGTAGACTTTTTCTCAGTCGGCTCTCCTCATTGATGTCTAGGGGGAAATCGTGCACAAGCATGTACGACCAGCTCACCGCTGACTTAAGCAACGCTGGTATTGGAGTGCAGTATGGAGCACAATTTTGCTCTACGCTCCCTTCTTGCCTTTTAACGCCGGGTTTAGAAAAACTTGCAATACCAGCGCTGCATGTAAGTGAGCATTGAGAGAAAACTGCTTGTTAGCATTGCATAGCTCCTATCGCAAAACTCATAATCTAGCCGATTATTTTGTAGGTTTACTGCCCCTTTAAATTCATAGTCAATGGCTGGAAAGTGCTTACATTTATATTTAAATTTTGTGCCACTCTAGATAAAGATACAGCAGGTGACCAAATAAGAATAGGGCATACATGCAAATGCTCTAATTGCTAGCAGTATCTTCATTATGAGGCAGATAGGGGTTTCCAGTAATACCACTTGACTGTGTTTAACCCTTTTGAAGAACAAAATATAGTAAAATAATGTAATTGTTTAAAAAAGAATGCTACAATGAAATAGAGCATTTATTTTTACTCTACAATTTCTCTTAAAGGATCGTGAAACATTTTTTTCTTTCTTTCATGATTCAGATAGAACATACCATTTTAAACAGCCCCTACGTTTACTTCTATTATCAACTTGCTTCATTCTCTAGTTATCTTTTGGTGAAAAAACAACAATGTACCACTGGGAACTAGCTGAACACATCAGTGAGCCAATCACAAGAGGCATGTAAGCAGCCACCAATCAGGATCTAGCTCCTAATTCTCCTAAGCCTACTTGGGTATGATTTACAGCAAAGAATACCAAGAGAAAAAAAAGCACATTAGATTAAAGAAGTAAATTGAAAAGTTATTTAAAATCATGTTCCTTAAAGTATGCAGTTTACGTAACTAAATAATTGTAGGTTAATTTATTTATAGATCCTATGGCGAAAAGAAGAGACAGCGCAACCCCACATCAAGGTAGCAGTTTCTACAAATTTATTCAATACACAAAAGTATTGCACTTACAAACAGGTTAAAAGTTATCGCATTGATCCCTTCATAGGGAAACAGAAGCAGGTCCCAGTTCATTTAAAAATCCTTCAGGTCACAGCTATATTGCTGCCACTTCAATATTTCTTCCAAACAGTCTTAGTATAGTGGAGCCGTCCTTAGCTCCACCCCCAACGCGTTTCGTCTGCGCTCTCCAGACTTTTTCAAGAGGAAATGATGATGTTTAGCACGCTCCTGTACGTTGCTATTTACATCCGGTCGTCACTTCTGCTCACTGGCCTATCCAATAGCAGGATGCGAACAAGCCTCTTTTTACTAAAGGCAATATCGTAAGCTAATTCGCTTGCTGAAAGATAAATATACACTCCTGCTTTTTGTCAGCACACGTCATTAACTGTTTGAATACGCAAATCCTATAAGCATTAATACATAAATACTAAAACATTAAGAATATAAGTTAATAAACGTGGTTGAACCTATACATATATGTAATTCATTATCTACAGATCGGTATTAACATTATAATTGACTTCATTAACTTCATAGAGAATTTACACAGTTAGATACAAATAAATGATATACTAAATTCATTCAACAGTCCATTAAAAATTGATTACATATTCTATACCACAGGGAAAGATATACTGTATTTACAGCATGAAGGCCTGCAAGTCTATATCGACATTTATATTTATATAATAAGTATTCTTCTTAAAGAAACCTATATAACATTAAAAAGAGTTGATACAAATTCATTCAACAGGCCATTAAAAATTGATTACATATTCTATACCACAGGGAAAGATATACTGTATTTACAGCATGAAGGCCTGCAAGTCTATATCGACATTTAACCCTTTTGGGGCCATACAGTTAAGCAGAAGAATCCATTTGGTTTCACACTTTCTGAGGTGCATTAACCTCTGCTGTTCATTGCCCACTGATTGTGGTACGTTCTCTAATACTTACACTTTGAGGTTATTTGGATTTTTATTATGCACCCTCCTAAAGTGGTCAGATACACTGTGATTTTCATATCTTTTGGTTATGTTTTCTATGTGTTCATATATGCGGCGTTTGACTTTCCTTTTCGTTCTTCCCACGTAAATTAAATTGCACTCACACATGAGATAATGCACCGCATACACGGACACACATGAAGCTCTATCTTTAATTTTAAATTCTTTAGAATGATCTCAGTTGTAAACATTATCACCCTTACTGATGAGGCTACACATACAACAGTTTAGTCTACCACATTTGAAAGTTCCCCCTTTATTGATGCACCAATCTGAAAGAGTCCCTTTCTTTGTATTTTTGATTTCTCTTAATTTTGATGGGGCTAATATATTTTTAATGCTTTTATTTTTCTTAAAAATAATTACCGGGTAGGGCTCCAAATGGGGTCCTAACACAGGATCAGCCAAAAGGATATTCCAATGTTTTTTAAGTGTAGTTTTAATGAAATTAGCACCTAGATTATATGTTGTTATAAATTTAGCTCCCCATTTCTTTTCCTCATTCTGGGTTTTAGTAACAGCTTGATTTTCATTTGTGCTAAGCAAAAGATCCCCTCTATCCTTATTTCTACTCTCTATTCTAGCTCTCTGTATTAAACCACTGTCATACCCTTTCTTTAAAAATGTATCTTCTAACTGATCAGCTTCTGTCTCAAAATCATCTATATTGGTGCAATTTAATTTACGTGGGAAGAATATTAGCCCCATCAAAATTAAGAGAAATCAAAAATACAAAGAAAGGGACTCTTTCAGATTGGTGCATCAATAAAGGGGGAACTTTCAAATGTGGTAGACTAAACTGTTGTATGTGTAGTCTCATCAGTAAGGGTGATAATGTTTACAACTGGGATCATTCTAAAGAATTTAAAATTAAAGATAGAGCTTCATGTGTGTCCGTGTATGCGGTGTATTATCTCATGTGTGAGTGCAATTTAATTTACGGGGGAAGAACGAAAAGGAAAGTCAAACGCCGCATATATGAACACATAGAAAACATAACCAAAGGATATGAAAATCACAGTGTATCTGACCACTTTAGGAGGGTGCATAATAAAAATCCAAATAACCTCAAAGTGTAAGTATTAGAGAACATACCACAATCAGTGGGCAATGAACAGCAGAGGTTAATGCACCTCAGAAAGTGTGAAACCAAATGGATTCTTCTGCTTAACTGTATGGCCCCAAAAGGGTTAAATGTCGATATAGACTTGCAGGCCTTCATGCTGTAAATACAGTATATCTTTCCCTGTGGTATAGAATATGTAATCAATTTTTAATGGCCTGTTGAATGAATTTGTATCAACTCTTTTTAATGTTATATAGGTTTCTTTAAGAAGAATACTTATTATATATGAAGTATGAATTTTATATGTAAGTAGTAATTTAGTTTTTTAGTATATCATTTATTTGTATCTAACTGTGTAAATTCTCTATGAAGTTAATGAAGTCAATTATAATGCTAATACCGATCTGTAGATAATGAATTACATATATGTATAGGTTCAACCACGTTTATTAACTTATATTCTTAATGTTTTAGTATTTATGTATTAATGCTTATAGGATTTGCGTATTCAAACAGTTAATGAAGTGTGGTGACAAAAAGCAGGAGTGTATATTTATCTTTCAGCAAGCGAATTAGCTTACGATATTGCCTTTAGTAAAAAGAGGCTTGTTCGCATCCTGCTATTGGATAGGCCAGTGAGCAACCAATCAGAAGTGACGACCGGATGTAAATAGCAACGTACAGGAGCGTGCTAAACATCATCATTTCCTCTTGAAAAAGTCTGGAGAGCGCAGACGAAACGCGTTGGGGTGGAGCTAAGGACGGCTCCAATATACTAAGACTGTTTGGAAGAAATATTGAAGCAGCAGCAATATAGCTGTGACCTGAAGGATTTTTAAGTGAACTGGGACCTGCTTCTCTTTCCCTATGAAGGGATCAATGCAATAACTTTTAACCTGTTTGTAAGTGCATTACTTTTGTGTATTGAATAAATTTGTGGAAACTGCTACCTTGATGTGGGGTTGCGCTGTCTCTTCTTTTCGCCATAGGATCTACAAACAAAGAGAGCGTTTGGAAACAAGCCTCTGGAAGTAGCTGCACCTCATTTTGTAAAGACAAGTGATTAGGAGCTGGCATTACAAACTACCGCAACAATCATTATTCTATGTGAATACTCCTAAGGACACTCCCCTGTATTGGGTAATATCTATTCAGACAGAGCAACTGCTTTTTAATCATTTTCTATTGCTTTTTAAGTATTTATATTTTTATATATGAATTTATATTAATTTGTATGTGCATTTCTTATTTAATATTTTATTGATGTGTAGTTGTTGCAGTATTAATTTAATTTTTTAGCTATTTCAATTTATTCTAATATCCCTCTTGCTTTAACGTTACTATCCCACATCCACTTCTCTACCAAGCTGCGCTGTTAATACTTTCAGTGTGTTTTGTTAATTTATTTACTTTCATAATAAATGTTTTTTGTTTTGTTTTCTCCAGTATGTTTTTTTTTTAAATAGAAGAAATGCATTATTATTTTAAACAATTATAGCATTAGCCACAACAAATATAAAGACAGGAATAATAAACTATAACACATTTATTTTATATGTACACTAAATCTATGTGAATAATGTGTTTTATTTTGTAAAATGAATATTCAAAATAGAGTTTACTAGTTTAGAAATCATGCTTATATATTTCACATTAGCAACAGAATTTTTCTTATGCGTCAGAACAATTCAACCAATCAGACATCAGGTCCTCTATGTATCTTATGATCATTTTTTTTAAGCTGAACATTGTCCAATTGTATTTGTCTTAAATGAAACGAAAGCTTTTTTTTTTTTTACCTCCCACTATTTTCTAAAACTGTGTGAACCAGCAATCCCTGTGTGCTCAAAGTCATCGCTAGTTTTTCAAAAAAACAATAGTGCACCAACTGCATCCAGTAATTAATCTTGGGCTCAAGGTCCCCCGATGAGAGCCTGTTGACCCCCAACACAATAGATGAAAGTATTTCATCCTCCGGGTTACCCTCTTGACCTCTGCCACCTTTTTCGTGCACTGTCTCTTCCCATACCATATTGAAGAATAGCTCTTAGTTCTGATCATTTGAGAGGACACTTGTTGCCGCTACAAGAGTGCGTACACAACAGGAATTCCTGTTCTTTGTAGGTAGATTACATGAAAACATAAAAAACATTATAATTACTCTGCTTCGCAGATGAACTATAGGAAGGTAAATCTAATTCAGAACTAAATAAAATATTTTAACAATCTTAACATTGTTTATTTTTTTTATTTTTTTTATATTTTATCTTATGTCCCAAGCTAAATATTACTAAACAAAATAAAAGATAATATGATTTAATGTTGCCTTGCATTTTATGGCATTCGATCTTCCCTGGACTAAACTCCTTCAACACACATTTTTAAATTAAAGGGCTACTAAACCCAATTTTTTTCTTTCATGACTCAGATAGAGCATGCAATTTTAAGAAACTTTCTAATTTACTCATATTATCAATTTTTCTTCATTCTCTTGCTATCTTTATTTAAAAAGCAAGAATGTAAGCTTAAAAGCCAGCCCATTTTTGGTTCAGTACCTGGCTACATTTAGCCACCAATCAGCAAGCACTATCCAGGGTGCTGAACCAAAAATGGGCCTGCTCCTTAGCTTATATTCATACTTTTTCAAATAAAGATAGCAAGAGAATGAAGAAAAATAATAGGAGTGAATTAGAAAGTTGCTTAAAATCGCATGCGCCATCTAAATCATGAAATAAAGAATCTGGGTTTAGTATCCCTTTAAACATAAACTAAAACTTAAACTTCCATAAAGGATTAATCTTGCATAGTAAAAAAAAAGCTATTGAATGTACACTATTTTGCTCACAAAAGGTTATTTGATCAGTATAAGAAGAGCTCATTTCTAACTATCTGTCACTGACCAGAGCAGAGGAGATAAGATAAAAATATTGAAGATTTTCAAGGGTCATGCCTCTTGACTACAAAACAATGCACATTTTGCTCATAGAATGATCATTTAAATATAGACATAAAAAAATTACATTGTCTTTTTAATTGTACATGTCAATGACTTTATTTTATCTTTAAGTACTAAGGAAGAAATTAATTGCAAACTCCTTGGTAGCTAGAGAGGAAATGTGTTCGCTGGTAGTCTGGCTGTTAGTGTTGTACAAATGTATTATAGTGCACAATTTCTTTTTGTTGTAGGAATATTTGCATGTGTACAATTTTACAAGCTGCTCAAAGATCAGCATGTGAATGTCTCTTTAATACAGTGTATATCCCACTCTGAAAAAAATAAAAACAGAGTGCCTTTTGTAATTCAATGTAAGAGGGACCCTAAACGTTGTAACCTGCCTATTATTTTCTTTAAACAAGTGTAATATCTAAAATCTCCCCAAAAAATATAATTTTAAGACAATTAATTATTTTCACAGTTAATATATTGGTTGCTAAATGTTAAGCAATGAGTACATGTTTAGGACTAGATTACGAGTGGAGAGCTAACTGTTGACTGTTGCATGTGAGCGATATTGGGTTTATTTCAGGTGTTTGTGCATGTCAGAAGTAGCGTGCGTATTGCAAGTTGAAAGTAAACGTGTTCGCTCGAGCACAATTGGATTTAAGATGCTTCGGGTTAGCGTGCCTTCAGAGCTCTAGTTAACTGTTAAGCTTGAATAAAAAGTAAAATAGTAACATAGTAAAATGAGGTTGAAAAAAGACAGACGTCTATCGAGTTTAACCTATACAAATCTAATACACTCCAGTTAAATTAATCCCATTCAAAAAGATGACCCTTTTAACACAAGCAATGATATTCCTGATATCTGTTTGAAGCCAGAAATGTATCTAAATAATTTTTCAATGTATCTAAGTTATTGGCATTTACTACCTCCTCAGTTAATGAGTTCCACAATTTAATTGCTCTTATAGTGAAAAAAAATGTTTACGTTGCAGGATATTAAATCTCCTTTCCTCCAGTCTTAAATTGTGACTTCTTGTCACAACCATTTTTTTGGAATAAACAGAGCTTCTACCATCTCTGTATATGGCCTTGAATATATTTATTTAAAGTAATCATGTCACCTCTCAAGCATCTTTTTTCAAGAGAAAACAGATCCAGTTTTGCTAGCCTCTCCTCATAGATTAAATTCTCCATTCCCCTTATTAGCTTTGTGGCCTTTCTCTGAACTTTTTTAAAGGGACACTAAACCCAAATTTTTCCTTCATGATTCAGATGGAGCATGGAATTTTAAGCAACCTCACCTAGAGCATGGAGTGCAGTTCTGGGGAAAAATCTAAAAAAAAAGACATTGCAGACTTAAAGGGACACTGAACCCAAATTTTTATTTTGTGATTCAGATAGAGCATGACATTTTAAGCAACTTTCTAATTTACTCCTATTATCAAATGTTCTTCGTTCTCTTGCTATCTTTATTTGGTTCAGTGCTCTGGACAGTACTTTTTTATTGGTGGATGAATTTATCCACCAATCAGCAAGAACAACCCAGGTTGTTCACCAAGAATGGGCCGGCATCTAAACTTACATTATTGCATTTTAAATAAAGATACCAAGAGAATGAAGAAAATTTGATAATAAGAGTAAATTAGAAAGTTGCTTAAAATGTCATGCTCTATCTGAATCACAAAATAAAAATTTGGGTTCAGTGTCCCTTTAAGTCTGCAATGTCTTTTTTTGAGATTTTTCCCCAGAACTGCACTCCATGCTCTAGGTGAGGTTTTACTAGAGATTTATATAGTGACAGAATTATACTTTCATCCCTTGCATTAATGACTCTTTTAATACATGCTAGTATCGTATTAGCCTTAAAAGCCACAGTCCTGCATTGTGTGCCCATCTTTAGCTTGTTATCTTTTACTACTCCCAAATCCCTTTCCTCCTCTGTTTGGCTAAATCTAGTCCCATTTAAGTCATAGATTGACTGTATATTTTTACTTTCAAAATGTAGAACCTTGCATTTTCCCATATTAAATCTAATTTTCCATTTACCTGCCAATTCTTCTAATTTTTGCAGATCCCCTTGTAAAGCAGTCTCATCCTGCACTGACCTAATGACCTTACACAACTTTGTATCATCTGCAAAAATACAGATGTTGCTATTTAATCCTTGTTCCAAGTCATTAATGAAAATATTAAAAAGAACAGGGCCCAATACTTATCCCTAGAGGAATTCCACTGATTACCTTTGTCCAGTCTGAGTATGACTCATTTACAACTACTCATTACTCTCTGTCTTTTATCCAGTTATTTATCCATGAGCTAACATTCAGCTATTCCCAGTACATTAATTGTGTACATTAATCCCTCATGTAGCACTGTATCATACGTCTTTGCAAAATCCAAGTATATCACATCAACTGATTCCCCTTTATCAATATATTTACTTACTTCCTCATAGAATCTAATTAGAATAGTTTGACATAATCTATTTCTCATAATAACCATGCTGATTTGATCTCATAATCTTGTGTACACAAATATACTCATCAATATAATCCCTTATAATCCCTTCAAGTATCTCCCCCACTAGTTATGTCAGACTAACTGGTAATATAGCTTCCTGCTTCCCTTTTTAAAGAGTAGCACAACATCAGCTTTACTACAGTCCTGGGGTACTATGCCTGAGGATAATGAGTAGAGGTTTATCTATAACAGTGCTAAATTTCCGTAAAACCCTTGGATGTATTCCTTCTGGGCCTGGAGTTTTATTTACCTTAATATTATCCAGTTGTTTTCCTTATATCCTCTAGAAATAACCCAGTTAATGGTATGGGCTTGTGTGTTCTAGTTTGTTTCAAAGTATCTCCCATTAGTTCCTCTCTTGTGTATACTGAAGAAAAGTACTGGTTTAGAACCTCAGCCTTCTCCCTGTCACTGTTAATTATACATCCCTTTACACATTTTAGTCTACCTATATTGTCCTTCTTAGTTTTTTTTTTGCCATGTATGTACTTACAACCTTTTAGGGTTTGACTTAGAATCCTTTGCAATTAATCTTTCATTTTCAATTTTGGCTATTTTGGGGTTTTTTTGCATGCTTTGTTACATTCCTTATATATTTGGAATGTTGAGTCTGTACTATTTTTGTTGAATAATTTAAATGCCCTACATTTTTTCCTAATTTCTCTTAACACATTTCTATTTAGCAACATTGGCTTGGATTTATTTATTTTACTTTTATAACCATGTGGTATGTGTTGATATGTATATTTATTTAACAACGTTTTAAATCTTATCCATTTTATTAAAGAATACTGTGTCCCAGTTTATGGTATTTAAGGATTTCCTTTAATCATTGAATTTTGCTTTCTTAAAATTAAGAGTCTAAGTTGAACCTTTAAGAGACTGCTAATGGGAAGTGATTTCAAATGTGACCATGTTATGATCACTGTTACCCATATGTTTTTTTACTTCTATGTTTGTTATTATATCTGTATCTTTTGATAGCACTAAATCCAATATAGCTTCGTTCCTAGTTAGCTCCTCTATAAATTGTAACAAGAATTTACCCTTCAGAACATTTAAAAATATGTCTCCCTTAGCTGAATTACTATTTTCATTGGCCCAGTTTATGTTGTGGTGGTAAAATCCCCCATGATTACAGAACTGATTAGCAGCCTTTCCTATTTGCGTTAGTAGTTGAGTTTCCTCCATGTCACTAATGTTTGGAGGGCTCGTAGCATGTTCCTAGTAAAATAATGTTAGGATTTTTTTCCCACTCCTTATTTTAACCCAGAGGGTTTCTACATTATCACTTGTATCATCATAAATATCTTCCCTTATTGTAGATTTAAGGTCAGGTTTAATATACATAAAGATTCCTCCATCCCTTTTATTACTTCTGTCCCTCCTTAATAAAGTATAATCCTCTCTACATCCCACTCCCGCCTCCAAGACTTCGCACGTGCTGCTCCTGTCCTCTGGAACTCTCTACCCCGCTCCATCAGACTGTCTCCAACCTTGTATAGCTTCAGAAGATCCTTGAAAACCCACCTATTCAGAGAGGCTTACCATCTCTCCTCCATCCCACATCCGAACCAAGCTAATACATGTACATGAACTGCCTGACTCACTGTTGCAAATACAACCGATGTAACAAGCTACCCCAACCTTATGTCTCTGCACCCTAAACCTATAGACTGTGAGCTCTCCGGAGCAGGGCCCTCTTCCTCCTGTGCTAGATTTGTTTAGTCTTGTTATGTTTTGTATTGTATCACAAATCTTTGTCATTGTTTACCCCTATCATTGTACCCAGCGCTACGGAATTTGGCGGCGCTATACAAATAAATGATAATAATAATAATAATAATAAATTAACTACCCAGTCATGTGAATCATCCAACCAAGTTTCAGTTATACTGATAATATTATAGTCCTCTTCTGAAACTAAAAGCTCCAGCTCCCCCATTTTACCCATCATGCTTCTTGCATTTGCTGTCATACATTTAATTTTCACGTGCTTTCTGCTGCTACTTGGTGCGCTTTCTTCCAAACTTTCTAATGTGACATTTCCTAAGTGTACCCTTCTGTCATCCCTTCCTTGAGATATTTTAGGTGTGACATAATCACAGACTGAGCTGTCTGTTCTATTATACTTAGACTGACATCAAAAATACATTTCAATAATGCGTCTTAAGATCTAAATCTAAACACATCAGAAGAGGATGTTGGGGATGGAAGATAGGAAGATGGATGAAGATCGCCAGTCTGGATGAAGATAAGAAGATTGCTGCCAGGATGAATATAAGAAGATCACCTCCAGGATGAAGATGGACCCCTGCCAAGATGAAGATGGAGCGCTGCAGCCCAGATTCATCTTTGGTGAGTACCATCTTTGAGGTTTAGTGTTAGGTTTTTGTTTTTTTGGGGGTGTTTTTTTTAAAACTATGTTTCTTTTTTTTATCTTATGGGCAGCAAAATAGCTTAAAAAGGGCAATATTTAGAGTCATTATTTTTTTGGGGGGGGTTAATTGTAGAGTGGTGTAGTTTTATTTTATTTATAAAAAGAGCTAAGACACTTTAGGGCAGTACCCTACAAAAGGCCCTTTTAAAGGCTATTGTTGTAGTTTAGTGTTAGTATAGTTTTTTTTATTTTGGGGTGGGCTTTTTTAAGTGGGGTTTTAGAATAGTCATAACTCTTTTTTTATTTTTGGTAATTTGTTGTTTTCTGTAATGGTAGTTTTGTAATGTTATGTTTTTTTTTTTTAGTAATGTTAGGTTTTTTAGTTTTAAGGTTAGGTTAGGTTTTTTTTTTTACAGTTGTTAGTATTTTTTGGGGATAACTTAGGGCTGTTAGGTTAGGGGGGTTGGATGTTAGTGGGTTACTTTGCGGTTCAGAGTTGAGGCTGTTTAGGGGTTAACGGTGCAGTGGGTTATTTTGCAATGTGGGGGGAGGCAGTATATGGGTTAATAGTGTAGAGGGTTACTTTGCAATGTGGTGTAGCGGTTTAGGGTTTAATAGTGTAGTGGGTTGCTTAGTGAGGTGGGGGTGTGGTGGTTTAGGGGTTAATAGTGTAGTGGGGACTATTTGTTGGGCTGTACAGCTGGTTAGTGGTTATTAGAGTAGGTAGCGTATGGCAATTCGGGTTAGTTCACGAGTATAGGTGTTATTTTTTCCCACATTTCTCTCTCCATTGAAGTCTATATTGTAACTTCTGCTCATTGCACGTGTTGGGTTTAGCGTGTGAGTGAAAAAGATTTACTTTCAACTTGTAATACGCTCACTACCTGACGCACACAATGAGCTTAAGTTGAGCAGAGTTAGCGTGTGAGCCGGAGCGGTAATTACCACTCCACTCATTATGTAGATGTTTATTTGTTATATTGTATATTGCATTTCTTTAATTATATATTGGTCCATATATGTTAGTAAATATCAGTTTTCCTGTATATATTAAATGTATGTTTATTCACTACAATTTTGAATGTACTTCAATAGATATGAATTCAATTAGAATACAATAGAGTTTTTTTCTGGATCACCATACTCCTTGGTTCTATGCAAACTATTAATGAGATACCATATCATAATGTTATTTCATGCATATGAAATGCCAAATGTATACAATTGTATTAAATCTTAAGGGAAGTGAATGCATTTTCACAACTCATGCCTTTAGACGAGTGCTCACTGGCTAGAAAGTAAAACTCCCACAGATCTTTCATTGGACAGAAACATGTCTCAATTAGCTTGAAAACACTAATTATCGCTATTTTGAAAAGGAACATCAAGTTTTTGTTTTTTATTTTAGGAAATTATCAGTTATCAAGTCAACTCACCAATGCGTATAATAGATATTTAAAGAACTATGGATAATTGGAATAAATATATAAGCGCTAAGGGAGAGAAAGAGACGCTTTCCTAAAAGAACAATTTTTACAGGCAGAGAAAAAAGCTAAAAGTGTTTTTTACAGATTTGGAAACAGATCTGGAAAATACTTGGCAAATTTAGCCAAGACACAAAAACATAATAATTCTATTGCTGTGATTAAAGTTATGGCAAAGAGGATTACCTTGACAAAAGAAAATTGTCAAGAATTTTCATCATATTATCAAAAAATATATTCTGAACCAAATATTGATGTAACAAATAAAAGAGAGTTCTGGGATAAGGTAGAAATACCTAACATAAGCCAAGAACAATTAGAAGACATGGAAGCATCTATTCACAGCCTGTCATTAATAAGATTTCTTGTAACAAAGTTGCTGGTCCTGGTGGTCTCCCTAATTAATTATATAAAATCTTAAAAGATCAAATTGTGCCGATCCTGTCCAATCTTTATAATTATTATTTAGTGAAGAAAGTGTAACCATCTAAAATATTCTTGCAATCTCATACTTCACTTATTGTAAAACCAGATAAGGATCCGGAGGAGTTGAGCTCCTACGGGCCCCATAGCCTTATTGAACTCAGATAATAAATTATTAACATCTATTTTAGCTATTAGACTGCAAAACGTAATGAAAAGTCTAGTTAACAGAGATCAAACAGGTTTTATAAGAGGTAGATCATCAATCTCTAATTTGAGAAAAAAATTGTTCTCATTTTACGCTTGCTGCCCTAATCCATACCCAAGTGAAAAATCTACTTATGATTCTTAAAAAGATCATAATGTCATAATAGAACCAATTAAATGGACATTAAACACTAAATAAATGCTAAATAGAATGATGCATTAAAATAAAAGATAAGTCTGAGAATAACATGTAGATGTATTTTTTAAAGTTTCATTCGCTGTTTAAATATTGACACAACTTTTGAATAGAGAAAATAATTAATTTAAATCTTTTCAACAAATTAAAGAATTCAAAGTACATAATCATCATTGATTTGCTTATTATCAAATCAGAAGTTATTGCCAGAGTCTAATGGATCAATTTGAACACCCTAGTTATCAAGCCGTCAACCTCAAATACGCTGGAATTCCGCAGCCTATTTGTGGCGAGGCTGATTCGCCTTAGTTATCAAGCCCTACACACCGGCAAAAGTAGAATTTTGTGACGTAAGCTTCGATCCGCCGGACTCAGTCCGACACAGATCTATTCTTACGTCACTCCAGATGTTCCGCACACAAGTTCGGCACAATCTGACTACTTTCGCTAGTTATCAAAAAACTAACAGGTACGCTCGGCACTTTTCCGGCCCAGCGTACCTGGTTTTCAATCCGCCGCCCTGGAGGCGGCGGATCCCATAGGAATCAATGGGAGTCTGACCATAGCGAAAGTTCATGTTCGCTGCTGCCCGACATCCCATTGATTTCTATGGGAGATGTCTGCACCTAACACCCTAACATGTACCCTGAGTCTAAACACCCCTAATCTGCCCCCTCCTACACTGCCGCAACTAAATAAATGTATTACCCCCTAAACTGCCGCTCCCGGACCCCGCCGCAACTATAATATATATGTTAACCCCTAAACCGCCGCTCCCGGACCCCGCCGCAACTATAATATATATGTTAACCCCTAAACCGCCGCTCCCGGACCCTGCTGCAACTATAATATATATGTTAACCCCTAAACTGCTGCTTCCGGACCCCGCCGCAACTATAATATATATGTTAACCCCTAAACCGCCACTCCCGGATCCCGCCGCCTCCTACATAATACCTTTTAACCCCTATCCAGCCCCCCTACACCGCCGCCACTATAATACATTTATTAACCCCTATCCTGCCCCCCCTACACCGCCACAACTATAATAAAATTATTAACCCCTAAACCTAAGTCTAACCCTAACCCTAACACCCCCCTAACTTAAATATTAATTAAATACATCTAAATATTATAACTCTTATTAACTAAATTAATCCTATTTAAAACTAAATACTTACCTTTAAAATAAACCCTAATATAGCTACGATATAAATAATAATTATATTGTAGCTATTTAAGGATTTATTTTTATTTTATAGGCAAATTTCAATTTATTTTAACTAGGTACAATAGCTATTAAATAGTTATTAACTATTTAATAGATACCTAGTTAAAATAAAGACAAATTTACCTGTAAAATAAAAACTAACCTAAGTTACAATTACACCTAACACTACACTATCATTAAATAAATTATTCCTATTTAAAACTAAATACCTACCTGTAAAATAAACCCTAAGGCCTAGATTTAGAGTTGGGCGGTAGCCGTCAAATCCAGCGTTAGAGGCTCCTAACGCTGGTTTTTACCGCCCTCTGGTATTTAGAGTCAGTCATTAAAGGGTCTAACGCTCACTTTTCAGCCGCAACTTTTCCATACCGCAGATCCCCTTACGTCAATTGCGTATCCTATCTTTTCAATGGGATCTTTCTAATGCCAGTATTTAGAGTCGTGGCTAAAGTGAGCGTTAGAAATCTAACGACAAAACTCCAGCCGCAGAAAAAAGTCAGTAGTTAAGAGCTTTCTGCGCTAACGCCGGTTTATAAAGCTCTTAACTACTGTGCTCTAAAGTACACTTACACCCATAAACTACCTATGTACCCCTAAACCGAGGCCCCCCCACATCGCCGCCACTCGATAAAAAATTTTTAACCCCTAATCTGCCGACCGCCACCTACGTTATACTTATGTACCCCTAATCTGCTGCCCCTAACACCGCCGACCCCTATATTATATTTATTAACCCCTAATCTGCCCCCCTCAACGTCGCCTCTACCTGCCTACACTTATTAACCCCTAATCTGCCGAGCGGACCGCACCGCTACTATAATAAAGTTATTAACCCCTAATCCGCCTCACTCCCGCCTCAATAACCCGATAATAAATAGTATTAACCCCTAATCTGCCCTCCCTAACATCGCCGACACCTAACTTCAATTATTAACCCCTAATCTGCCGACCGAATCTCGCCGCTACTGTAATAAATGGATTAACCCCTAAAGCTAAGTCTAACCCTAACCCTAACACCCCCCTAAGTTAAATATAATTTAAATCTAACAAAATAAATTAACTCTTATTAAATAAATAATTCCTATTTAAAGCTAAATACTTACCTGTAAAATAAACACTAATATAGCTACAATATAAATTATAATTATATTATAGCTATTTTAGGATTTATATTTATTTTACAGGTAACTTTGTATTTATTTTAACCAGGTACAATAGCTATTAAATAGTTAAGAACTATTTAATAGCTAAAATAGTTAAAATAATTACAAAATTACCTGTAAAATAAATCCTAACCTAAGTTACAATTAAACCTAACACTACACGATCAATAAATTAATTAAATAAAATACCTACAATTATCTACAATTAAACCTAACACTACACTATCAATAAATTAATTAAATACAATATCTACAAATAAATACAATGAAATAAACTAACTAAAGTAAAAAAAATAAAAAAGAACTAAGTTACAAAAAAAAAAAAAATATTTACAAACATTAGAAAAATATTACAACAATTTTAAACTAATTACACCTACTCTAAGCCCCCTAATAAAATAACAAAGCCCCCCAAAATAAAAAAATGCCCTACCCTATTCTAAATTAAAAAAGTTCAAAGCTCTTTTACCTTACCAGCCCTGAACAGGGCCCTTTGCGGGGCATGCCCCAAATAATTC
This sequence comes from Bombina bombina, assembly GCF_027579735.1. Classification (NCBI taxonomy): domain Eukaryota; kingdom Metazoa; phylum Chordata; class Amphibia; order Anura; family Bombinatoridae; genus Bombina; species Bombina bombina. Next base: position 151,809,332 of record NC_069502.1, read on the forward strand.
AGCTCTTTTGCCTGTAAAAAAAACACATACAATACCCCCCCCCAACATTACAACCCACCACCTACATACCCCTAATCTAACCCAAACCCCCCTTAAATAAACCTAACACTAAGCCCCTGAAGATCTTCCTATCTTGTCTTCACCACACCGGGTCCCGATCTGTCCAGAAGAGCCTCCGATGTCTTGATCCAAGCCCAAGCGGGGGGCTGAAGAGTGACGTCCATCCTCGGGCTGAAGTCTGGATCCAAGCGGCGGCTGAAGAACTCCATCATCGGGCTGAAGTCGGAAGTCCATCATCGGGATGAAGTCTTCTATCAAGCCGCATCTTCAATCTTCTTTCTTCTGGAGCGGAGCGGAGCCATCTTCTTTCCAACAGACGTGGATCCAACCTCTTCAACCGACGCCTACTCGCCGAATGACGGTTCCTTTAAATGACGTCATCCAAGATGTCGTCCCTCGAATTCCGATTGGCTGATAGGATTCTATCAGCCAATCGGAATTAAGGTAGGAATATTCTGATTGGCTGATGGAATCAGCCAATCAGAATCAAGTTCAATCCGATTGGCTGATCCAATTAGCCAATCAGATTGAGCTCGCATTCTATTGGCTGTTCCGATCAGCCAATAGAATGCGAGCTCAATCTGATTGGCTGATCGGATCAGCCAATCGGATTGAACTTGATTCTGATTGGCTGATTCCATCAGCCAATCAGAATTTTCCTACCTTAATTCCGATAGGCTGATAGAATCCTATCAGCCAATCGGAATTCGAGGGACGCCATCTTGGATGACGTCCCTTAAAGGAACCGTCATTCTTCAGTTGGACGTCGGAGGAAGAAGATTAATCCGCGCTGGAGGTCTTCACCGTGGAGCCGTTCCTCATCGGATGAAGATAGAAGTTGCCGGTCTGGATCGCCTCTTCTTCCCGGATAGGATGAAGACTTTGGAGCCTCTTCTGGACCTCTTCAGCCGCAGGATTATGGATCGCCAGCCCCCGCTTGGGTTGGATGAAGATTTTGGAGCCAGGACCAATCGGTGATACCCGGCGAGGTGAAGATAAGGTAGGAAGATCTTCAGGGGCTTAGTGTTAGGTTTATTTAAGAGGGGTTTGGGTTAGATTAGGGGTATGTGGGTTGTAATGTTGGGGGGGGGTATTGTATGTTTTTTTTTACAGGCAAAAGAGCTGAATTCTTTGGGGCATGCCCCGCGAAGGGCCCTTTTCAGGGCTGGTAAGGTAAAAGAGCTTTGAACTTTTGTAATTTAGAATAGGGTAGGGTATTTTTTTATTTTGGGGGCTTTGTTATTTTATTAGGGGGCTTAGAGTAGGTGTAATTAGTTTAAAATTGTTGTAATTTTTTCTAATGTTTGTAAATATTTTTTTATTTTTTGTAACTTAGTTCTTTTTTATTTTTTGTACTTTAGTTAATTTATTTAATTGTATTTATTTGTAGGAATTGTATTTAATTTATTTATTAATAGTGTAGTGTTAGGTTTAATTGTAGATAATTGTAGGTAGTTTATTTAATTTATTTATTGATAGTGTAGTGTTAGGTTTAATTGTAACTTAGGTTAGGATTTATTTTACAGGTAATTTTGTAATTATTTTAACTATTTTAGCTATTAAATAGTTCTTAACTATTTAATAGCTATTGTACCTGGTTAAAATAAATACAAAGTAAAATAAATATAAATCCTAAAATAGCTATAATATAATTATAATTTATATTGTAGCTATATTAGGGTTTATTTTACAGGTAAGTATTTAGCTTTAAATAGGAATAATTTATTTAAAAAGAGTTAATTTATTTCGTTAGATTTAAATTATATTTAATTTAGGGGGGTGTTAGGGTTAAAGTTAGACTTAGCTTTAGGGGTTAATAAATTTATTAGAGTAGCGGTGAGCTCCTGTCGGTAGATTAAGGGTTAATACTTGAAGTTAGGTGTCAGCAATGTTAGGGAGGGCAGATTAGGGGTTAATACTATTTATTATAGGGTTATTGAGGCGGGAGTGAGGCGGATTAGGGATTAATACATTTATTATAGTAGCGCTCAGGTCCGGTCGGCAGATTAGGGGTTAATAAGTGTAGTTAGGTGGAGGCGACGTTGGGGGCGGCAGATTAGGGGTTAATAAATATAATATAGGGGTCGGCGATGTAAGGGCAGCAGATTAGGGGTACATAGGGATAATGTAGGTGGCGGGGGTGTACGGAGCGGCAGATTAGGGGTTAAAAATAATATGCAGGCGTCAGCGATAGCGGGGGCGGCAGATTATGGGTTAATAAGTGTAAGGTTAGGGGTGTTTAGACTCTGGGTACATGTTAGAGTGTTAGGTGCAGACGTAGGAAGTGTTTCCACATAGAAAACAATGGGGCTGCGTTAGGAGCTGAACGCAGCTTTTTTGCAAGTGTTAGGTTTTTTTTCAGCTCAAACAGCCCCATTGTTTTCTATGGGGGAATCGTGCATGAGCACGTTTTTGAAGCTGGCCGCGTCCGTAAGCACCGCTGGTATCGAGAGTTGAAGTTGCGGTAAATATGCTATACTAAGTTACAAAAAATAAAAAAATAAGTTACAAACATTTAAAAAATATTACAACAATTTTAAGCTACTTACACCTAATCTAAGCCCCCTAATAAAATAACAAAGCCCCCCAAAATAAAAAAATGCCCTACCCTATTCTACATTAAAAAGTTAACAGCTCTATTACCTTACCAGTCCTTAAAAGGGCCTTTTGCGGGGCATGGCCCAAAGAATTCTGCTCTTTTGCCTGTAAAAAAAATACAACCCCCCCAACATTAAAACCCACCACCCACATACCCCTAATCTAACCCAAACCCCCCTTAAATAAACCTAACACTACCCCCCTGAAGATCATCCTACCTTTAGCCGTCTTCAGCCAGCCGACCACCGATGGAACAGAAGAAGACATCTGGAGCGGCAGAAGTCATCATCCAAGGGGCGCTGAAGAAGTCTTCCATCCGATTGAAGTCAACATCCAGGCGGCGTCTTCAATCTTCATCCATCCGGAGCGGAGCCATCTTCAGACGAGCCGACGTGGAGCCATCTTCTTCACCGACGACTGGACGACGAATGACGGTTCCTTTAAGTGACGTCATCCAAGATGGCGTCCCTCGAATTCCATTGGCTGATAGGATTCTATCAGCCAATCGGAATTAAGGTAGGAAAAATCTGATTGGCTGATTAAATTAGTCAATCAGATTGAAGTTCAATCCGATTGGCTGATCCAATCAGCCAATCAGATTGACCTTGCATTCTATTGGCTGTTCCGATCGTCGGTGGAAGAAGATGGCTCCACGTCGGCTCGTCTGAAGATGGCTCCGCTCTGGATGAATGAAGATTGAAGACGCCACCTGGATGTTGACTTCAATCGGATGGAAGACTTCTTCAGCGCCCCTTAGATGATGACTTCAATCGGATGGAAGACTTCTACAGCGCCCCTTGGATGATGACTTCTGCCACTCCGGATGTCTTCTTCTGTTCCATCGGTGGTCAGCTGGCTGAAGACGGCTAAAGGTAGGATGATCTTCAGGGGGGTAGTCTTAGTTTTATTTAAGGGGGGTTTGGGTTAGATTAGGGGTATGTGGGTGGTTGGTTTTAATGTTGGGGGGGTTGTATTTTTTTTTTACAGGCAAAAGAGCTCAATTCTTTGGGGCATGCCCCGCAAAAGGCCCTTTTAAGGGCTGGTAAGGTAATAGAGCTAACTTTTTAATGTAGAATAGGGTAGGGCATTTTTTTATTTTGGGGGCTTTATTATTTTATTAGGGGGCTTAGATTAGGTGTAAGTAGCTTAAAATTGTTATTTTTTTATTTTTTGTAACTTAGGCCTAGATTTGGAGTTTGGCGTTAGCCGTGAAAACCAGCGTTAGAGGCCCCTAACGCGGGTTTCTTACGGACTCCGGTATTTAGAGTTTATTTACTGCCACTCCAAAATCACCTAACGCTCAAATTTCTACCGACACCTCAGACCCAGTAGTAAACATATACCGACAAAATTAAATTCTACGAATCAAATTAAAAATATTACACAAAGTACACTTACACTCATACAAACACTACACTATGTTTATTTTTCATATTTAATAATTTTTCTGCAAAATACAAAGGATTAAAGTTGCGAGATCTCGGGTGTTTGAAAAAAAAAAACACCAATCCATTTTCCCATTGACTTACATTGACACACGGGAAAAGACCCTCATATACCTACATCTAACTAATAACATTATCACAAACATACACTCATCGATGCATACAAACAATATACACCACATGACATACACAAAATATTGATTTATTACAAAAAGAACACGATTTAGCGACTTTTTCACACAAGCTCATGACGTCATTCACTTTACGAGGAAAACCAGACTTAGAAAAAAAAAATTGGAAATCTTTAGAGCCTCCATTGACTTCTATTGGGAAGACGTGCTCGTGCACGCGAAACCCTCATTTCCCTAACGCACGCAAATAGCATAGACTGAAAAACTCCAAATACCAGCGCTAGAAAAGACATGATTTTATGCGTTAGACCCAGCTATGATAAATAGATCAAGAAATGACTATGGTGGATTTATGTTTTTTAATTATTGAATATTCACAACACCATAAAATTGTTTCACACTTTTAGATTACATCAACTACAAATCAACATCACTAGTAACACATTATTATTTAAATAAAATTACATTTAAAATTAAAATAAAATTCACTAAACATTTCTTGATTCACAAACAGTACACAATGGGAAACACCTCTCATTTACCTTTATTATTGCATTTCTGTTATTCAACTCATATGCTTGCAGCAACTGCATATCTACATAGGCTTAACACATGATCAGTCATGGATGCACATATATTACTTTTAACATTCACTCATACATGTGCATTCAAACGATGGGAACATATGGATTTTACTGTACTTTTAGCATCATGATTCCATCACCAGAAACCATTAGGAATTACGTACAACAAGAACATCATTACACCAGATTACAGATGTCACTTTATGGGAAGGAACAACAATGCCACACCGCTATATAGAAGTCAGCATATGTGGGACACAATCACAATATATACGTACATGTACATAACACGCATCACCCATCACGCAACCACAAAGCACACATTTAGATTTTATTCAGCACACAATAACAATGTAGCACAATACAACAATACAATGAGGATTTCACAACTACATAGGCAGGTTAATAATATCATGACGTCATTACAAGATTCAACCATACACATCACAGATTCACCACTGTACCGCCCCTTTCAGAACTTTAACACTCAATACTACAATACAACATATACGTAAACAACTGTTTGGAACAGCATTATTAGGGAAATTTCAATGGGACAATTAATAAATATTGTGAGATCGAAAATCACTTATATATACAATAATACAGATGACAGCCGGAAGTTCAGATTTTTCATGGCGATTTGAATGGGACGCATACAATATTGACATCTCGGCAATCACTTATATATACAATACTACAGATGACAGCCGGAAGTTATTCAGTATTAGTGCCATTTGAATGGGACGCATACAATATTGATATCTCGGCAATCACTTATATATACAATACTACAGATGACAGCCGGAAGTTATTCAGTATTAGTGCGATTTGAAAGGGACGCATACAATATTGACATCTCGGCAATCACTTATATATACAATACTACAGATGACAGCCGGAAGTTATTCAGTATTAGTGCGATTTGAAAGGGACGCATACAATATTGACTGCTCGGCAATCACTTATATATACAATACTACAGATGGCAGACGGGAAGTTCGGAATTATTATAGCGATTTTAAAGGGACGCATACAATATTGACTGCTCGGCAATCACTTATATATACAATACTACAGATCGCAGACGGGAAGTTCGGAATTCTTATTGCGATTTGAAAGGGACGCATACAATATTGACTGCTCGGCAATCACTTATATATACAATACTACAGATGACAGCCGGAAGTTATTCAGTATTAGTGCGATTTTAAAGGGACGCATACAATATTGACAGCTCGGCAATCACTTATATATACAATACTACAGATGACAGCCGGAAGTTCTTCAGTATTAGTGCGATTTGAATGGGACGCGTACAATATTGACAGCTCGGCAATCACTTATATATACAATACTACAGATGGCAGACGGGAAGTTCGGAATTATTATTGCGATTTTAAAGGGATGCATACAATATTGACATCTCGGAAATCACTTATATATACAATACTACAGATGGCAGATGTTACTTTATCATTTACAAACAATATTGCAGCAACATTGATCGATCACATTCGATGCACATTATACACAACTATGCACTTTCATTCATGTTAGCCTGGACATGTGCTTGTTACTATAAGATCGCGTTTAAGAAATATTGATTACGCATATGAACAAACATTGCAAACATGCACTGTATGTGTGATATTTGACACTTTCACATTGAGATTCATTGGGGGAAAAAAACATTTCAGCCCAAAAAAATTAAACGCCCACTTTGAAAGCATTCGCGCCGCTCACATACAAACAGGTGAATACAATCAGCAATCATTACAAACTCACTACCATTGGACTAATCGTACTATAAATCCCCCAAACAACATGGCCAATGCATCACTTGTGATCCACATCAGATCAAGTGCTTACCTTGTTACGCTGTTTTGAAAGATGGATGACGATGACATGGTAGACGCTGCTGGTGCTGCTATTGGCGAACTAGCTGTTGGTCGAATCATGCAGCCTCGGCGGCTCAGACTGAGACAAAGGGGTCGTCTGGTTCGAGGTCCTCCTGTCTACAGGGTGAGACCCACCTTGGAAAACATGAGCGACTTTGAGGTTTTTGATAAGTATCGGCTCGATCGCGAACAGCTCATTGGCCTTACGAGCTTCTTAAACCTCATTTGGAGCCACGTATACAAATAAGGACTGCTGTTCCCCCCATGAGTAAGATGCTAAGCTGTCTATACGTCCTGGCCTCCGGGAGTTTTCAATCAGGAGAACTGTACATGCATGGCCTGGCTCAAGGTACATTCTCTGTGGTGTTTGATAACTTTCTGGACGCCATGGTACGTATCAGTAAGCAATACATAGGATTCCCACAAAATGATGGTGATTGGAGGCGCCTGAAGCGGGAATTCTTTGATATTGCTCAATTGCCCAATGTCTTGGGAGCCATAGATTGTACCCACATTGCGCTGCGTGCTCCAATTGATGACTTGCCCTTCAGAAATCGCAAACATTTTCATAGCCTCAACATGCAGTATGTTTGTGACGCACGGATGAGGATTATGCATGTGTATGCGAATTTTGGAGGGGCTTGTCATGATGCCCGCATCCTCTCTCTGTCGTCCCTGTGGAGACAGTTTGAGGAAAGACAAATGCCCCCTGGTTATCTCGTTGGTGAGTATTTGTGCACAACATGTTTAATTAGTTTGACAATTGCCCATGTAGTCTTAAAATGTTAGCGTCATGTTCATCTATAGGATGCAATTTAACCATTTGTTATTTACCGACGCTAATGTTTACTTTTATTTAAATGCAGATATGTAGCATGTCTTACCTTAAGTGCTCAGATAGAGAATGCAATGTAACCATGTAGTTAGCATTTAACACTATTTTTTTTTAGGATAAATACGCATATGTAGCATGTCTTAGCTGAAATGTGAATATATTATCTCATGCAATTTAAGCCTGTCATTGTCTCATTCCGCTAATGTGTAGTTTTAGTTCAATGCAGATATGTAGCATGTCTTACCTTAAGTGCTCAGATAGAGAATGCAATGTAACCATGTAGTTAGCATTTTACACAAGGTTTGGTTTAGGAGAAATACGCATATGTAGCATGTCTTAGCTGAAATGTGAATATATTATCTCATGCAATTTAACCCTGTCATTGTCTCTTTCCTCTAATGTGTAATTTTAGTTCAATGCAGATATGTAGCATGTCTTACCTTAAGTGCTCAGATAGAGAATGCAATGTAACCATGTAGTTAGCATTTTACACAAGGTTTGGTTTAGGAGAAATATGCATATGTAGCATGTCTTAGCTGAAATGTGAATATATTATCTCATGCAATTTAACCCTGTCATTGTCTCTTTCCGCTAATGTGTAGTTTTAGTTCAATGCAGATATGTAGCATGTCTTACCTTAAGTGCTCAGATAGAGAATGCAATGTAACCATGTAGTTAGCATTTTACACAAGGTTTGGTTTAGGAGAAATACGCATATGTAGCATGTCTTAGCTGAAATGTGAATATATTATCTCATGCAATTTAACCCTGTCATTGTCTCTTTCCGCTAATGTGTAGTTTTAGTTCAATGCAGATATGTAGCATGTCTTACCTTAAGTGCTCAGATAGAGAATGCAATGTAACCATGTAGTTAGCATTTTACACAAGGTTTGGTTTAGGAGAAATACGCATATGTAGCATGTCTTAGCTGAAATGGCAAGATACAGAATAATATACAACTTTTTTTTTGGATGTTTCAGAAAAATTTTAATACGGATTATCGTGTACAAAAAATTATTTCTAAAACAATATACTATTTTAAGGATTCTGTTTGAATTATGTTCTGTTCATAATTTATAGGTGATTCTGGGTACATGAGCCGGCCTTGGCTCATTACCCCCTTGCGTAGCCCGACTGATGTGTCTGAGAAGCGCTACAATAGGGCTCATAAGAGAACCAGGGCGGTGGTTGAAAGGATGTTCGGGCTCCTGAAGATGAGATTCAGGTGCCTGGACCGTTCTGGAGGAGCACTCCAGTACAACCCAAAGAAGGTGGCTAAGATTGTTGTAGCCTGTAGCGTCCTGCATAATATTGCACAGCGGGCTGGGATGCTGCAGGCCGTCCCGGTGGACAGAGACCTCCTCAGAGATGAGGAGGATGATCCTGTTCTAGAGGGAGAATTCCAGGACGAGGGACTTGATGTCAGAGCAGACGTCATCAACCGCCACTTTAGACGGTAAAGAATAGAAGTTAGACTGGAGTATTGTCAATAGATGTGAACTCTAGGGAAATGACAAGTAGAGAATTGTGCAAACATGTTAGTATTGATCAAATTTTAAATTTTTTTTTAATTTATTCATATAGGTGATGCTCTGGGCATTGGGTCCTGTAGCGAGTCTTTGCCACCTGGTTTTTAAAGAGGACATCAGATGGTAAGTAGAAATGTATGGACTGTTGCTGGCATGAATTGTACACAAATACATCATATGGCATACATTTTCAAAAATAGAATTTAGTTTACACATTACTTAAAATGTACATACTCAGAAAGGGATCCTCTAGAATGACTATGGTTCAATGTCACACATTAGAGGTTTGTTCTGCTCAATATGACTCATCTTCACACTTGATAGAAAATAACACAGGTTGATACACAGGCTTAGTAAGCTAGTGACAGAAATTTAGTATGAAATGGGGGGTGGGAGAGGGGTACAGAACTGATTCACACACTTGTATGAATTTTCTTTAAAATATTTCTTCCATTAGGGAGATGACTTAATCTAAAGACTGAAAGGGAACTATTAGAAGCCTGACAGTGAAGATTGCCCAGACTGACAGTGGGGGAAAAAGCCAAGATTGAAATTGAAGTATACCAATGGGATCATGTCTGGCATTATCTTTCAATTATGCTGACCTTGAAAACCATACAAAGACATGTTCACATGGTAAGTGCAAACTATTTTATAGAATAAGGCTGTGGAGACATGCTATTGGAGACACTTAGATGATTTTACTTTTTTATATGGTATTTCCCAGTCCTCTATTTAATGAACTGATGAATAAGACACCTATTGAAGATCAACTGTTTACCCCTGAATTGACTTTCAAAGACCATGCATTGTCCAGGTTGGTGTACCAATGCATGCTAGTGAAGACTGTTGAATATTATTAGCTTACATACATTAGTCATATTTAGTTCAAAATTATATATTTAGGGATCACAATCAGACACTTAGATGAATTTACTTTTTTAGATGGTATTTCCCAGTCCTCTATTTAATGAACTGATGAATAAGACACCTATTGAAGATCAACTGTTTACCCCTGAATTGACTTTCAAAGACCATGCATTGTCCAGGTTGGTGTACCAATGCATGCTAGTGAAGACTGTTGAATATTATTAGCTTACATACATTAGTCATATTTAGTTCAAAATTATATATTTAGGGATCACAATCAGACACTTAGATGATTTTACTTTTTTAGATGGTATTTCCCAGTCCTCTATTTAATGAACGGATGAATAAGACACCTATTGAAGATCAACTGTTTACCCCTGAATTGACTTTCAAAGACCATGCATTGTCCAGGTTGGTGTACCAATGCATGCTAGTGAAGACTGTTGAATATTATTAGCTTACATACATTAGTCATATTTAGTTCAAAATTATATATTTAGGGATCACAATCAGACACTTAGATGATTTTACTTTTTTAGATGGTATTTCCCAGTCCTCTATTTAATGAACTGATGAATAAGACACCTATTGAAGATCAACTGTTTACCCCTGAATTGACTTTCAAAGACCATGCATTGTCCAGGTTGGTGTACCAATGCATGCTAGTTAAGAATCACATGAAGAATGTTGATTATTGTTAGCTTACATACATTAGTCATACTTATTTAATCATTAGATATTTAGGGATCACAATCCGAAAAAGGAATACATATTATATTTGATATAGAGGTATTTGAATGGACATGAAATATTACATTGATGTTCAGCATACATATATTGTTGAAATGTGATATACATTATTATGTATAATTTGAAATTTGGATATTTAAATAGAATTTTGATTCAACAATATAATGGTGTATGTATTTCATTTCTTTTAAATAAATTTAATAATTATCTTTAAAAAATGTTGAACAAAGTTAGAGCATAGACACAAGATGATTTTAAATGTATTTTATGAATATTTGACAACGTGTGTATTAACTTTGTTCCATTTTTTTATTTGTCATTTCAGATTGGCATCTGATGACTTCAAGGAATATTTTTAGTTTTTAGATAAACGTATTATTTTTTATTTTTACATGTTAATAATAAACATTTTATAATTAAATAAATTCTTTTGAACAGATTCTACTAAATATCAATATAATCTGGCAATAAATAAAAGTTGGACTCCCATGATTGGTAGTTGGCTATTTGACAAGCACATGCATAAGATCAAATAATGCATTAATATTATAAAATCAACTGATTCCGAGAATATTACATTAAAATATCTTTTAGAACATTAATTGGGGAGTGAGATCCTTCGATGCTTTTCTTTAGAAAATGTAGATATTAAATTAATTTTGGATATGTAGTCAAAAGTTTTTTATTTTAACTTTTAAGAAGGTGAAGTGGTTCAATTACATTAAAGTGACAGTGTTGTTGAATGTAAAATTAATTTTATAAGATCTTGTATCTTCCTTAGGTATCTCAAAACATTATTTTCTAAATTATTTAAATTTTTACATTTATAAATGGTAGGTCATTTAAGTTGATATTTTTCACAAGCTAGTTATTGGATGCCAGATTAATCTATGTAATTTTCTAGTGGAGTCATTTAACTATACTTAGTAATATTATGTATATTTTAAAATATTACCTCTTGGGTTAGACATCAAATATCTATATAGAATTTTAATTCCCCTTTAGTTTATTTTGTCAATGTTAAATCAAAATTCCAAATGTTTGGGTCCTTAAAGGGACATTCACAAAGTATATTGTGTATAGATTTTTAAAAATATCATACAAGAATTTCAACATATTTAGAAAGTACTATAGAATTACATTCAGTCTTTAAATATACTTTTCAAAAAATACAGCAATGCACATATCTTAGTCAATTACATAAGGCATCTATATGCAAAAAACAATCAGCATCAAAATAGCCCATGTAGAGATGTATTTAATCCAAGAATATATATATATAATTACAATATAATGATTGAATAACAAAACATATTAAGTTGGTCAAATATAAGAATATTATACAAAATGCATACATAACATATAGCTTAATGTCCCTCTAAGCTGAAGGCTCCAAAATACCTCCTTTAATAAAAATATTTCAGTCAGTGTGTAAAACAATATAGAAGTTAATCTAAATTTGCTTTACTCATATGTTAGACTAATTTAGCAAAAGGAAGGTGCCTAGGTTTATGATATTTTAAGCATTATTGTGAAATGTTTCTTTAAAGGGACATGAACTCAAAATATACTTAAAGGTAGACAGTTAAAAAAATAATGATTTATACATTCTGAATGAGTATACTATTTTAATCAACTTTAAAACTTGTCTCATATTATGAATGCTCCTTGTGATGTTGCTATCATTACTTTAAAAATAAGGCATTAAATAGCTAATTTATTTGCTTCAGTACTCTGGACAGAACTTGCTTGTTTTGTTTGGAATAATTGATCCAAAAATCGTCAAGGACAACCCAGGTTTTTTTTAAACAATTGTCCGTAATATAAAATATCATTATTGATTTGCAAAGAAACATAACAAGATAACTGTTAACATTTGATAATCGGATTAAATAATAAAGTTGATTAACATTTCATGCTCAATCACCAATGCTAAATTTGTTTGGACAGTGTCCCTTTAAGAGCTTTAAATAGTGTATTTACTTATCTTCCTATCTTGACATACTTTGCTGGAAAAGCATATCGAGATCGGCTCAGTAGATGAAGATTGGTGGATGCACAGAGATGCCTTATGTGATTGGCTCAACCATGTGCATTTAAATTTCTTCTGTTGAGGATATATAAATACTAAGAGAAATTTATTTACATTTTAAAGTCTAAACAATCTTCTATCTCTACAGATCATTTGATACAATTGTTTGTTTGTAATGTCTATTTAAAACTAAAGACGCCATTGCACAATAACATATATGAGCACTTCAGAGAAATACAAGCTCGAGGTTTATTTGCTAATAACAAACCTGTAGTTTAACATTTATAAACAGATTATCAAATTTACTGACATTCTAACCGGAATTTGAACATTAAGAAATATTGCGTGGGAAACGCATCTTGAAACACCATATTTTCATCTTTAAACATTAGAGTCTAATTTCACGCAATAGCACACAATCAATGTGCATTATAAAGACATTTAATAGAGCAATGTCAATACTTCACAATAAGTTAATAAATTTATTTAAAGAACAATAAAGACATACAATATTAAATGTGTATTTGTATTAAAGAAACAGACCGTTATTAAACCGAGAAATGTGGACAACATTTAATAATGTGACAGTATTAGATTTTAAAGAGTATTTAATCATTAATATTTAACGGATCACGGATATTAAATCTGCGTCACACATATCCGCATGACAGGCCCATGAGTTACAAATAAGTCTACATGAAAAATGAAGTAACAGCACCACCAAGCGGTATGTGTAAGGAAGTTACTAAGATATGAAACATTAAGGAACGGCCAATCAGAGTTCATCACACAAACACAACTTGAGTCAGGATGGTCTCACAGACATTCTAACAATATTTCAAACTTTTATCCAATCAGATGTACAGATAACTTGTCCCATGGTGCATCTCATGTTTACTTCAACATATAAAAGTCCATTACACGTTGCCATCTTTGTCAGTTCTCTAATGCCTGCAGGCAGTGTTATATATTAATATTATTATAATATATTTAGTAGCCAACCGAGCAAGCATGTCAGCTCCCAGGTTCACCAAGGAGGAGAGCGCTGCACTGGTCCACGCCGTCAAGGACTTTTATCCCCAGCTATTTGGGAACAAGAGGAGCTCGACAGATGCGCCTGTTAAGAAGGCCCTCTGGGAGTCTATCACCAATGCGGTTAGATTGGTGTGTGACGTCCAGAGGACCCAGGATCAGATCATGAGGAGATTCGGAGATATGAGGTTGCGTTTATCCAAAAAAGTCAACCTCATAAGGGACTGGGTACAAGCCCGTAAAAGAGGGGGCCAAAGAAAGGCCCCGCGGAAACTGTACCTACTCCCTTATGAGGTGACTTTATGCGAGCTCCTCAATCTCCGGGTCCCCAAAAGATTTCGATCGTCACCATCCTCGGCCTCCTCTTCTTCCCTCCCAGCTGCGGGATCTAAAAGTCCTGACGCGGGGGACAGGGCAGATGCCTCTCCGTCCGGTGGCCTGGGAGGAGATAGAGAATCTGAACCAGGTAATTATCCAACTTCATATAATATCTTATTTATTTTTTTATAATCAAAAAATGTGTATATAGTCAGATACTAAACCTATACAGATCTCACAACATACACTACATATGATGTTTAGATATCTGATTTTAGATTAGTGACACATGAAATAGGAATGATGTTTCTTGCGCTCTACAGAATATGCGTCACAGAGCGGAAATGTAATTTCTCATCCACGTTAACATGGCTTTGCTGTAAGTGGCATTGCTTTATACATGTTGTTCAAATGATGGATGCGTAATTCCGCTTGGAATCATTGCGCAATGATCGCGAAAATGGAATTTCTCATCCACGTTAACATGGCTTTGCTGTAAGTGGCATTGCTTTATACATGTTGTTCAAATGACAGATGCGTAATTCCGCTTGGAATCATTGCGCAATGATCGCGAAAATGGAATTTCTCATCCACGTTAACATGGCTTTGCTGTAAGTGGCATTGCTTTATACATGTTGTTCAAATGACGGATGCGTAATTCCGCTTGGAATCATTGCGCAATGATCGCGAAAATGGAATTTCTCATCCACGTTAACATGTCTTTGCTGTAAGTGGCATTGCTTTACACATGTTGGTCAAAATTAAATGTGAATTCTTATATTATTGAAGAATACAGTATTCTTATTTTCAATATTATAGCTAATAAAAAATGAAGAATACAAATAAATTATAACATATGGCCATCAATTGATGATTATGAAATAACAACCAGAAATTATTAAAGATACAGTAAACAACACAACTGATTGAAAATAAGAGTCCAGGATATATTTATCATTAATTTAATTGAGGAAACAATTAACTCATGGGACTACCAAAGGATTAATATTTTTAAATTGATTTGTTAATAATGTAAAGTTTTTAAACATGGCATGATTAGTATTAATGATATGCAATCCTCATTTAATATATTACAGATATGGATGTGGCTGCTGGATCCTCAAGCCAGGGCTTGTCACAGTATGGTATGTCTCTTTTTAATTGACATTTGTCTTAGAAACATGGACAGAACATTACATACTAAATCCACATTGTTCAATATTTATATGTAATGTCTCTTTAATAGATGAAAATTAAATAATTCTTCGGATATCCTTAAATAACATATTAGATTTGAATTGCATGCTCAATACCATTCATTACATCAACATATGGAGTAGATAATTCATTAACAACAACATTGTCGAATCAATTTAATTTTAGATTAAAGGGATACTGAGCTACAATTATTAATGTAGTCATTCAGATACAGTATGCAATATTAATAAACATAAAAATATAATACTATCATCATATGTGACATATTCTATTGCTAAATGTATTTTAAAATCAAGAAAGTACGTTTATGTGCATCTAAATTTTGGTTGACCAACCTGGGTTTTTATATATGATTGGTGGATACCTTCACCAAACAATATTTATTGAATCCAATATTGCTTATCTGCCTTTAAGATTAAAATCTAGCAACATTCTAATTATAATAGGAGTCAATGTTCAATCATTTTGAACAGTTTGAACATAGAAATCAATGATTTAAATTAATCATGTCAGTGTCCCTTTAAGACAAAATAGATTCATTCATCTTTACATTCTTTTGATTAAACAATATTGATATATAATTCACATATTCTCTGTTGGAGTTACTTTATAGATATCTGCATACTCTAACAGCACCATGATTACATATTTGTAATAATCAATTTTGTTTTGTATTGTGATAAATATGTGTTGTGTCCTAAACAAGATTACTGTACATTGCACAAATGGCTCGATGTGACACATGTGTTTGTTTAGATTTGTCAACAGATGCTCTTCAAAATGTGGTTTGTGTGTATTCTTTTAACCTCTTAAGGACATATGACGGAATTATTCCGTCATAAAACAATTGAGCAAACTGAAAGCTGTGTCCTTAAAGGGTTAAGAACATTGATCAATGGGTATATTTAGATATGCAATAGCATCGTATGAGATGATTTTGATGTCTAATATAGTCTGACATTAAACATATGTTCAATACAGAATATTTAACAGAATCCCCTTGATTCAATCAAGCATTTTCTGGTGTAATGACTGCTCTATTCTTCACATTTTAAAGTTGATTAATGGTAAAATTCGAGACAGATGTGATTTAGTGATATCCCAAATGTGTTTCATAATATATATCTATATCATTCATAGAGAGAGTTGGTGTGGTGAGCCCACAGGAATCCAGCAGTGACATAGAGCCGCCTTTGCGGTCTAGTGGTAAGTCCATTGACTCATTTATATGTAATTGAAGGTGTATTGCTAATCAATATTATGATCATGATTCTGATGAAGCATAACATTAGAAAAAAAAATAAGATTGTCTCTTCTGATTATATATTAATTTTCTTTTAATATTGAACGATTAATAATTTCAACTTTATTAGTCTCCACATTTGTTATTCAGAAGATGTATAACATATGTTTGTTTCCATGTTCTTTTTTTACAACAGTCATCAAGTGATACACACATGAGAAATCTTAAATGTTCTATGTAATATGCTTTTATGATTTTTACATTAATCCAAACAATACATCGAAAATATGAATAATTGAGAATAACAAATATAATGTAATTTGTATGCTCCATCAAAATGATGTAAATCATAACTTTGGGTGTGTATATCTTTAATGCAACATTGATGTGTGTCTTTGACCAACAGTAACATATGTTATAATATCTGTTGTTAACGTGTACACAACATGTTATATTTTACAGAGATTGATTTAACATGTGGGACGGAGGAGGAAGAGGCTGCCTTGGAGTCTAATGGTATGTGAAATATATCTATCATGTTTCCAACATGTTTGTTTATTTGAAATAATTTAATTGAAGACATTCAAAGTCTACATCTTTTGCACTTTAAAAAGGAATATTATTTGTCTGTTCAAATACACTACTGCCCCCTTTCTATATCAGGCAGCATGAAATATTTTTAATAGAAAATATGTAAAATTCATGACATCATTATGTCACATGCATATTCCAGGCCAAAACACAATAATAATGTTATAATTGTACAGACAGTCATTGATATTCATCTGAGTGCCTATATACATACCATATCCTCATTTCAGAATTTTTTTACAAATTCAAACACACTTCGAAGTATATTGAAAACATAATCAATTTGAAATGCGTTGATTTGATGTCAGGATGTATGAGATGTTAATATATTTTCTTTAAATTTTCAGATGGATCCACCACTTCTGGTCATCTGGTTTCCGCCCCTGCCCAGTCACAGACCCCTCCCCCTGCACAGACCCAGACCCCTGCCCATGACCAGACTCCTGACCATGACCAGACCACTGCCGGCCCTTCCCATAGTTCATATCCTGTCCCTCCCAAAAAACGCACCTACACCCCCCTTCGCCGCTCTCCCCGTATTATGGCCCGTACAGCTGCCCAGACCCAAACTCCCCACTCCCCAGCTGTACGGCCTACCCCGGAGCGGCAGCTCACCCCTCCCCAAGCCATTAACATCCCTCCCCAAGCCACTCCCATCCCTCCCCAAGCCAATCCCATCCCTCCCCCCTGTCTCAACCTTCATTGTCCTGGGTGTCGGATTGTCCTTCCCAGGCACAGCTGTAAGTATCATTCAAAATACACGTTATAAGATACTTAAATGTACAGTGAAGTAAAATTTTGTAAATTGTGATTCCAATCCAGCATGCAATGTTAATCAAATTTATAATTTACTACTCTTATGAATTATTCTTCATTCTCTTGATATTTTTTTTGAAACAAAGAAATTCCTATAATTAGTTTAAACAATAAAATAATTCTGGCCATCATTTCTTTATTGTTGGATGAATGTATCCATCAACCAGCAGGGACAAACAAAGTTGATAAACAAATATTGGCTTCCATAAAAAGCAACATTCTTGCATTCAAAATCTAGCTAGAGAATTTAAAAATTTAATGAATATGTGTAAGTTTTAAAGATTTGTAATGTCATGCTCTATCTGAATCAGTCCATTAAATATTTAGGTTCAGTGTCCCTTTAATTGGATATCACTACATATACCAATCACCACTACTTGGATCCAACAATTTATGTACAAATGTTGATACATTATCTCTTGTCTAACCCAGTGGGAATGTAATTTCTTCAGGTTGCTATGTTTACACAGCTTGTCCTCAATGCCAAAATGTTTAAGGATAGGTGTGCCTACCACAGTATAATTTTAATTTTTTAATTGCTAATGTAAGTACAATGTAAATCCTTTAACAAGATTTTATACACTCAAGCTGTATAAGTGGATCATCTAAAACCAATTAAAGGGGACAACATGTTTGAGTTAAATGTCCCTTTAATGATTTCTGTCTGTCTGAATAACCTAATTCATGTGTAAAGAATAAATGTAAAATAATTGATGTAAATAATTATTTGTCTTTATGATGACAATGTATGTTGTAAAATTTTTTCGTCTGTTGTGTAATTATCCTTAATATTTAATGTATTCTTTATTTTAGGCTGTGACTCAGCATGGCTCATGCTAGAAAGTATAGCAAGAGTAGAGCAGGCCGTGTTGAGGAACGCAGCTGTCCTGAGAGGGATGAACGACACCATGCAGGCCCAGCTCCGGGTTCAGGACTTGACTCTGCGTGCAATTATGAGATTAAGTTCAAGGCCTGAATCTGGAGCTGGACATGCACAGGACGATGAAGAGGATGACCAGTAAGTGGAGGATCTGGAGATGCTCCATGGTGGCAGATAAGAATCCTCCGTCCACATGTTGATTTTGTTTTTTTATTGTTGGCCTTTTTAAAAGTTTATTGTTGTGCCTGTTGCACTCTTTTACCTTGTCATATGTCTCCAATGGGGCTATGCTGGCCCTTGGCAACTCTCTTCATGGACTGTGATGCACTGTGTTACCTTGTCATATGTCTCAAATGGGGCTATGCTGGCCCTTGGCAACTCTCTTCATGGACTGTGATGCACTGTGTTACCTTGTCATATGTCTCCAATGGGGCTATGCTGGCCCTTGGCAACTCTCTTCATGGACTGTGATGCACTGTGTTACCTTGTCATATGTCTCCAATGGGGCTATGCTGGCCCTTGGCAACTCTCTTCATGGACTGTGATGCACTGTGTTACCTTGTCATATGTCTCCAATGGGGCTATGCTGGCCCTTGGCAACTCTCTTCATGGACTGTGATGCACTGTGTTACCTTGTCATATGTCTCCAATGGGGCTATGCTGGCCCTTGGCAACTCTCTTCATGGACTGTGATGCACTGTGTTACCTTGTCATATGTCTCCAATGGGGCTATGCTGGCCCTTGGCAACTCTCTTCATGGACTGTGATGCACTGTGTTACCTTGTCATATGTCTCCAATGGGGCTATGCTGGCCCTTGGCAACTCTCTTCATGGACTGTGATGCACTGTGTTACCTTGTCATATGTCTCCAATGGGGCTATGCTGGCCCTTGGCAACTCTCTTCATGGACTGTGATGCACTGTGTTACCTTGTCATATGTCTCCAATGGGGCTATGCTGGCCCTTGGCAACTCTCTTCATGGACTGTGATGCACTGTGTTACCTTGTCATATGTCTCCAATGGGGCTATGCTGGCCCTTGGCAACTCTCTTCATGGACTGTGATGCACTGTGTTACCTTGTCATATGTCTCCAATGGGGCTATGCTGGCCCTTGGCAACTCTCTTCATGGACTGTGATGCACTATGTTACCTTGTCATATGGCTCATATATTCCTTATTTTTACAAGATTATTTATAAACGTTGTGTATGTTTTCTTACATACTAATAAAATACATTTTATTTCACAAATCTTTGTCCTGATTCTTCATGTTATTTTTTGAAAGCTCTAGTTTATGTTGTTGATCCTTAAAGGGACCTACCAAATATATTTGTAATAATAAAATCATATATGTAAGACAATAGTAAATGACTTTAAGATTAACATCTCCAATGTAATCTTATTATTTGTCTTTATATATTTTTCTCTTAGCTTTATCATTGCCTGATTATGATTAGCATAGTAATTGTTTTATATATGTATATATAGATTGTTATTTGTGTATATATGTATATTTCAATGTTCAGATCCATGTGTGTATTTAGAAACTCTGCATGAATTGATGCACCTTTACCAAATGATCTGAGTATTGATACAATGATATAATCCCTGTAAAGTGTTCATTTTATTGAAATAGTATTGTCTATGTGTATGCTCTTTTTAAAAACAAAATAATGTCCCTTTAAGTGATGGTGAGCACAATTGTTAATGAATGTATTTCCATTTCTAAAGCGTTTTTGTCCTTTTTACATGAACAAGGACATATAATCTTATTAATAAACAATCTTATTGTAATGTTGACAGCACATGTATTTCATTTTCAATTCTATATAATTGTAAAAGTGTAACCAAATAAATCTCTGTGTGTAATGCAAATAATTTAGATGATGAATATTTGTTAACAAAGATGTTAACAAAATACTTATCCTCCCATATATGGTTATAGGTAGGCTGACAATAATTAAACTTGAATAAATGACACGTTTAATCAATCCATGTATAACTATTGTTATTCCACAACAATCCAAACATATCTTAAAACATCAATGGCATATGTATTTCTCATGTGTATCTTTTAAATGTTAAAGATATACACCATAGCTATAGTTCAAGGGACCGTCAAGTCCGAAAAGATGAATCATGATTTGGTGACATTCCTAGATAGCAATCTAGACACATACTAGTTCCGAAAATATAAATACGTTTCTTAGTGATATGCCAAGATGTCACTGAGTCCTTGTATTGTCTGCGGTTTTTCTGCGATCTTGGATGTGCCATGTTGCTTAAGACGTCACCTGCCAGGCTGTCCAATGATTCCTTGTATTGACTGACGTTCTTACGTGATCAAGAATGTGCCTTTTATTGGATTGCGTTTTGAAGCGATCAAGGATGCGCCTTTTTTTTTGGGCGTTCTTACGTGATCAATAATGTGCCTTTCATTGGATGGCGTTTTAACGCGATCAAGGATGCGCCTTTTTTTTTGGGCGTTCTTACGTGATCAATAATGTGCCTTTCATTGGATGTCGTTTTAACGCGATCAAGGATGCGCCTTTTTTTTTGGGCGTTCTTACGTGATCAATAATGTGCCTTTCATTGGATGGCGTTTTAACGCGATCAAGGATGCGCCTTTTTTTTTGCCTTCTTACGTGATCAAGAATGTGCCTTTCATTGGATGGCGTTCTTACGTGATCAAGGAAGCGCCATGTTAAGACGTCACATGCAAAGGTAAAAAACCGTCTGATTGGATTACGTAGTCCCGCAATATTTGTGCACGTTAAAAACGTTTGTGACTGCAGCCAATTTTAAAAACCTTGCGAATATGTATTATTTGCATCATGTTACATTGTTGACCCGTAGCTAATAAAGACCAACACATTCTCTTTTGCTGGATGTCTGGTTGAATAAACGAACGAAAGCAAAATGTTTTCATGCATATGATATTTCGAGGCAAGTGCAAATCTGTATAGTCCATGTTTAATATGTTTGTCAACAATGTTATATATAATAAAGTAATCAATATGCATTTATATTTATCATATGCTAAATATATGATGCTGACTTCTTCTAAATGTAATTTCGTTGTATATTTTATTAAAGGTTCATTAGACACTCACATTATAAATCAAAAGCTTTGATTTTGTCTCTAGTTAGATAGTCCATTGTTTAACCAATACGTTTATTTTTTCTTCTGTTCTACGAAAATGTAAGTAATTTTCAGACTCCTCGCAAAGCCTCTGAGTTTCATGTGAGTACCATCTCCAGCTTTCTCCAGTTTGTGTAAAGGGTCTTTTCATATGTTAATGATGGGGTATTGTCTTGTTTTACGGTTGTAATGGGGGTTCATCTATATTTTAAATATAGCTAACCCTATTTTATTTTCAAGTGTTTGAAGCTTTGTAATATTGATATCAGTATATGTTAATCTTGTTGTTTGTAGTAGTGTCTATTACATACAGTTCTGTTAAAAATATAGTATACTGTCCCTTGAATGCAAATGTTGTTTTTTGTATCATGTATGAGATCCACATTGTTTAATCTTCAAATATATTATTGTTAGCATATTTTCACCCCCCCCTCTCCTAAAAGGACTAACCATATTCATTGTTCAAACAAATGTCTTTACAATAAAATATTAACACAATAATGTCTCTTAAAGAAAATAGACTTTATTTAACACGTCAATATAAATGTGATTTCAATATTTATTTTTTCACAAAGTACATGTAGATATACCAACAAGCTTCAAATATGTGTTAGCATATGTAATGTTGTTAAAGGGACAGTTTCGAAAACAAATAATGTTTTGCATTATTCTAAAAGTCAATTATGTAATATCAATGATATCAAATGTTTCTCAACAATTGAACATTTGTCTGTGTTTATTTAAATTTGCTAGCTAAACCTATGAGGTTGGTGTGCTCATTTCTTCGATCTTGAAGAGTGCTTGTAATCATTATACAATTTGAGCACTAGAGGGCATTTGGATAGCATTTGTATATGTAAAACCTTGTGCTCATACAGCATATTATTGACCATGTATTGATCATTGATATCTAAAATGATACAAGGGTAAGCACATAAGTCACACGTATTTCTCCATGTTTTGTTGTTTCCAACTTTATAATGCGTAATACAGTGTTTTCTTTGTAATCAATAATTTTCTGACTGTCCCTTTAAGCTGTGTTATTGGCATTCAAACAGTAATATGCCATCATGGATAATTGTAATGGTAATTTTGTTTGCGATTCGGGAAACAGTTTGGACATCACATCACAGAAACCAATCAATATCATGAACAAGGATAGGTATGTGATGATGTGGTTTTCACACACTTATAACCCACACTCTGCAAACAATCTCCCTCCATGGACCCGGTCCCATAGAAGTCGATTATATACAGAGTGTGGTCCACAAGTGTATGAAAACCACATCATCACATACCTATCCATTACACATTAAATTAAAAAAAACAGAAAATATGGAAAAAATACTTACTTCCTCTTCCTTCCCCTCTTCCCACGGGGCTGAGGCTCTGGGAGAGGCAACTGCCGACTCCGAAGAGTTCTCCTTGGAGCTGTTGTGGGAAGAGTGGAAGGAAGAGTACTGGGACGACCAAGGTGAGGAGAAGATGGATGAGGAGGAGAAGATGGATGAGGAGGAGAAGATGGATGAGGAGGAGTAGATGGATGAGGAGGAGTAGATGGCCCGGCAGGAGGAGAAGATGGGCCGGCAGGAGGAGATGTGCCGGCAGGAGGAGATGGCCCAGCAGCAAGAGGCCCAGCAACAAGAGGCCCAGCAACAAGAGGCGGACCAGGAGGTAGACCAGCATGCGCCTCCCGGAAAAAAGTGAACATTTCTTGGTGAAGCTGAAATATTCTGGTTTGTCCTTCTTCAATTCGATTCAGTATGGTGATGATTTGATTTTGTCCTTGAATAATTTGATTTTGGCCATCAAGTAATCTGTTGCGTCCTTCGATATTTTCTATCCGGGAGGTACGCATCTGGTCTATGTAGTCCAGTAGAACCCGCACCTCCGCTATTTCCTCTTGTTGGGCTTGTTGTTGTACCCGTGCACGGCGGGGTGCCTGTGCACGGCGGTGTGCGGGTTCTTGAGGTGCCTCGGGTTCCACGGGATCCTCCTGTGCTTCCGGGGCCTCTTGATCATCTCCCGTGCGCTCTTCGTCACGGGGGGGCCTCTTCCCTCCGAAGTGGAAATTCCTCCCCACCACTCTCATCCCGGGGAGATGCATGAGGCTGTGTTTCCTGTGCTGCCTCCTCCCCAGACTCTGTATATTAAAAAAACAAAAAAAAAGAAAAATGTATATATTAGCATATTAGAAAATCAAGCTTTAAATGACTTAGCTTACAATACAATTACAAATGCAGAATCATTAATCCACTTAGAAACCTAACAAACAATCAATACGATTTCAGCTTTTTCATAAACCGTGTTTGTGATATCTCTGGTCAATCTGAATGTTTTAGCGTTTGTTTTCAGTCTGTTTAAATGCACACCTAACCTATAGCCTAGATACTGATGTAACCGCAAAGTAATTGAATGCGTGTAAACAACGTTATAGCATTAATCGGATCCTTAACACATGAAACCCAATGTTTTATCTTTCATGATTTAGAAGCATACATTTTTTATCAACTTTCGAATGTACTTTTATTATCTAATTCGCTTAATTCTCTGGATATTCTTTGCTGAAAAGCATATCTAAATATGCTTAGAAGATGCTGATTGTTAGCTGAATATAGCTGCCTCCTGTGATTGTTTCACCGTGTGCATGGCTATTTCTTCCTTAAAATATATCTCAAGAAGGATTCAAATTAGGTAATTTAAGTACATTTGAATGTTTTGTCAAATTGTATTCGCTACCTCAATCATGAAAGTAAATGTTTGCGTATAGTGTCCATTGAAATACATTCGTATGTGAAATTATTGTTCAATGAGCTTACCGTCAGATGAGAGTGGTAGGTTCCCGGTATCAATTCCTCCGATACCGACTACTTCCACCTCGGAGATGCTGGGCCGCAACATTTCCTCCCATCGGCAGTACTCGATTTCAAGGGCAGGTCCGCCACCGGTTCCTGCGGCATGTCGTGCCTCCAGACCTAACTTTTTTTTGAGTTCCAGTTTACAGTCCCGGTAGCGATGTTTGATAGAATCCATATCTCGGTTCCGGCCACCCACTGCATTGACTGCATTCCTGATCTCATTCCAGAGCCTCCTCCTGTCAGTCGGGGTTGTCTTTTGGTGCTGCAGCCTCCTATGCCTGGCCATATAGGCCTCTACGAGGGCCTCCTTCTCCTCCATCGTAAACCTCGCCTCCCTAGTCGCCTTGGCCTTCCCCTGTGATGATGCCCTCTGTTTCCCGGACTGTGAAGCCCTACTCTGACCGCCACTGGGCCCAGCCACTTGGTCATCTTGAACCAAGTGGCTGGGTCCACCCACCGCTTCCACCCCCGCTTCCTGCCCCCCTTCCTGCCCCCCTTCCTGCCCTGTTCCTCTCCCCCTCCCTCTACTCCCCCCTCTACCTGTCCCCTGCCTGGCCTCCATCTCTTCCCTAAACTAAACCCCAAATAATCAAACAAAAAGTGAGTGTGATGAAATGAAAGGGGGTCAAAATAAAGAACTAAAAAGACAAAAAAGGTGCTTAAAGTGTGAGAGGGATGTAAAAAATCAAAGAGGGTAAGGAGTATTTAAATAAACGAAAAGAAGAAGAAGACTAAAAGGAGGATATGTAAACTAAATGTAACTAGGGGATGGGTATGGGATGGGTATGGGGTATTGGATAAGAGTAAATGGGATGAAAGGGAATGGGACTACAAGGAATGGGGTATGGAGTGTAGTATGAGGGGGTAGGGGGTATGGAGTGTATGTAGTGTTATTGATAAGTGTATGTATGTATTGAATGTGTTTGCGTGTAAATGTGTTAAGTGTACAGAAAAATCACTCGCTCGCTAACTCACACTACTACTAATTCTCACTAACAAACACTCCCACTAACTCTCACTAACTACCAGTAACTTACGCTCCCACTAACAACTCTCACTAATAACTCCCACTAACTCACTCACACTCCCACTAACAGACTCTCTCCCACTCCCACTAACTCCCACTAACTCACTCACTCTCTCACGCTAACACTAACTCACTCTCAAAAATTCTCAAACTCTCTAATCTTAAACCTCCAATCTCCAAAGACCCAACAGCAACACAGTCAAAGAAGCCCTGCTTGTGTGGTGCTTATATACCCTGTGTAAATGTTTAATGATGTACCAATTTCCGTTGTAAATAGTGTTCAGGTGTGGTTTATTAGCAATTAATATTATTGCAATGTGTATTAAGTGTGTGAATTTGCGCATGCTCATTTAGAGTTGGTATTTGTGGAATGTGTAGAATCCGATGATGTCATAGTGGTCGTTTTCTCTTTCATTGTACAATAGTATTCTTTTTAAATGTGAATTTGCGATGGTGTGTTCTTCGTGAAGTGTTGTATATGTATGTTTGTCATAATATATAGTGATATTGAATGCGATTTTTTTTCTAGTGTATGTATATCTTTTTTAATCCTTGTTGTTATTTTGCGATTTTCCGCATCTTAAAGTATATGCGTATTCCCCGTATAAAATTTTATTACAAATTCCCCCGCTTGTGAATGTGTAATGCTTGTGTGCTTTGTTGATTAATTGTTGTTGTGACATTTGCGGCGTGTTATTGTTGTACATGATGTGGTATGCGTCATATGACCGAGCTGTGCGTATTCTCGCGAGATCGAGTGTTAGGGGAAAAAAATCTATTTTTTGCCTTTCCCATTGATCTCTATGGGAGACTGTCTAACGCGGGCAGGATTACGCGTGTGACATACACGCGTTAAGAGCATCGTTAGATGGTCTTATTTGAACTCTAAATACCGGAGTCAAACAATGCCGTGCTTTAGACATAAAACACGCGTGGCGTTAACAACCCATCTACCGCCGAACTCCAAATCTAGGCCTTAGTTTTTTTATTTTTTGTTAGTTAGTTTATTTAATTGTATTTAATTGTAGTTATTTGTAGGTTATTTATTTAATTAATTTAATGATAGTGTAGTGTTAGGTTTAATTGTAACTTAGGTTAGGATTTATTTTACAGGTAATTTTGTATTTCTTTTAGCTAGGTAGTTATTAAATAGTTAATAACTATTTAATAACTATTCTAACTAGCTAAAATAAATACAAAGTTACCTGTAAAATAAATATAAATCCTAAAATAGCTACAATGTAATTATTAATTACATTGTAGCTATCTTAGGGTTTATTTTACATGTAAGTATTTAGTTTTAAATAGGAATAATTTATTTAATGATTGTGTAGTGTTAGGTCTAATTGTAACTTAGGTTAGTTTTTATTTTACAGGTAAATTTGTCTTTATTTTAACTAGGTAGCTATTAAATAGTTAATAACTATTTAATAGCTATTGTACCTATGTTAAAATAAATTGAAATTTGCCTGTAAAATAAAAATAAATCCTAAAATAGCTACAATATAATTATTATTTATATTGTAGCTATATTAGGGTTTATTTTAAAGGTAAGTATTTAGTTTTAAATAGGATTAATTTAGTTAATAAGAGTTATAATATTTAGATGTATTTAATTAATATTTAAGTTAGGGGGGTGTTAGGGTTAGGGTTAGACTTAGGTTTAGAGGTTAATAAATTTATTATAGGATGCAGCGGTATAGGGGGGGCAGGATAGGGGTTAATAAATTTATTATAGGTGGCGACGGTGTAGGGGGGGCAGATTAGGGGTTAATAAGTTTAATATAGGTGGCGGCGGGGTCTGGGAGCAGTGGTTTAGGGGTTAAACAATTTATTTAGTCGCGGCGGGGTACGGGATCGGCAGGATAGGGGTTAATAAATTTATTATAGGTGGTGGCGGTATAGGGGGGGCAGGATAGGGGTTAATAGGTATTATGTAGGTGGCGGCGGGGTCCGGGAGCGGCGGTTTAGGGGTTAATCAGTTTATTAGAGTGGCGGTGGGCTACGGGAGCGGCCGTTTAGGGGTTAATACATTTATAAGAGTTGCGGCGGGGTCTAGGAGTGGCGGTTTAGGGGTTAATAACTTTATTTAGTTGCGGGGGGCTCTGGGGGCACCGGTATAGGGGGTAAAACAGTATAGTTAGTGTGGGTGCTTAGTGACAGCTTATCAATAAAGCTGTAAAAAAGCCGAAGAGCAGCGAGATCGAATGAGTGATAACTATCACAGTCCGCTGCTCATCGCCCTGTACTTGGTGCGCAGCTTTTTGACAGATTTATTGATACCTTTGGCAAGCGGCGGCGATGGTAGGCAAGCTTAGGTGGGCGTATTGGGGCCGGCGAAGGCAGGTAAGTAGACACGTTGATAACTAGAGGCCATTGTGTCAGGTGTGTTATGGTGAAGTCAGTCTCACATTAATATATTAGACTATTTGTTTATAATAATGCTTATTGCCGGGTAGTCATTCGTTTAGAAGATTAATGATGTCAAGGAAACTGTATAAAATTGTATTATTGTAATTTAGAAAGCATATATTCTGTACAGTGAATTTAATTGTTCAATGTATGAATCATTTACTCATATAGGGCCATATTGTGGACACACAAGCGAAAAGGGGTTTAAAAGGGGTTTAAAAGGGGTTTATCACTGGTGTTTGTGCGCGTCAGGTTTACCGCCCGTATTACAAGCTGAAAGTAAAGATTTACACTAGAATAATTACCGCATCCTCAGAGCTTTGGTTAACTGTTTCACGAAAAACAAAAAAGTTGCAAAAAGCACATCAAAAATACATCACAAAGTACAGTTACATTCAATAACACTAATCATTTTCTTTTTTTTAAAAAGTTATAAGGGCTCAAAGATATGAGGTCTCATAGGGCTTTAACATAGAGATACAAACATACACATGTCTACATATGTATATGTATGTGTGTATATATATATATATATATATATATATATATATATATATATATATATATATATATATATATATATATATATATCTATATATATATATATATATACTGTATACATATATATATATATATATATATATATATGTGTATATATGTATTCACAGACATATATACACATATCAACACATAAATACATATGTACACACATATAGACATAAATTTCAGTGCATTGGAGTCCTTTGCAGTTAAGTAAATGAAAACATGTAAAAGCATATTTATGCAATATTTATATTTAATAAATTAATAAAAGTAATATACTGTGTATTTACTGTAAATATTTCACATTCCAATGTTTTTCACATAGCAGAAAATGTTCTAAGTATTTTGAAATAGATATTCCTATATATTTCTGTAAATATCTATATCTATATATATATAATAATCAATATACATATATATATAGCTATATGTTTGATCAAAATACCATCAGATATATATAGAAAAATGTATTTATAAATAAATAGAACATATTCTTCTATGTCAAGAACATTGGTATATGAAATATTCATATTTTTATGTCATGTTAGTGCAATATGCAATCGGGTTTGCCTGAGAGTTGAATGTTAGATTTTTTTTAAACTTTTTTTTCTTCCTTGGGGCGCGATCCGATATAGATCGCAGTTTGCGGCGCAAGCGAGGGAACCGGCGTCGCCCGCAGTTTCAGCTCGCAACTCGAGCCATCCCATATAAGTCGCCGTCAGATGCTAACGTGCCGTAAGTCTGACAAACCAGCGATGTCCAGAAATCTGCGCAAGTACAAATTTCTGGCGTCGCCAGTGACTTACGACACGTTAGAAACTGCCGGCGCCTATAAAACCTGACTAAAGTCTAAAACACCCGCACTGTCTAACACGCCTCCCTAACATAGCCCGACAAGTCTAACACGCCTCCCTAACATAGCCCGACACGTCTAACCCTCTATCCGCTATCCCCCCTCACTATCCTAACAATAAAAAAGCTATTAACCCCTAAACCGCCGCTCCCGTACCCCGCCGCAACCTAATAAAGTTATTAACCCCTAAACCGCCGCTCCCGTACCCCGCCGCCAGCTATATTATATCTATAACCCCCTAATGTAAGCCCCTTACACCGCCGCCATCTCTACTAAAATGATTAACCCCTAATTTAATCTACCTACCCCGCCGCCAGCTATATTATCTATATTAACCCTAAGTATATTATAGTTAATATAGGTATTACATTATATATATTAACTATATTAACCCTAATTATATTAGGGTTAATATAGTTACTATAGTATTTATATTAACTATATTAACTCTATCTAACCCTAACACCCCTAACTAAATTTATATTAAATTAATCTAATTCATTTATAAACTAAAATATTCCTATTTAAATCTAAATACTTACCTATAAAATAAACCCTAAGATAGCTACAATATAATTAATAATTACATTGTAGCTATGTTAGGGTTAATATTTATTTTACAGGTAAATTGTTAATTATTTTAACTAGGTATAATAGATATTAAATAGTTATTAACTATTTAATATCTACCTAGTTAAAATAATTACCCAATTACCTGTAAAATAAATCCTAACCTAAGTTACAAATACACCTACACTATCAATAAATGTAATAAACTACAAACATCTATCTAAAAATACAATTAAATTAACTAAACTAAATTACAAAAAAAACAAACACTAAATTACAAAAAATAAAAAAAAGATTACAAGATTTTTAAGCTAATTACACCTATTCTAAGCCCCCTAATAAAATAATAAACCCCCAAAATAAAAAAAATTCCCTGCCCTATTCTAAATTAAACAAATTTCAAAGCTCTTTACCTTACCAGCCCTTAAAAGGGCCTTTTGTGGGGCATGCCCCAAAGAATTCAGCTCTTTTGCATACAACAAATACAATCCCCCCCCCCATTACAACCCACCACCCACATACCCCTATTCTAAAACCACCCAAACCCCCCTTAAAAAAGCCTACCACTACCCCCCTGAAGATCTCCCTACCTTGTCTTCACCACACCGGGCCGAACTCCTGATCCGATCCGGGCGATGTCTTCCTCCAAGCGGCAAAGAAGAATTCTTCCTCCGGCGATGTCTTCCTCCAAGCGGCAAAGAAGAATTCTTCCTCCGGCGACGTCTTCCTCCAAGCGGCAGCAAAGTCTTCATTCTTCCGGCGGCATCTTCAATCTTCTTTCTTCGCTCCGCCGCCGCGGAGCATCCATCCCGGCCGACTGCTGTACTACGAATGAGGTACCTTTAAATGACGTCATCCAAGATGGCGTCCGCCGAAGTCCGATTGGCTGATAGGATTCTATCAGCCAATCGGAATTAAGTTAGAAAAATCTGATTGGCTGATTGAATCAGCCAATCAGATTCAAGTTCAATCCGATTGGCTGATCCAATCAGCCAATCAGATTGAGCTCACATTCTATTGGCTGTTCCGATCAGCCAATAGAATGCTAGCTCAATCTGATTGGCTGTGAAAGAAGATTGAAGATGCCGCCGGAAGAATGAAGACTTTGCTGCCGCTTGGAGGAAGACGTCGCCGGAGGAAGAATTCTTCTTTGCCGCTTGGAGGAAGACATCGCCGGAGGAAGAATTCTTCTTTGCCGCTTGGAGGAAGACATCGCCCGGATCGGATCAGGAGTTCGGCCCGGTGTGGTGAAGACAAGGTAGGGAGATCTTCAGGGGGTAGTGTTAGGCTTTTTTAAGGGGGGTTTGGGTGGTTTTAGAATAGGGGTATGTGGGTGGTGGGTTGTAATGGGGGGGGGGATTGTATTTGTTGTATGCAAAAGAGCTGAATTCTTTGGGGCATGCCCCACAAAAGGCCCTTTTAAGGGCTGGTAAGGTAAAGAGCTTTGAAATTTGTTTAATTTAGAATAGGGCAGGGAATTTTTTTTATTTTGGGGGTTTATTATTTTATTAGGGGGCTTAGAATAGGTGTAATTAGCTTAAAAATCTTGTAATCTTTTTTTTATTTTTTGTAATTTAGTGTTTGGTTTTTTTTTGCAATTTAGTTTAGTTAATTTAATTGTATTTTTAGATAGATGTTTGTAGTTTATTAAATTTATTGATAGTGTAGGTGTATTTGTAACTTAGGTTAGGATTTATTTTACAGGTAATTGGGTAATTATTTTAACTAGGTAGATATTAAATAGTTAATAACTATTTAATATCTATTATACCTAGTTAAAATAATTAACAATTTACCTGTAAAATAAATATTAACCCTAACATAGCTACAATGTAATTATTAATTATATTGTAGCTATCTTAGGGTTTATTTTATAGGTAAGTATTTAGATTTAAATAGGAATATTTTAGTTTATAAATGAATTAGATTAATTTAATATAAATTTAGTTAGGGGTGTTAGGGTTAGATAGAGTTAATATATATAATGTAATACCTATATTAACTATAATATACTTAGGGTTAATATAGATAATATAGCTGGCGGCGGGGTAGGTAGATTAAATTAGGGGTTAATCATTTTAATAGAGATGGCGGCGGTGTAAGGGGCTTGCATTAGGGGTTAATAATATTAATATAGCTGGCGGCGGTATAGGGGGATTAGATTAGGGGTTAATAATTTTTATATAGGTGGCGGCGGTGTAAGGGGTCAGATTAGGGGATAGATAAGGTAGATGGCGGCGGTTTTAGAGGCTCACAGTAGGGGGTTAGTTTATGTAGATGGCGGCGGGGTCCGGGAGCGGCGGTTTAGGGGGTAATAACTTTATTAGGGATTTCGGGGGGGGGGGGGATCGCGGTTGACAGGGAGATAGACATTGCGCATGCGTTAGGTGTTAGGTTTATTTTAGAAGATCGCGGTTGACAGGGAGATAGACATTGCGCATGCGTTAGGTGTTAGGTTTATTTTAGCAGCCAGTTTAGGAAGTTACGGGGCTCCAATAGTCAGCGTAAGGCTTCTTACGGCTGCTTTTTGTGGCGAGGTGAAAATGGAGTAAGTTTTCTCCATTTTCGCCACGTAAGTCCTTACGCTGCATATTGGATACCAAACTGCGCGGGTTTGGTATACCTGCCTATGGCCCAAAAAACTGCGGGCGACGGCAGAAATATACGGGCGTAACTTCTAGGTTACGCCGTATATGTGATACCAAACCCGCGCAAATATTGGCGTCGCCGGCTTTTGCGGGCGACGATTTATATCGGATCGACCCCCTGAATTCTATGCGGATTGCGGTATCATTCATGCGATATTCTAAGTTCGACTTTTCCTAATCAACACAGCTGTAATATATGCTGAATATGGATGTGCAATTAATTTCATGATGTTATTAATCACGATAGGAGAGTATGCAATTTTTTAATCGCACAAGGCTGCAATTTTTTTATGAAAACTAAAACAGCTCCCCAAATCATATTTTGTTGTCAAGCAGTGGTGGAACTTCCAGGATCGCAATGTTCGCAGGTGCGACTGGGCCCTGAAGGTCCACCACTCTAAAGGGGGCGAGCAGGTGTCACATGAAGAGGGCCCAGGATAATGAGTGTACACAGAGAGCACCAGTCACATCTGCAGGTGTATAAGGAAATGTTGTTAGCTGCGCACTTGCTGTACACGGAAAAGCACATGGCATCCAAGTGCTATTACAGGCAGCCTGGCACCAACCCAATAATACTCTGGAAACCCTGTGGTGCCCTGACCAGGGAGCAAGAAGTGGGTTGCAATGGTGTAGGTAAAAGGTGGTCTGGTGTTTGACTGCAGGAGTAAGAGGCAGGAAATACGATTACATATATTGCTGTTAAATTGTACTGCTTTTTAAAGAAACATTGTAGCCTTTCCATTGTAGGACATATGTTGTGCATACCTAAAGTTCCTTTGTCAAAGCATTATGTAAACAAGCTGAGTGCTCCCTCATTCCCTGCTTTAATAGCCCCAGTGAAGTCAATGACAGGTTTAACGTATATTAGAAACTGTTGCTCCAAAATATCTTAAAATCAAGAGCTCTCTTAGGTACGGTTGTAGCTATGAACAAAATATTTTTAGCTCCTAACAAAAAAGTGCTTGTGTGCACATTTGTCTGCTCCTTTAAGAAGACTGGACTGCAGCTTTTACAGAATCATAAGTGCAAATAATAGTTTTTAAATGGACAGTAAACATTTTTTGCCAATTTCATAGATGCCAACTGTTCCATTTTTCCCAAGGCAGTCAAGTTTTTTGGCTTTCTGTCCCTGTCTATTAAGCCTATCCCATGTTCAGTTCAGCCTGTTTTTACTTTAATAATAGTGTGTGCAGTGTGGTTCTCCCACCACAGAGGTCGCTGTAGCTTTTGATTTTACTCTATTATTACACATTGCTTACTGTAAGTAAGTTGTTTTTTAAACCTTATCTGTGGTTTTCTGTTGAAGTTTACTGTAGACAGGTGTCAGTTAACGGGAAGCCATGAGATATATAATACCAGGGAGTAGGAGACAAGGGATGATGAAGCCAGGCATCTCAATAGTGATGCACAGTTTGGAACATGTGTAATTTTTCCCATTTATACACGGAGCAGAGCTGCCTACCTTGAAAAATCTTTCATAGTGTGCACTAATTTGCATATTATGTTTTGTCACAGGAAATAATGGGAAATTACCAAGCTTTTAAAAATGTTGAATTATTAATATGTATTTTTTATTATTTAATTACACTTTGGGCTCCATGTACAAGCAACGAGAATTGCTCCAGCACCCTTGCGGGGCAGGTTCGCATATGCGAGCCTGCTTCTTGCAATGTAAGAAACAGCGGTCTTCAGACCGCTGCCTCTTACACCCTACACCACCTCTGATTGACAGCTTGCTCTCTGTGATTGACAGCCCATTCAGTCATGCAATTGGTCACGTGAATGAAGGGGTGGGCATTAAACACTGGGATGAGTGTGTAATGATACATATACGGGCCAACAGATCAGCAGATCAACAGATGCCCGTATGTAGTGAAGACAGGCGGACAGCTTCACAAGTTGAGAAGCTGTCCGTCCGCCTGTCAGTACATGGAGTCCTTTATTTGGATAATATATAAAAATCAATAAGCCTGTCTAGCCAATTCATAATCCTATCTGAAGTGCAAGCTAAATGTATTCTCAGGACAGTATTGTGCATATATAGGGCATTCTTTATAGAATATTGAGTTTTTACTAACTCTACTGGGAGTCTATTTAAAAAATCAAACACCATTTCTGTGGGGTGAAGTGCTTATGCAAATTATTTCCAGACTTTCTTCTTTAATTTATGACCCTTTTTCTGTGCTTGCTTTTTGTGACTTCATTGTAAAGCTCTTCATAAATAATTTTATATATAAAGGTGATAAATAATCATCATATAGATAATATCAGCTATAAAGTGCTATATGATTATTTATATGATGATAATTCATCACCTTTATATATAAGATTATTTACTTATTAATATTAATTTTCCCTTTTTATTAGCTCTTATTATTACTCTAGACGCTTATACAGCGTCATTCTGTTGGTATTGGTCACTTCATCACATTCCCTTGTACTATATAGATTTCACAAGTTCCCGTAGGCTCAGCAATACTCATGTTCCATTTGTTGATTCGATCGGCTGGATTTGCATTTTTTATATCAGATTACTCACAGTATATTATTACAGTTTTTAGTATATCAATAAATACATATCAGTAGTTCATAAATCATTCACAGATAGTCTATAAATCTTTATATTGACTATATACACGCACAATCCAGTTTATCATACACACATAAATCATATCTCCTTTGTTTTGAAAATTAAGGCTCACGACTTTTGAGAGCTTTTCATTGGTTTGTGCTCTCACACCCCGTTTTTGGTTTAAGATACGAACATTGGTCCATGTATATAGACCTTCAAATACTATTAGCCATTTAGCTCACACCTCTTTTC